>NW_024497741.1:0-337147 GCF_017590055.1 Onychostruthus taczanowskii
TTGAAGTACTGTGACCCATCTTTCTTCTGAAGATAGTCCAGCACAGCAGAAAATATTTATTACTTTAGGTTTCAAAGTACAAGTTTATCACCCCTGTAACTCACCTGGTAGTACTACCAAGTTTTGACTTTCCAGGTAAATCCATTTCTGTCCATTCTAAAAGTTTTACAAGCACTTCTTTATTCTTTCAGGCACAAACTGGCTAAGCCAAATCTTAACTGACCTGATAGCCATATCTCAAAAGAAAACACCAGGTAGTGAAAGCAGTGTGAATGCTGAAGAACCAGAAGAATTCCCCTACCTTGAAGCTGGAGATGCTGAAAAATATGAGGTGGGAACAGAATATGTATGGAAATGATCAACATTACTTGCTTCACATACTGAATGTATGATGTATGAACGATTCCATTGTTTGATGCTCTCACAGATAGCTAGTGTGTACCCTACCTCTAGATTTGATCGCTTACATAACAGAACTGAAGAGAACTATCACTGAAGAGAACTAACAATGGATAGACTTTTTCCAATTGCTCATGGGCTTTTGAAGATTAGAGCTACTCAGAGCAGTCCACTAATATCCCAGGGCAACACTCACTAAAAAACCCAAAAACCATTTCAATCAGCCAATAACTGTTGATAATTTCATCAAGGCCACATTTTAGCATAGGTTACTGAAAAGAATACTTGTACTAACTGAACTGTCCACTTTCCTCCTTCCAATTCTTCAAGCGAATGACCAAATTACTTTCTCCAAGATTTATGGTTACTAATCTCCATCCTGAAAATCTTCCCCAAGCTATCTTCAAAAACAACGTAAAGGTGAGTGCTGATTTTAATGTTTTAAGGAAATCACTTCAGCAGATTTTTTTTTTTTAAGAGCCAAAGTAGTACTTTTCTACCAATTTTCACAATCACTGTTACACTTAAGTGTTTAGCCTGGCCATTTCCACATGACTGTTTAAGTACTGCCATTCGCCTCACTTAACCACAGTTTGCCTTTATGAGCACCTTTGTGACAGTTTCCACAAGAGAGTTGCAGGGCTTGAACAAATCCCTCTGAGTGAAAATGGATTTTGACATGATTTCCTATGGGAGGAATTTGCATTGCATTGCATTTATTTATTGCATTGTTGCATGTGAGGGCTTCAATGTGTCCAATTTCAAGGAGAATTTATATTATGGTGAATTTTCTTCGCTACTTAAAAGATGAACTATGCTTGTATTGAGCAAAACATACTTAGATTCTGCATAAATAATTTGGTTAATCTGTAAAAGATAATAATTATAGGCAACCATCTTCTCATGGTACCGAAGCAAAGGTAAATACTGCACCTTCCTAACTGGGGATGAAATTGCTACTTCTGCAAGGAGCACACAAGGTACGAGAAACCCTCAACTGCAGTTATATTATTAAGAATATTTATTATTAATAATTATTAAGTTATTACAACAATATCTATTATTAATATTTATTTTTTAATGCTGTAGTATGCTATGTCTTTCTCCATAAATAGTTCACTTAATTATTTTTCTAGATATTGTTACTGATTCGTAATCCAAAAGATGTAGCTACATCTTATTACCATTTTTCCAATGGCGTGACTACTGTTCCATCCTATGAGACCTGGGATGATTTCTTCACAGATTTCATGACAAAGAAAAGTACAGTATATTTTTCTCTCTGTGTCACTTCTCTAATGATTTGTCTTTGTCTAAAAACCCTTGTACTTTGGTAAATCAGCTTCTCTAGGAATTTTTGCTCTACAGTACAAAAGCAGAGATTAAAGACAGAGAATTAGACATCTGAACTGAAGTTTACCGTGCTTGTCATACTGTTTGAGAATAAGTATTTGTCAAAATTGCACTTGTACAGGCTTTTTAAATTTGCACAAACTGGTATTTTTCCTGGACGAAGCAGTTTTTCCTTATCTCTATCTTGGGTCCCCTTTACCTCTCTCTAATGTCCATCATAATGCTCTCCTATGTCCATCGTCTTGTGTCCATGGAGCTATATAATCACCTCCGTGCTACATTGGATGAAAGGAGTTATTTGGCCTAAGTCTAGTGCATTAAAGAGGGGACTAATTCTAATGCATTAAAAAAGAGAAAAAGTAATAGCACTAGTTTAAAGTTATGAGTTTTGGGTAGCATATTGCCAACAGAAGGGGGGTTTCAACAAGGTTTTAGACTGAATTATAAGATGGTCTGCAAGACGATAGCTTTTTTGGTGAACTCGAAGCTATCTTGAAATACTACCAAGATTTATTTTTCTGACTTACCAATGGTATCATATGCTTGAGCCTGGAGTAAAACCTGCAATTCCCACAGAAGGGTGTAAACCCTGCCATAGACATCAGTAATAAAGCCCTTGTCTGAGAAAACTTAATGAGTAAATCGTGTATAACCTTAATTTATGCTTTATCTTAGTATTGTTTTGTTTTATTTAGCGGCCTGGGGATGCTACCTTGAATACCTTTCTGAATGGAACAAATATGCTGACAAAGAAAATATTATGACAATAACTTATGAAGAGGTAAAAGAGGTAAGGTTAAGAATAGTTACAAATACTTTATACCTCAAGGGAAATTTTCTTATTGAACCTATTCACAATTATATACATTCATGGTATCCAAAGTGTGTGAGACAAATTCTTGTTTTTAGGAAAGAAAAGATGAAATTCAAACTTTAAAATCTTCTTAAAATTTTGCTTGTGAAAATGATTCTTGTTTTTTATTTATTAGTGATATAAGCCCAAATCAGTGTATGTCAAGATCTCCAGTAATATTTTTTGGGGAGATGCTATTATGTTTTCAGCAGTGTAGATTTTGCTCACCTGTAAATCATATATAATATTTTGTAATCAACAGGAAAACAGCTTATATCTCCACCAAAGTAATTATGGAGAAGAGAACCACTATGGCCCACCCTAGTCCTGGTGAACTCTATGAATATCCTATGTATGCAGACAGCAGAGAGATACACGGAAGTGTAAACACCTTGGAAAGCAGCATCATTTGTTTGAAAGTCATGCCATATGTTACATTCCTCTTTCCAGAATCCTGCCCTGAGTGTGAAAAATATAGCTACATTCTTTGGAATTGCTCTGACTGAGGAAGAGCTCCAGCTGGTGGTAGAGAGGAGCAGCTTCCAGTCTATGAAGAAAAACTCAGACAAGACCCATGGGTCACTTGGCAAGGTTCTCTTTCGCAAAGGTAGGAAGCTCCACAGGGCTCAGAGGTAGAAATGTCCCACTCTCAAGAACTTGGGCCATCCTTTGGTCCTTTTTCCTGCACTCACAGTAGCATTACAAAGCAGGTTATCGCTGCTTTGCTTGAGAAGACTATTCAAGGAGAAATGGTGAGGAAGATGCCCCGCAAGGCTCTCACAGCAGAGACACTCTTGCAGGCTCTCAGATGGCTGGCAGGAAGGAGGAACTGTCATGTGACTGAATTCCTCTCCACCACTGTGCCTGGATTCCCAATTGCCCAGCCTTTGGAGCAGGCAGCACAGGGCCAAACGCAGCCTGAGTGGTGTGACCACCCTTTATATGAGAGTATAGAAATCTTCTGAGATGGCCACTGCCAAATGCCTGCTCACTCTTACACATTAGGACTAAGCCAAGCAAGCAAGAATCCTGCAAGACACAAGAGAGGGAACAGAAGAGAGTAACCTTTGCAGTGTAGTTTGGGGGACATGGACATGAGAAGGGCAGCCTGGTTTTCAGAATCTATTTCTGCATTCTACATTAATGAAGTAACTGGATAAAAATCCAAGCTACCAAAGGAGCAGAAACTCAGCTCTGCCTCCCGGCAGATGATTCTTAATAAATTCTTCATGATCTTCCACTTTGCCAGTCATAACTGCATGACAATGAGAGATGCAGGGAAACAGGATTTTAGGCTGCCTTTTTGAACACAGTCATCTAAAGAGGAGTATGTTATTTTGCATTTTAGTAAAAGATTATTCACATATATATGTAACTCCACTGATTTCACAAAATTCTATTGGTGTAGAAAAATGTTTCATCTGTAGAATGGATCAACAAGATTTAGTGTGCAATGCAATAAAAACAGCAGCTCTATAGAACAAAAAATAAAATGTCTTGGTTTTTAGGAAATTTTTTTTGCTTCTTTGAAGGTGGTGTAAGTGACTGGAAGAATCTTTTCAGTGAAGATCAGAATGAGAAAATGGACAAAGCATTTGAAGAACATATAGCAGGAACGACACTCGGGAAAAAGCTGAAGTATGACTTATACTGCAAAGTCTGAAGAGAAATGAAATGTGGTTACATGTTATGAGAGCAAGAACTGTGCAAGGCAGACTCAGATCATCTGAATGCTATACACTGGAAAACTAGATCAAATGATCCAAGCACCTTAGAATTACTGTAAGAGTCATTGCAGCAGCCTTTACAATTACCCTGATGAGTAGTGGCCTTTTGTTTACTGGTGAGAACTTTGGCTACACTCATTTGCTGAAGATGTCAACTAATCATATGTAGAAAAACTCAACAGCCCTGTTCCAGCTCTTCTAGATTATTTTTAATTTTTTAGTATGCAGATTATTTTTTCTTCAAAAATGTTTGAAATCAGGCAACATCTTTACAGAAAATATCACTAGCAAAAATAGGGATATGACAGAAGCCTAATGTCAAAGGAGATCTTTCATGAATTCAGCACAAACTAAATCAAAACTAGAGGGAGAAGAAAGAAAGGGGAATATGGATCAGTGTTCTTAAGGCTTTTCATCTCTCTGAATGCAAAATACCAAGACAGATTTCAGATTTTGGACTGATGTCAATAGGCAAGATTCTCTCAGAGGCACTGCTTTCTACAGAACCACAGAGTAGCCCAGGTTGGAAGAGACCTTGAAAAGTCATCTGGTACAACTTTTCATGGGAAAGGGAGCCTGGATGAGATTCTGTCTAGATATCATGTATTGAAAACCTCCAGTCATGAGGATTCTACCACATTCCTGGAGGCTTTGTTCCAGCAACAGGTTGTTCTTGCTGTTCCCCTTTTAAGGATGCCCCACCCAGTTCCAAAAGCAGCAGTCTCTCAGCTTCGGGACACCAGTCGCCCCCAAATTTACCCCCTGGGGTCGAGGGGCCTCGTGAACAGAGATCTTCCTCTTCACTGAAGACAGAGGGCATCCCACACCCTCCTCAGCTGTCTCTGTTCACGCCACTGCTTCACCACACTCTCTTTGGCTTCAAGGCATTGCCTCCCCCTAAATGCAGTTTCTGGGTCACAGGAAAAACATGGGTCTGTCCATGGCCATACAATAAAAGAGTCCAGCCCAAGGCCACTCCATCATCTTCTAAGCTAGGATTCTTCTCACCTCTTCTGACATTCCTCACATGCACCAACTTCTGTCACACTTGCTCATTTCCTCCTGCTTCATCTCTCCTCATTCAGATTCAGGAGGATCAGTATTTGTAAGGTTTCCATTATTCTAGAAAGGGGTTAAAATCTTCATCTCTGTCTGTCCAGAACTCCCACGGCTGCCGGGCACCTTCTCGCGCCGCATCCCGCACTTCTGGCTGGCTGTGCTGCCAGCATGATATCACATTCCAAGGCAGCACAGGCACTGGCTCTCTCTATCTCCTGGGGGGTGGAGGGGGCGGGGCGGGATGCTTCTCAGAGCTCTTCCACCCTTCCATCTTGCAAGGCCTTCACTCCCCTCCTCTGCCCAAGGCTCCGACCTACCTCACCCAGCTGCATGGCTTCCCCTCCCACACCCAGCCCCAGCTGGGCAAGGGAGGTCTGACCTCCTTCACTGACAGGAACCAAGAGAGAGTTCTCCTGGGAGTTCTCTGATTTTAATCCCCTGTGTTCTCAGAGGCAGTCCATACCTTCAGTGGCCAAACCAGGTGCCAATACTCAAATCCAAGCACTGATTGGTTTGACCACAACCTCCCAAAAAACTCCCTTCTTAACCTACAAGATTTTGGGCTGAAGTTAACAGGCAAGAGGCACTGCTTTCTATAGGATCACAGTGCAGCCCACGTTGGAAGAGACTTCGAAAAATCATCTAGTACAACCTTTCATGGGAAAGGGAGCCTGGATGAGATTCGATCAAGATAGCATGTATTGAAAACCTCCAGTCATGAGGATTCTACCACATTCCTGGAGGCATTGTTCCTGCCAATGGTTGTTCTTGCTGTAAAGAATTTACTTCATATATCAAGATCAAACATCCCCTTTTGCAGCTTGAACCCACTGCCTCTTTCCTTCTCCATGTGGTGTCTGGTGAATAGGGAGCCTTTATCCTCTTTGTAGCTGCCCTTTAAGCGCTGGAAACTGTGCTGAGGTTGTCCCTGAGCCTTCTCAGCTTTGTGGTCCTCCCTTGGAACCCCTCTGGTTTGTCTGTGTCTTTCTTGAAAATTACTTTTTTGAGATAGTGGGGTTGTCAAAAGTGATGGTAGGAGACATTGCTCTACCCAGCTTTCTTGTACTGCCATTGGCATTTGCCTCTCTAGACACAGTCTTTCAGATTTATCCAGTGATCTGTTCTGGAAAAAAAAAGATAAGGTTCTGTATATATAGTGGAGCCTTTATCCTCTTTGTAGCTGCCCTTTAAGCGCTGGAAACTGTGCTGAGGTTGTCCCTGAGCCTTCTCAGCTTTGTGGTCCTCCCTTGGAACCCCTCTGGTTTGTCTGTGTCTTTCTTGAAAATTACTTTTTTGAGATAGTGGGGTTGTCAAAAGTGATGGTAGGAGACATTGCTCTACCCAGCTTTCTTGTACTGCCATTGGCATTTGCCTCTCTAGACACAGTCTTTCAGATTTATCCAGTGATCTGTTCTGGAAAAAAAAAGATAAGGTTCTGTATATATAGTTGAATTAAAACCAGGAAAAGCCCCACCCAATTTATAGATCCATCACCTGAGCAAATAAGACGCAAAAATAAAAGATAGAATTGAAAAGTGAGAGGGGGTTGGAAATTTAACTTGGGGTAGAAACCAATTTTGGTTTTAGCTGAAGTCTGCTTGTTTAGTTTTGTTTAGTCTGTGCTTACAAAAAGGATGGCAGAGACTAGGAAGGAGATTCAAGGCTACTTAGAAAGGAATGCAAGCATTCAAGTTGAAGAGAGATAAGAGGCCCCACAGACCAAAACCTGAATCTGGGTTACTTGACTGAATAACTGCGCAGGCTCATAAAAAATGGTAAGACAGTTCAATACATATACATATATATTTTAGGCATATGCAACAGGTTAGGGGATTGTGGAAACCCAGGGCACTGGGAATATTTCTCTGTCTGCTCTGGGGTGGCTTGACTCCCAGGGGAGCTCTGACTTTAACCCTCATTCATAGAGAAAGTTTCCTAGACTTCATGGTACACTATAATCCACAGAAGTGTGAAATAGATTATAGAGTATAGTGTAGGTGCATCACTTGGTGAGAAGTTTAGGTTTTGGTATTTTTAGTATGTTGTGGATGGGAGCAAGATGGAGGGCACAGGGTGTTGTCCTGTGTTTCTTCAGACTTCTTTCGTCTTCATGGGTTTGGTTAGCATTTTGTAATTTGGCAGAAAAGTCTGCATTGCAGGCTCTTTGGGATCAGTTATTGAGTTAAAAGGGAAAATAATCTAGGTGTCAGTTCTTATTGGATAGTTTAGTCTTAAAAGACTTTGTAACAAGAGATTGTTAACCATTTTGTGCCTTCTAATGAAAAGCTGCTGAACTCACAGTTGTGAGACTGTTTTACTGATAAGAAATAATAAACACCTGAGTCTGAACATGAACTACCATCTCAAGTACCTTCAATCCAGACCCAGAGAAACCGATAGGGGATAAAGTAGACTGAGGAATTTTCAGGGGTGCACATGTCCTTGGGGAGCATATATCCAGGGCTGAAATAAATCATACTGGTTTTACAACTTGTACAAGTTCTGTAGTTTTATTCTGCAAATCAAAAGAATGAAATATTCAAAGATTTTTTTGTTTCGCTCTTCTAAAGCTGGTTGGTTCTGCCTGGACATAAGTGGACACGCAGAATGTAAAGAAATTGGAATGCTAGAAGTAATACTTAGAATATTTAGAAAAGAAATGAATGGATTCAAAAGCAGAGCAGCAGAAAGTCTGTGGCAAGGCATCTTTGAACAGCTATAAATTATCTATAAGCAACCAGAAAGGTTCCAGTTTCCTGGAGGAGAACATGCATAATAGCAGTGTTTAAAAACTTGTGAAGGATTAATCAAAATAGAATAGTCATCTTAACTTGATACATAGAAATATAGTAGCAAAAATAACAAAGCAACTGACCATGGAACATTTTGAAGAAAATGAAAGAGTAAATATAAATATTTTTAAATAAGTTGGTGATCCTCTTTAATGTTACTTACCCCTTGAATGAGCCACTGACAGAAAATACAAGAGGTGAGGACTGGGGAGGGCCTGAAATTATGTGGCTAAAGAGACAGAAATATATGAGGAGATGGCAATGTATAAACATTGGTTATAGAAATGAAAGTACTGAAAGTAGACTTAGAAATTAATAGAAAAGCAATAGAGGGCATTTAGAAGCAGCAATAGTCAGCAGCAGCAGTAGTTTCAGGAATATCCACTTGTTTCCATGGATATGATGAACTTGTGTTGTGGTGCACTAGTTTATTTAGTTGTTCTTTTACACTGGGTGATTAGGAATTTGCACAGAATAGTTTTATATTGCACTATATAGCTTATATCACATGGTTTGTTATCCCTTTTCCCCCAGCACATGGTCTTTCCCTCACCCACCCCAATGCCCCCTGGTGGTCTCTTCCTGAGTGAAGAGGTCCTCCTCTTGCCACTCCTCACTGGTATCCCATTGGCTGTAGACCTCTTCCTCTGTCCCCGTTCCCAGGGGTGTAAAAGTTCCCTGCCACCAGGGAATGCCCTCTTTCTTCCGTGGATTTGTCCACCTGGTGTGTCTCTTGTAATAAAGGAGAATGTTTCCCACATGGAGAAGAGCGCTTCTCAGTCTTTTACCTTCATCTATGAAATATTGTGTGGGCAGGGGTCTATAGCTAGCCGGAGTGGACCCCAACAGCCCGGCAGAAAACACGATATTTCAAACTTGGTTGCAATAGTATGCTTATGCATATACTGGTTGACAGCAAAATTGGGAGGGCAATTAAAGCAATCCCTTTTAGTGGTGAGTCCTGATCATATTCAGTTTTGTTTTAACACTGGTGGGCAGACTAATATCATGCATCATAAATGACTGGCTTTGAAGCATGGGGATCAGAAGAGAGGGCTGAAAGTAACAGGAAAAATGGCAAAACAGTTTGAAACATAACATATTGAGAAGATTAGGGAACACAAAGTGTAGTAAAGGTCAATGTGGAACTCTTTTAGAAAAGGGAAGCCAAAGGAACATGTACTTGATTGGGGTAAATCAGTCAGGCAGCAGCTGGCATAAAAACTCCTGAGGAATCACACTTAGCAAGGATTAACATGATAACAGTGCAAGAAAAAAAGGCTCAGATCTTATTCTGGTCTTGCTGATCTGGTTGGGAAGCAGAGCATGACCCGATTCTGCAGTTTTATCGTCTCCTGTGTCATCCCAAGGCTTGAATTCAGTCCCTTTGTGCCCTTAACAATCTCACTCTGAAGGACAGAGCTATTCAGAGCAGTAATACCTCATGTGCTTTTGCTCCATTTGAGATACCAGGTGGGTCTTTGCACTCAGTGGGGTAAGGAGGTGGAAGAAGGGAGGATGGAAAAGGCAAGCTGCTATGTCAAAATGAATGTAGGTAAGGAAACTTGATGGATGAGTGACCTTTTGAGGAGAGAAAAGTAAGCAGATAGGAGCCCAGTGAGTATGAGAATCAATTCAGAAAAACTTGGGAATCTGTTTTGAAGGCAACACGTAGTTGACACAATAGCAGTGGCTGTCAAAATTGATTACTTCTAGGTTCTTACCAATTTTCAAAAAAAAAAAAAGGAAAAAGTATCTTTCTTTTTGGTCTTTGTCTCTTTTGTTGCCTATGATGCCTTGTCATGTCACCATGATATTTTATGAAAAATCCTTTGCTAGGATTTTTCCCTTCTGGGAAGCTGAGGACCTCAGGAAAGAAATGTAAACAATAATTATCTGCTGCTGTGGAATGCAACAGGTGCAGCTGTGATTGGTGCATGTTGGTTGTTTCTAATTAACAGCCAATCACAGATGCAGCTGGCTCGGACTCTGAGAGTCACAAGTCTTTGTTATTGCATTCCATTCTTTTTCGAAGTATCTTTCTTTTTGGTCTAGTCTCTTTTGTTTCCTATGATGCCTGAAAAGAGAAATTTCCACTGAAAATTATGTTTATACTGCATTTTTGTCTGTTTCTTCTAAAGAGAATGAATAAACCAGAAAAATTATATTAACCCATCTTCCACTTCATGTCCTTTCCCTAGTTCATTTCCAAGTCAATAATTATTTCAGGAAATATCCTTTACAGGTTTTTCTGTGGTTTAATTTAACATTTTTATTCCTACTAGTTGTTGCCCCAATAGTTCTTCTTCCTAGTATTAGTTGTAGCAAAGGCCATAGGTCACTCTTGTCAGTCTTCATGGAGTTCTGTAATGTCAAAAGATTTTAACAGAGTTAATCAGTGACTTGCACCTTCACCCCTGAGTGAACACCCTGTCCTATTTACTCATATGTTACATAAAGCTTTTCTGCATTGTGGAAAGACAACCTGTATCTCTTTGGGTAGATTTACACAGGGATACAGACATGACCAGAAACAATGAAAGAATCATTGAACTAGTGGACAAATGTTTTTCAGAGGGTGACAGGATGACCCCAGAAGACATGCTGTTTTCCTACAGAGGTATTTTATACCCCGTTACAATTAGCAGCCCACAGACTTTGGAAGCTCTGAAATCATTTGAAGCCAGGAGCGATGATGTGATTCTAGTAGGTTATCCTAAATCAGGTGTTTTCTTGATCAGTAGTCAAGTACACAGTGCTACAGTCCTGAAGTTGATTATTTAATGCCATCACTTAACACAAGAATTCTTAACAGCAAGAATTCCTGAGAAAAGCTTATGATGGCATCAGACTTCAAAGAATCATGAATTTAAGTTGTAAGGCATATCTGGAGCTCAAGTAATGCAACCCCCTGCTCAAAGCAGGGGAAAGACCTAACACCCCAAGTTAGGTTTGCTTGCTCAAGGCCTTGTCCACAAGGGTTTTGAAACTTTTGAGGATGGAGGTTCACCATCCATTGAAATCTTTTGCAGTGTTTTCCCACAATAGTGGTTTTTTGGGCGGTTGGGTTTTTATTGGTTGGTTTTCACACCAATGCTGTTGGACATACCCTTGTTGTGAGAGTCTCCATTTTCATTAATACGTGCAGTAGTGGAAGACTGCAGTGAGTGTGTCCCATGCCTTTTTTGTTCTATCTCCAGCCTGAGCAAACCAAGCCTTTCTATGCAGTTCATTTGCTCCAGCTCCCAGCAGTTTAATGGAAATTCAACAAGACTTTCCCCACATTCTCAAAATCATTTGTGCTTCAGTCTAGGAACTGCACACAGTATTCAAATGGTGAACACACTAGTGCCAACCAAAGCAGGATAATCATATCCTTTCCTTTGTATCTAAATGGAGGGAAAGACATGAATGCCAGGAGGAGTTTTATACATTTGCTCTCTCTTTTACTCTGGACCTTTCAGAATCCTTAGTTTTTTTCCCTATTGGCTTTACAGAAATATCTTAATATGTAATTTGCAGAAAAAGAGGATCCTTATCACATCATCTTTGTGTGCAGCCTCTAGAGCTGTACAGAAGCAGAACTAGTTTATATGTATGAGGATCCACCTAAACACTGCAGGAGGTGTTAGTTGAAAACTGAGATTTTGCTCTCTGAACCCAGATCCTCCTGCACCGTTTCTCCCAGGCTGCAGAAGCCAAGACAACCAAGTCTGGTGCAAAGGTGGTGTCAGGAGCATGATGGTCTGGTGGCTTGGCTGATGACCCTTGTGCTGCCAGTTACAGAAGCCTAGCTGGGAATTGTGAATGGGACCAAACTGTGTCAGTAGTGAGGAGACCATAAATTGAAGCTGGTTGGGAAGAGGGAACAGTGTTCCCAAAGACAGCGCTGTGGAAGGAAAGCAGAAACAGAAAAGGTATGACACAGTTGGCCCAGTGCTAGAAGCCACACAGCTCTTGAGTAATTTCCACAGGCAGTAGTGTGAGGTAACCAAAAAGTAGAGAAGTTGAAAAGAGCAATAGAGGTCTGCTTCTACTTCTACTAAGGGATGTGATGTGACCCTGAAGCAAGCAGGGTAGCACTCCACAATATCTGCTTAACAGCTCGGCCCCTGTTGACCATAGGCACACCCTTGCTGATTATTAACCAAGGCCATGATTTACCTTCCGCTGGCAACTCACAGCTCAACTCAGTGGCCCCACAGGGCCACTCACTCTTTCACCTGCAAGGGTATGAGGGAGAGAAACAGAGTGAGAGGAGTCATGGGTTGAAATAAAGACACTTAAATATGTAAAGCAAGAGCTATGTGTGCAAGCAAAGCAAAGTAAGGAATTCATTCTACCCTTCCAGCAGTCAAATGTTCAGCTGTCTCGGGGCTCCCTCACCCATGATGGTGACAAGGTAAGACAAGTGCCTTAGCTCTCAGCATCTCTCTTTCCTCCTTCTTCCCTCAAATTTTATTGTTGAGCATGACTCCACATGGAATAGAATACTCCTTGGGTCAGTTGGGATCAGCTGTCCCATCTGTGTCCCCTTTTAATTTCTTGTGCACCTGCAGCCTACTCTCTGGCAGCTCAGTGTGAGAATCAGAGGAGGCCCTGACACTGTGTAATTACTGCCTAGCAATAACTAAAACATCTCTGTGTTACCAACATTGTTTTCAGCGCAAATTCGACACAGAGCTCCATACTAGCTACTATGGGGAAAATTAATACCGTTGCAGGGAATACCAGTGCACACACTTGTTGAAGGTTAAAGTACAACACTGAACCAAACTGGTTCACTTGAAACCAATTTGACAGCATACCATCGGCCAGGTTTACATGAAAAAGTGAAGTGGAATGGATATCCTACTGGTGTCTTTATCCTTTCAGGAACCAATTGGCTTGAACAAATGGTGAAGGAATTGGCAAATGCCAAATATACAGAAGAGGAAAGGAAAGAGAGAATAAATGCTGAAAAGAAGCTAGAGACATTTCAGTGTCTAGAATTTGGGGATCCTCGGATAGATGGAAAGCAGGAACTGAAAATACTGTCCCCACTCTTCTTACAGGTAGTAATAGCTGAAAGACAATGGCTGATCTCCGAGGTAATGGAGAACCTAGAGCCTTAACAACAGCTACAGTCTGCAGAAGTAACATGCTAGTGCCTCTGGTGTCCCAACACAAGGGCCTCAGGTGCGAGACAGGGCTGAGAAGGCAGAGGGTCCTCCTGTCATTGCACTAAAAATTTTGATTAGTAAGACCTTTTTTGAGGGTGTCCTGTTTTTAGACCTGTGTCATGTGAAACGGTGCTTGGTGGGAGAGGTTGGCAGAAGTCTACACCACCGGTGCATCCCTGTGGGTTTTCAAAGGGATAAGATACATCTCTGGTCTCACCTTTTCTTATAGCCTGCAATAACTGAACAGGCACAACTCACTGAATAAGCTACTTCTGTCTTGTCACATTTTTTCTTACTTTTTTTAAAGAGGATGAAGCAGCTTCCTTCCAGAAGAATTGTAGTAACCCATCTGAGACCTGATCGCCTGCCTCCATCCATTCTCCAAAGCAAGGCTAAGGTGAGTCTTCTCTTTGCAGCACACTGCAAAGTCTTTCCATCCTAAATTAGCTTTCCTCTGTGTGAGACGACTTTTCTACATTTTCGCCTGAGCTGACCAATACACAGCCACATTTACAGGGTTGAAGAGACAGCTCTGTGTGCCAAGACTGTGAACAAAGATCCTCTTCCAGCTGCAGCTGTCACTCTTGCACCGAGGATGACACAGGAACAGGCAACCGGCAGTATTGTAGAAAGAGCAAAGAAGGCTTTTTGAAGAGAACCACGTGGTTTATCTAGAGTGGTATCATACATTCTATTTGATTGGCTAGTTAATAAAAACACTTTCCTCATACACCGTCCTTGAAAAGAACAGAAAGACGAAGTAGAAAAACACCACCTGCAGATTGTTTATACTAACAAGTTATCACGTCCTTACAACTCCCTGAAAGTTCTCAAAAGCTACTGTGAGAAATGCTTGCTGGTTCTCTCTGTCTGTCCCATGGCATCCACATGAAGCTTTGCTGGCTGTTGGTGGGCTTGTTGCTGAGTGTCACTGTCCTTTCAGATCTCCTTCAGAAAGATGCTTCCAGGTTGGTGGTAGAAACCTAAGCAAGGCAAGGAGTAATTCTGTCTGGTTTAACTTGCCTTCAAAACCAGGGTACCTGTGGAAAGCCCACCACAGGCTGTGTGGCTAAGATAATCTTAGATGGGAATTACTGCAGAGAGAAACTAGGGCACATCTAGAGACTGTTTGTGGCTCTTTTGTTCAGTAGATAATGAACTCATTTGTCTGGATTGGAACTAGGTCAGAACTGTCTTGAGGGAATCACTGAAAAGCTTCTTGTTTTCAGCCTGAAGCTTAGATTAGCAACAAGTGATCTTCCAAAGCTCTGATTTCTTACTCAAGAAAAGGAATTAGACCAGAATTGGATGGTCTGGTGCATTTTAGTGGACAAGTAAGCTTGCAGACAGCACCAAGTTGGGCGGGAGTGTTGATTTGCTGGAGGATAGGAGGCTCTGCAGAGGGATTTGAACAGATAATGGGCTGAGGCCAATTGTATGAAGTTATTGGGTCCTACAAAATGGGGGTCACAACAATTCTATGCAACAGTAAAGACTGGGGGCAGAGTGGCTAGAAAGCTGCCCAGTGGAAAAGGACCTGGGGGTGCTGGTTGACAGTGGCTGAACATGAGCCAGAACTGTCCCTGAGTGGACAAGAAAGCCAGTGGCATCCTGGTGTGGATCAATAACAGTGTGGTCAGCAGGACCAGGGTAGTGATTGTCCCCATGTACCTGGCACTGGTAAGTGACACACCTTGAGCACTGTGTCTAGTTTTGGGCCTCTCACTACAAGGAGGACACTGAGGTCCTGGAGTGTGTCCAGAGAAAGGCATTGGAGCTGATGAAGGGTTTGGAGCATAAGTCTTAGGAGAAGTAGCTGAGGGAGCTGGGATTGTTTAGCCTGGAGAAAAGGAGGCTCAGGGAGCACCTTGCCACCTGAAGGGAGGTTGTACCTAGGTGGAGCTTGGTCTCTTCTCTGAGTAATGAATGACAGGCCAAAAGGAAATGGCCTCAAGTTGCACTGAGGGAGGTTTGGATCTGGATATGAAAAAAAAATTCTTCATAGAAAGGGTTGCCGAGCATTACTGGCTGCCAGGGAAATGTTTGAGTCACTCCTCCTGAAGATATTTTAAAAAAATGTAGATCTGGTACTTCCAGACATGGTTTAACGATGAACTTGGTAGTGCTTGGTTAATGGTTAGACTTGATGACCTGAATGATTCTGTGATTCAATGACTCTATGTGATATGTCAAGAAGATGGCATTTTGATCAGTCAAAAGATGTGTTTTCTTCCTCTAGATCCTTGTGCTAGTTCAGAACCCCAAGGACACAGCTGTCTTCTATTACCACTTCTGCAACAACCTACCAGTGATGCCATCCTTTGCCTCCTGGGATGAGTACTTTGGAGACTTCATGAATGGAAAATGTACTTTGCCCTACATCCTCTGGCATTTCTCCTAACATGAGTGGCATACACAGGGCCTTGTGCATGGGAATCCTTCTGTTACATACCTTACCAAGGCACTTCCAGAACAGGCAGACAGGCCCCTGTTATGGCAGAAACAGAGTACCAGAGAATCAGTTTTGTCTCTCACTTAAAATGGAGAGATCATGAGAAAACTTTAGCCTAACTTTTCCATTCCCACAACAGAGCTTGTGGTTTGCTGTATCAAGTGGACAGACCTTGGCCAGGCTGCACTGACCTCAGGAGAAAGAACAGACATGTTGAGCTGGTCACCCCTTCAGCATTTGAAAGCCACACTTAGAAAGCTGTCTGGGCTGATTCCTCTGATTTGGTTAAGGGTTTGTATTGGGGAGTACTCTAGACAGTTACGCCTCGTCTTTGTTTGCAGTGGCCTGGGGATTCTACTTTGACCACCTAGTGGAATGGAACAAATACATTGACAATGAGAGGATCATGACAATAAGCTACGAGGAACTCAAAGAGGTGTGGCATTTCACCCAGCTTTTCCTTGATGAGTGTGCTGTGCGTCCCTCCTGATATGTATGGGTGTGGGAAAGTAGAAACTCTTGGGCCAAGTCTGTCTGCCCCTTTAGAAGGATGTGCCTTTCTGAATTACTCATTTATGTTTGGGGCAAGCCCGTGGATGTCAGGAGGAGGATAGCCTTGCCTATTTGTGAAACAAATTTTATCTGGCAGAGGCACAGATTTTCAGAAAGAAGAAAAGCTCTTGAAACTGGGGCCAGAATGTGTAGGTTTCCTGGCCTGAAGGGTTTTCTGTTAGAGCTCTTGAAATTCCTTGGTGACATTGCGAGAGAGCTTCCCCTGCTGGGCTTCCCACAGGGTGCTGGCTCCATTCCACAGCCACAGTGTCAAATCTCTTGGTCCCACCTCTGTGCTACGTTCCTTTGGACAGGACCCAATACTGGGGATGAAAAAGATTGCTTCCTTCTTTGGATTTTCCCTGTGTGAGGAAAATTTTCCCAGAATTGCCAGAAAGATCAGTTTCAAATCTATGAAAGATAAATTCAGTGAAACCCATGGAAAGTCTGGGGACATCCTCTTCCGGAAAGGTAAATCTCTGCAAATGGAGACCTACCTTTGGAGGGAGAACTCCAGAAGGAGTTTCAAGCATGTCACTTTACTTAGCCATGAACTCATTGGACTGTCTGGGTGAGTTCTCTACTGTGGTGCCACCTGTACAGAAAGCTTCTGCTGTGCACAGGATTTGGGGGTTGTTTGTGAGAAGCTCTATCAGAGTGCCAGTCTTAATGTCCTCAGTCATTGCTTTTGTGTTGCTGTCTTTTTCTGTAGCGGCCCTGGTTATTTAGGTAAGTGAGGTGCCAAGGTGAGGGCCGGCACTGGCATCTTCCTGTTACGCACTCAGCAAGAGCTTTATATGTCTCCTCTCAATGGACATGTCAGTGGAGCTCCCCACGACCTCAAGAGTCTTTGGTTTCTTTGTATTGCAAACATGGGCTTTTTAAAATCCATTTCTTTCACCACTCCTCTATACCACCTACCACAAAAAAGTTTCTTCCTTCAGAGGAAGTAATTAACGAATGAGCTTTCCCTTGTGGCAAAACCAGATTCCCCTTTTTCTGTGTAAAAGCTTCATGAAGTCACCTTGGAAATCCCCTTCTGGGGAGGGAGGACTTGCAGGGAGCTAAGCAGCAATGCTCCCTGTTGTCTGGCTGCAGCCTTTGCTTCTGATCTTTGATACCTTTCCTCTCCCAGGCAATCAGACCTCTCAGGGCAATTAATGTGATCTTTCCTGACTTGTGTAGTCAATGACTCTGCCCCACTGCTGCCTAGATATTATTTTCTCTCTAGAGCATCTCCCTTCGGGTTTTGGTACTCATACACAGGGGTTGTTGGAAACTGGAGAGACATCTTCTCTAAAGCTCAGAATGAAGAAATGGACCGGAAATTTCAAGATTCCTTAGGAGGAACAAAGATAGCAGCAAAGATAAAATATGATGTGTACTGCAAGGCTTGAAAATAAGCAGATGAATAGCATGACAGTAAATCATGTTCTGAAGGTGATTCTCCAAAGGTGGATAGTCCCCATTTTTCCTTCCCATGAGAGAAGAGAGAAACCCCTCTGAGAACTACCTGGTACCTCCAAGAATTTGGTAGGTAATTCTTAGGTGTGTCTGGGGTCTAGACCTTGTGCTTTGGTTGACGTAACCAAATAAAATGTGTGTATAGCTCAAGTGAATGCCCGGCATCCTTTCAGAAGGGAGATAGTGAACAGACATCATGACACTAGTCTGGTGGCATCCCTGTCTCTGCTTCTTGGCCTGAAATGATGAATGAGGCCCCTGCAGGTCTTGTTGGTGAGAGAGAGGGATCAACACAGAGCCTCTCCTCTGGCACAGAGTGGACTTGACATGGATATATGGTGTGGGTCTGAACTACCAAATGTCTGTAGAATAGGTAGAATATGTTAGTCTGAGCTTAGATCCATCATAGCTGCCACGGTGTTGGCAGGTCAGAAGGGCCTTTGACACTTTGGCAAACTTCACACATTGGTATGGCAAAGGGTGGAACTTCTCAAGCTCAAAGAGCCATGAACTCTTAAGTAATGAACAGCTATGTGCTTTTTGGAGGGTTTTGCTCCTGTAGGACTCTCTGGGAAGTGGCAAGTAGGAAGAACCACAACATTCAAATGGGAGGACTGAAGGAAAGAAGCCCCTTGATGATCCTAAGCTAAACTAGCTAAACTATGAGTGTGGCATTTATTTGACAGTATGCTACACTTATGCTACATAGGTGTGTTTTCCACACCCTCCTTGCTGATGTCGATGTCTTTGCTACGTCTATGCAGAATGTCACAACCTTGTCTCATCACCCTTGTCACAATCAGTCTTGTAGGATGCCACAAAAGCCAAGGAGGTGTCTGTCTGGCAAATGGAATTTGGTTCCTTGGAAGAGGGGTTCCTCTGCCATATTCCTAGGTAGATTTACCAGGAGGACTCTTACACTGAACTAAGATTAAATACTGATCAAACAGAAACCACAAATGTAATTAACAAAACTGGGTAATTCTTAAGTCACTGTCAAAGTGCCGACTGTCCCTGAACAGCTCCTCGGGACTACCCCTACCCTGCCCATGGTCCAGGGCTCCATGCCAACCCCTGCTCCAGGCTGTCAACCCCTTTTCCAGTGATGGTGCAGCAGGGTCAGGCTTCAGCTCTTCAGAGTCCGCCCTGCCTGGCCACTGGCCCTGCCAAGCTGGACCCATCCACAGACTCACATCCTGACCAATCCTCAGCCCATCACCTCCCCCAGGAGAGTGTCCGATGCCTGGGCTGGGGCTGCCCAAGTGCCCCTGGCTGTTGTGCACCTGGCTGGACAGTGGGATGTGCTCTGGCTGCCATGCCCTGTGCCCTTGTCTGTGTGACAGGGATAATAGGAAGTGATGCAGATTCAGCTCTGAAGGGCCACTCAAATCATGCTTCCCAGGCAGATTTTCTAAATGTCTGTGCAAGAGCTGCACATGCAAAAAAGCTCTGTGTGGAGAGGTATGTTTGTTTGAACCTGATGATTCTGAGTTTGTAGGTTTCCGTTTCCGGAAGACTAGAACCTTTTCTTATTCTGGGCTTCCATGGATGAAAAGAGGCAAGCAACCATGACCCATAATTTTTGGAACTATAAATATTTTTACCTGTTACTTAGTACAGACCCTATAAAATTTACTATATGGTGATATAAAAAGCTATCAAGACAAGAGAAAACATGGTGTAATCTCAATGTCTGCAAGGAGTTGAACAAAGAGTTAAAGAAGGGAACAAGCCTGATCAGAAATGGAAAAAAAGTCACTGAAATATTCAAAAGACATTTATTAAGATAAAGAGGTGACATCTTAAGGTCTGTTGGTTTGGTTTTTTCTTCTGCAAAGATTTTTTGCAGCTGAAGGGCCCTTAGCAGTCCAGAAATTTTAGAAACTCTGAAGTTCTTGTAAACCAGAAGTGATGACTTTAGCTTTCCTAAAATGGGTGAGTCTTTCTTCCTTGATGAAGTGTCTGTTGCTGCAGTACAGAATTGTGTGTCTGCACATAACACAGCAACAAAGCCCCTAATGAATTCAGATTTCTGTGGAGGAGCAGGATTGGGGGTTGTTCCCTGGAGGAAGACAGAGGGTGCTTCCATAGGCTTTCTTCATTGCAGGATGTAGGTAATTTCTTGGTGCTGGGTGGAGCTACAGGCTCACCTGCTACCCAGATTCTTAGACCCTTTTCCTCTACCTTCCCATGCCTTTCAGTCCCAGCATTTTGGTTTACTGGTTACCTCCACATTTTCTCCAAATCACTTAGAGAAACAGCAGGCCATTTGAGGGGATAAAAAAGAGTTCATATTTGATCTGCACTACATCTCTTTAAATGCTCTACTTGAATTTTTTTTTTCTCAGACAGAAAAGGTATAAAATTGTCTTATGTAAATATCATAGGTAATTTAGTGATAATTTGATGTCTGAGTTGTAGCATCTCAACTTTCCAACCAATCTTAAAAAAAATGTGTTAGAAAATGCTTTATGTGACTTATTTTAAATATAATATGCTCTAGATTCACCTCACTTAATTAGATGATGTGGTGGTGAATTATGGGTAAGCTGAGAGGGGTACAGCCAAACTTTCAGGTCTACAGAGGGAAAGGACTTTTGGCAAAACAACAGTTTTCTTGGAAATTATTGCAATATGACTTGAGGAGATGAGCTTAGACTCTCTTGATGATTAAAAGCCTTGGATTTGGTTATTAGTAGACAAGGTAATGGTTGCACAGAAACTCTTCTGAGAACTAGTGAAAGCCTTGGATGGAACCCAAATCATTTTAATCTGTGAAGACTCTTACTTTTAACTGATTCCTCCAATTTTTAAAAACATTATTTTCAGAAATTGATCAATTGTATTTCCTTTTCACAAAGTTGTCATCCAGGTTGTTTTGGATTTACTTATAGAAATACAGTCATCAATCTTTGCTGATTTGTGAAATCTTATAGTTTCTCATCTGATGTTACCCTACTTAAAGGATTTCCTTCTTCTGACCTCTCAGTCTTTGTAGTCTTATGAGTGTACAAGCTGGAAACCTTGTCTGTAATGAAAGTCCTTTCCTAAGGCATGCAGTTTTAAATCTTCTTCCTTTATTTTATTTCGTTTCATCTACAATTTATTGAACTATGTTTTTCTAGTAAAATGTTTACTTCGTATTTGTTTCCAGTCCTGTTAAAGATAATGAAAATAATGAATTTATCTTTAAGAAGATAAGTCATTCTCATATCTTGCCCTGCTTGTGCCTTTTTGAAGTAAGGCTAAATCTTTTTTATTTGATCTAAAACTATGTAGCATTTTCATACAGATTAGTTTTTAATTTCCTGTGCAAAATGTCTTTTCTGAGACTGTATGTAGGCTTTAAAGGGGTGATTATACATTTCTGAATGTGAAGTGATAAAGTGCCATTTACAAAGACTAAGGATACACATCCTTTTTCAGTCGTGGCTCCATAGGCTACTGTTACCTTCCCTCTTCTCTGCCAAAGACAAATGTTCCCTCAAATTTCCTTGCAGAGCTGCTCCCTATAATCCCAAGTAATCCAGACTAGGGTACCTTTAAACTAACTGTGAAAGGATCTTCAGTTGTCCAAAGCTTAGAGGTGATCCAAACTAGACCTTTTTTTTACAGTGGACAGACCTTAATTACTGAGAGGACTGTAAATTTCTAAAGGCTACATTTATATTTAGCTAAATTTGGACAGTCAAGTGTTTAAAATACAGAAACTCAGTTTCTTCTGAATGAGAACATAAGAATACAACAGACCTTTCTCTTCACATTCTTTGTCTCAGTCCAGCAACATTTTGTGGCATTTTGGGTTGCAGCAGGCCCCACGCAGGCTGAACATTCCTGCGAAATCTGAGCTCATGGCTGCCCCAAAGGCTAGGCTTACTTCCCGCTTCTGACTGCAGTTGTCTGCTCCTTTTTTGCATAAGCTCTTCTATTTGTTAGACACCCCCAGCTTTCTGAAACAGCACAAAACACTCACTTTTGGTGGCAGCAAGCTGTCTGATTTACCCAGCTGTCTTGCACAACCTCACCCTTGCTGTCTCTGGGTCACTAAGAAAGAATTTCTTGCTTCAAAGACTTGGCTCTGTCATTTTCTTCTTCTTTCAGGCGTCTGCTAATATCTGCCCTCGCTGCAGGCTCTCTCCCCACTGGATCATGCCCTCATGCTCCAGAAGACTTTCCCCTTCAGTCAGGGCAGGGCAGGCACAGAAAGGCAAAAGGGCAACCCCCTAGCTGGACACTGAAAGGGAACAGGGCAGACACAGCATTCTGTGCATGCACTGATATTTAGCATCCCTCTCTCTCATACCCAGACAGGGACAGCAGTGGGTGTAGATATGCTGGAAGTCACAGTCTGTTTGGCTGGGGGGGGGGGCAGGGAATTGGACTTCTTTCTGTGTGGAGAACTTTGGACCTCAGTTCAGTGGTGATCATTTCAGGTTTCTGTGTATTTAGCATCTTTTTCTTAGCCACTCTTGTGAGGTTTTTAATATTAGATCCAGAACATCAAAGATAAAGTCATTTACTTCAACTTTTACTTGTCCTCCAGGATAAGCACTTCACATCTTTATGAATGGGAAAGGTACTTCCCATTCTATAGAAAGATATTCTGATTATCAGTGTGTATACGTAAAAATAGTTGTAGCCAAAGTGAACCTAGCTTTTTGGCAAGGAACAGAAAATCAAAATTTGAACTTGTGTTTGGCAGAAACTGCATTTTCTGACACTGTGTTATTTAGGTCTTTCCACCAGAAAAGTACTGAAAAACCTTAGCTCTGAATTTCCCCATTCTTGAAATAATTGTCATGTATTATTTTTAAGGTTACAAAGACACAGATGTGGTTCTGCATTGAATCTTTCCTAGCAAGAGACCGAACCAGTGGTTAGTGACAGGGGTTGGTTTTGTGCATTTGGCTTCACTCCAGCTAATGCACATTGGCTGCTGCAGCTAGAACATGATGAGGGGAAATGTTCAGGGAGGCCATTGTACCCTCTTCAGTGATTCCCATGTGCTTTCCTACCTAGTTCCAACTTCCTGATTGCTGATAAGGAGCAGATCTGGGGTGCCTGAGCAACATCCATTTATAAGAGAACTTCTCTATCTGGAATCCTAAGGAAAAAGGAAGGATTGCCTGAAACATCTGGACAGGTTGGATATAGTCCTCGGACTTCCTGTTGGACAGTGTTTTCCAGGCCTTATTTTTTTTTAAGACATGTAATTGTTTACAAACTGTGCAAAGCACAACATCAGAGCAGTCAGACCGGTGTTACTGCCTGAAGAT
This sequence comes from Onychostruthus taczanowskii, assembly GCF_017590055.1. Taxonomy (NCBI): domain Eukaryota; kingdom Metazoa; phylum Chordata; class Aves; order Passeriformes; family Passeridae; genus Onychostruthus; species Onychostruthus taczanowskii. Next base: position 23,090 of record NW_024497741.1, read on the forward strand.
TTGCTTATATTAATAGAAACAAAACCCCACAAAAATATGCTTGTTGTGTATGATTCAATAAGAGTTTATTAAAGTCCTGGGATCAAAAGAAAAATTTTCACTGAGACTGTGAACTGTGACTGTGTCTATCAGTATGGACAGTTTCATTAATTCTCCTTGCTTGCAAAAAATATAAATTACTTGTTTTTGAGGATTTGTTGTTGCTATTTGTAAATATTTCAAAGAAAAGACATGTTGAGTACTACAACCTGAATTAAATGTAGCAGTAAAATTTTTGAGTGGCAGTTTTTTGGAGCGGAGAAGGGTATAACATGACAGTGAGAAATACTGTTATCATGAAAAAACTCATGTTCAAAACTACAGAGATCAAAGGTTTGAGAGGACATAAATTTAGAGACATAGATGATGTTCATAATACCACAGACATACATGCTAAAATAGTTGAAGAATTCATTCAGAAGGTTCTTCCAGGACTGAAACCTAATAAAGCACCTCTGATTATCCTCCTGCTAATATAGAAAATATTTCTTTTATCTTAGTCTTCCAAAGAGAGTTTACTGTAAAGAAAATTAAATGCAGCCCAGGAGCTGGGAACAAGTCAGAATTCAATCTGTTATTTATCTCAGCTAGTTCTGGACATGATGCTTCATTGCTCTTCTGTTTCTTAGCCCTTGCTTCATAGTCCAAGTCCCCCAGCTGAATACAAATCTGAAGATATGAAAGGAAGGTAGTGGTGAAGAAGAAACCCTTTCTTCTCTACCTAAAACATCCATGCTTTCACAGCTGCTGAATACTTTTTTCTCTTCAACACTGGCTTGGGAATTGACTTGCCTGTGCAGTTGAGCTAAACAGGCATTTCAGTGATCTGTATCTAAAGTCAATATCTAAGCTATGAGGAATCAAAAGAGGTGGGGTTAATGCTATTGAAAGTAAAACATATTTCAACTTTTAGTCAGAGTACTACTGAAATAATGTACTGCAGGTCATAATGACCCATTAAGATCAGCTCAATGATGCTTCAAAACAGAAATAGTCATGAAATTGCTGTTCCTGCAAGTGACATTAAAATAATGAATATTTATGTAATATAGTTACTGGCTTTTATTGAAACCTGAAATATTAAAGCACATTTCCCAAAAAAAAAAAAAGGGAAATTTTGTATAAAATTTCTATTAGTCACAAAGCATTTTTCTTGGAAATTATTTTGGCAGGAGCTCTTAACATATATGTTGAAATGCTTTTAGAAATACTCAGAATTGGGTTTGGATATGACATAATTCTAATTAAATTATTTGGCAAAGGAGCAATTTTTCCAACTTCAAGCAAAGAATATAATAAAGAAGGTGGGCTTTAAAAATAAAAGCACATTGTATTACAAACCATGTGCCCACTGCTCTCTGTAACAATTCTTGGCACACAAAGTATGCACATCTACACATCCCCAGTCTGTTGACAGAATCAGGATGGGTCTTAGAGGTTCACTTTCTTTCCTAAATTGTCTGAAATATGTTGGTCATGTATGAATCATCAGTGACCTAATTTTCAGAATTACAGAGCACTTATTTTCTACCCATTTTATACGTATCTGTAGATGGTGATACCATGAAATAGCTCTTAAAATCAGACCAGCTGATGTATCTTATGTAAAGATATATAAGGTATTTTGGAAAGAAATTTTGCCCAGTATGGCATTATTTTTTTTTAAATAATCAACATATTGTAATGGAATTTAAATTACAAGACTGAAATGAAGAGTTAACTATAAAATATGGATCCTATAGATGGAATTGAAAACTGCATTGCAATAACATGAAATATTCTGCATTTAGCAAAAGTTTTTAACTACTGCTTGCATGTGTTCTCTCTTATTGGTCTTACTACAGATTAAAAATGTCTTCTAAGTGTTTTCTTCAAAAAGTCTGAAGTACATGGGCATGTTGGGAATGCTACCCCATCATCAAATATTCTGCTTCCTTAGTTCAGTCTCTCCCTGTCCACTGGGATCAGTTCCCTGGGAAACACATTTTTGGCTCATGGCCCTGTATCTTCCCAGAACACTTATTCTTACAAATACTGAATCATAAGCCATGTCAATGAATCTATCAGAGTTTCCTGAAAGTTATTGGTAGTACAGTGTTTCCCACTTGCATCATTTTATACCGACAAAATAGCCTTGCATAAGGAGAAACCTCTTCCCACTGCTTCTCTTCCTACTCTGCCTCTTAGATTTTCTCAGTGGAGCCAGGACCCAAAGCTTGTTCACAGCAAGCCCACTAAAGGAAAATTGTGAGGCCTACAGTTACAGTGCTGGAACACTGCCAAAGGTACAGCCAAAATACAATTCTGTATAAATTCTGAATCATTATCAGATGCGGGGAAGAAGAAGGATAGCTGAATTCCCTGGGTCTCCTTGACTAGTAAAAATTGAAGCATCTGCCAAGAAGTCCAGTTTCCAAGCTATGAAAGACCCTCAGAAAACAGAACTCCAAAAACATTTGGGAATAATTTTTCAGAAAGGGTGAGCTGATAACTTTTTGTAGGCAGCAGTAAAAAATTCTATTCTAGTTCTTAGTACTAATAATATCTCTCACAAATATACTTATATAGCTTTTGCTATATAGAAAAATATGTGGATGCATTTACAGAATTGTGCCAAGAATCATTGAGCTTACCTAGGCTCAGTTACCTAGTATCCTGGTATGTTCCTAATGGAGAGAGATAAGTGCTTGCAGCAGAAAGTTCATTTATTGCTAGATGAGTCTTGGTGTATTATCTTGTGGGGGTACTCTTCCCTAAGACTGCTTTGTCCCCTGAGGAAATCTCATCCAAAAATACAGTTTATTTACCACTTATTCAGAAGTAATCTATTAAAGAGTTATGTTATGGGAAAATGGGTCATATTAAAAAAAAATGTGAATCATAGCTTGTCAGCTGAGCAATACAAATCAATTACTGCACACTCCTCATGATACTAATTCTAGGTTTTCCTCACCAAGGCCATGCAAAAGTGAACTGCTCTATTTGACCTTGGTGAAATGAGCTGGATTCTTACAGTTTTGTGTACTGGTTCATACAATACAAAGTTTCTGTGAAGGCAAAAAAAATCAGCTGGATTTTCATATCCTGTTGAGAAATTCCATTTATTCCATGAATGTTATGATTGCTTTTAGATGAAGCTGCATGTGACTTATTGGATGAGAAGAAATACTTAATATCTTGAAAAGTGTATAAGCAAGAATTAAAGCACACAAGTGAAATATTTTTCATCCTGTAAACCACAGCTCAGGTGCTGCCTAACTCCAGAGGTGAAAAAACTCAATTTTTGTCTTAAAGATTTCTATACACCCAAACTCTGCTTCAAGACATAACCAAGAACTCTTCTGTCTTAACAGGCTCAGAACCCTGGGGTTTCTTGAAATCATGTACAGCCCATTTGAACTTCATAGTTAGATCTCATCTTTCCCTTGTACTCAGCACTTTTGGAATATGAGCCTCCATCTAGACCTCTCCAGATGGAAACAGCTGAAAATGCTAATAATTTTTACAAACCTTTTGCAAAGCATGTAGTGTTGATTTACCAGAACAGCATTCACTACAATAAAATGCTTGCTAATTCTGATCTGCCTTCACAAGCCCAGAAGAAAAATCTAGGTTTTACTAAAATTGTTTATTTAGCCTGTCACTTTTAAAATGCTTTCTTTACCTCAGAATTACTTGGAGGCTGAAAGGCTCAGCACAGCTCTTCTGGTAATTGCAGCCTGGGTCGAAATTCTTGGCACTGGTCTGAGGAGAAATGTGCCAACCTGGGAAGCAGGATCTTCTGGTGGCCTGAAGGGGAACATTGGCAGGAGACTAGGGCACTCTGGGGAAATATTTAAAAACTAAAGACATTTGAAATAGTGCATATGTGTTGGTTAATATAGCACAGCATAATTATTTCTATGCAAAAAATATTCAAGGATTAAATAAAAGGAATTTCCATTTCTAACAGTTTCTTTTCCCTGAAGTTTATAGACTTCCCACAGAAACTTAATTTGAAGGCCACTTATGAATGCCAGACCATGTTTTACACAGTATTATGTCTGAGCACAATTTTTCAGATGCTACTTGTCTCACATGCTGAGAAGAGCTGGGCAGTTCCACACAGGAGTCCCAGTTTCATCCCATTTAAAGATTATCTGAGTAACATGCACTTAGGGCAGCATTATAAGCCCTCTCTATAGTTACTGGAAATCAATAAATCCCCCTGAGTATAAAAGGGTGAGTCTGATTTTAGATGGGTTGAGTCAACTTCTAGTCTCCCCTGACACTGCAGCAAGTTTTTGTTGGTGGTGTAACTAAGCTTACCAGGTGAAAGTTTTCATGGTATTAATAAATCCACTATGATTTTTTTTTTTATTAGCAAGGACGGATAGAATATGTAGGCAATGCAGTTTTCATTTTATCCATTTTTAAAATATGGTAATAGTCACTGAATATAGAAGGTGTTCCTAGAAATTTATAGAGATGAAACTGAAAGGATTCCATAAACTGAACCAGAGAATCATAGGAGTTACTGAAAAAACAGAAGAAAATACATCCTCTATGGAGTCTTTAACTATTTTTAAAAAAGTTGGCTCTATTGAATTCTGTAGCAACAACAGAATTTCCTATTAAATGCTTGCAGAAAAAAAAATAAAAACAGGACATTCTTAAGTTAGAGAAAACACAAAAAAAGTAAAAGAGCTATGCTGTGCACATACAACTCCCATTAGCACTGATGGTAAGGAAGAAACAAGCACACTGGGGAAACAAGGTCATGGAAATGGCCAAGATTCCAGTCAGGTGATAGTGATTCCAGTAGGTGTGACTCTTGTTCTACCCTTCCAACAGACAACACTTATGTGTGTCTTAGGGACTGGCATTACTTTCAAAAGGGAGAGACAAGGGCCTTTAGTGTCACTTCCAGATTCTTTGTTAACCTGGTGGCATTTTGATTTCAGCAAGGGCTTGCTTTCTCTGAGCTCTGGTAGAAGTAATATAACCTGCACATCTGCAGGTGCTTTTAGGAGACATCCTGTGTTCCTAAATCGTTCACTGCAATGCTTGATAAAAGCACACCAGATGGCAGAGGTGTTTGACTGCTTTCCAGAGCCAGGCTGGCAGGAGCGGGAGTGCAGAGCCCTGTGTGCCCTTCTGCCATGTACCAGCTGTGTTTGGGTGATGTGATGGGGCTGGTGGGGTGGTTTTACATGGACAGACCTCTTCCAGCCTGGCACTCTGAGTTGGTCTCTACTGGAGACCCATTCTCCTCCTCCTTGTGACTAAACTCAAACCAGATGGTACCTCCCAAAGTGAACAAACTTTTTTTTCTTCATTTAGTGGAAGAGTAATGCATACAAAATGTTAAAAATGCAAAATACAAAAAGTGGCATGATAAATGTGGTTCTGTGACAAAGGAGTCACACATCTATGAAAATACTTGTTAGATACATCTTGGTAAACAATCAAGTAGCTTTAAATACCCGTACCAGAAAAAAATCAAATACGCAGTACAGTTTCCCTTTGAAGTTTTGACAAGAGTAGCAATCACAGATTGTACTATTTTTATTAACTTCACTAAGTATTTACATGCCTTTTTTCAAACTTTTTTTTTCCCCAAAACAGTGTGAGCAGACAGCATAGCGACTCACACTGTTGGGTACTCTGCAAAAAAAAAAAAAGTTGGAGAGGCTTTTGGATATATTCTCTAATTGTCTTACACATCACAGTGCAACATGTGGACAGGATTTTATGTGCCAAAAGGACTGAGAATATTTTTCTGTGCTATTATTGTCACCAAGAAAAACTGATTCTGATGGAAATGGAAAATGTTAAATTTCAATCATGGTGGATCTGATTTTTCAATCCCATAGTGGAGGGCATATGTGAGAAAATATTGTGGCCATATCTGATTATTGTATATAGCATTAGATAACAGAAGATATAGTGCTTTGTAAGTCTAAAATGCCTAAAATAGGTTTTTTCCAGGGGTGAAACCAGTTTTTCTCCAAATCACACTTGTATCCTTGGCAGCTAGTAGCTCTCACCCCATGGATGAAGCCTGCCATTTGTACAGCCAAGAGCTGAAAAAGTACATCATGGATGTTATTTCATCTCCAGATGTTCTGTGTGACAAGTCCTTGCCACACCTCAGATGAAGCCCTTTGAGGTCAAAGCAGGACAATCTAAAAGAATGTTGCCAATTGAATGAAAAGTGTTCAATGTATTTTACACAGATTTGAACATCTGTGGTGCTCAAGGAAGATTTCATGGAGTTCTGTTAATCATAGAATCCTAAAATCATTAAGGCTGGAACATAACAATATTGATGAATTTTAAAATATGGTTTATGGCTAGGGAGATTGGCACAGAAAAGATAAGCAGTTAGCCCTTGGGAAACAAAAATATCTTATGCCGTAGAGGGAAGCAGAACTCAAGCAAGTCAAGCAGTAAACCTGCCTGTATCTTATTTTCCATAACACCATTTTGTGGAACTATTGTTTCTAATTTGAAGGAGATGGCAAACAACAGTTCAAGGTTACAAAGAGGTGTTTTGCTTTACAGCAATAAAAAAAGAGAAGAGAAATACATTTCTTATCAGATCTCCTTCTTAGAGGTATCAAATGGCAATTCATAATTCCAATAATGAAAAGCATAAATTCATGTAATTAATTATTCAGGCTTCAAAAAGAAGGAGATATTTTTAGACTGTGCCCTTCTTTTTAAAAAGGTATTGTATATTTTGCCTTCCAATTTTAATCCTGTATGATACAATTAAAATATTTTTAGCTCTCCTCCACAACCACTGAAAGCATTGCTATTGTTGAGAATGAGAGCTGAAATCCCTTTCAGAAAGAAACTAGGGTTTTCTGGAAAAGGCAACTTTTGTTTCCCTTGGTAACAGAATAAAGATTTAAAATGTCCCTATCTCTTCATGGACAACATGGAAAGTAAACAGGATCTTTCTGCTGCTTTCAGATCACATAGCTGCAAATATTTCCAGCTGGGAGTTCAATGCAGTGTCAGGGTTCTGGTTTGCTGTCTGGCCAAGCTGGAAAGATATTCCACGTACATGGCATTCCTCCTGGTTCTGGCAGACACTGCAATGCTCAAGGGGCACTATGGCTGGAAGAAAAGATTCCCTCTGACAGGTCCTGGGGACCACATTCAGGGGATCTTAGGTTTTGCAGTACCACCATTTAGATGCAGTTTACAAGACTTCGGTGAAGAAATTGGTGCTGCTCCTTGTTAGAAGTTGTAGCTTATCACAACTGTGCAGCCTTTGCTGTTGCCTGGAGATGCAAAGAGGGAATCAGGCACTGAGCAGCAGTGGTTAACACAAAAGGAGCAAGTACCCTGCTACACATTTAAGAAGGGGAGTCCCAAGCCCAGTGGAATGTCGCTTTGGCTTCCAGATCCTAGGCTGATCTTAGAGGTTGTTAAAAAGAAACATATTTTGTAGAAGTGTCATAATAGTAAAAGGGCTTTCAAATTGGTTTTGAAACTTTTGACGCCTGAAACAGTGTAAGAACAGGTGTGTTGGTTTTCTGCATGGGAAGGAGTGGTCCCATGGATGTATTGAGGTGGTTTATCAGTCGAAGGTGAAAGATGTGGAGTGTGTGCTTCACACAGCCATGTTCAATTTTATCCTTGCTGCAAGGGGTGGGGCAGAGCAGTGACTATTTCTGTCTGAACTGAGATACATCTCCATACTTGTGCAGTGGGAAAATTGGTAGTGGGGGTTAGAGGTCCTACAGTCAGGACTAGGAGGATCATGGATGTGGTGGCTGGGCTCCAGGGCCCTCCTGAAATTCCAGAATGATTGGCCAAGAGCTGCCTGGATCCTTCTCAGCCTCACCAGTGGCAAATGGCACCATCTCACACAAGCTGAGAGAAGGTGGTCACAAAGCCAGAACAGTTTTCTGGAGTGAGTAGTCAAGGTGTGTGGGGAAAAAGAATCCCTCCTGAAAGGCCAAGCCCTGTTTTGGATGTGGGTCAGTGCCTTTGTCAGTTTTAGGGATGAGCAAATGGTCTGAGCTCATCTGAAGTTTACAAAAACTGTCTGTCAACAGGCAGGAATTGCTGCTTCTCTGATGTTTGGGCAGGTAATGCAGGAGCAGATACTAGGTTCACAGTCCTCTTGTAGGTATACTACCCAGTTTCTAAACACTACTGTATTATCAAAAATTACTAATGAAATAACAATGCTTTGAGGGAATTTCATAGGAAGAATGTGATTGTAATTCCGAAAAACAGCAGAATCAGAAGAAATGGCACCCAACCATGGGAGATAACATGTTACACTGAGATTTGTTTCTCTGCAAGAGAAGAAGGAGAGCTTGGCTAGGTAAATTCCTGTGGGTATCACTGAAAGTGCCTTGCAGTGTGACTTTTCTGCTCTGTCAGATGTAAGATGCTTTCTATGGGATATCTGTGATTATATGATTTTCTAAATACAGGCAACAGTTCTCCTGTCTTCCTCATCTTTAGGATACCAGCCAGCTGTTAACATCAGGAAACAAAGGTTGCAAGGTAGGGGTCCTGATTTTGTTTGCAATGTTTTTTGGAGGAAGAGAACTCTGTTGGTTTTTGCCTGCTGTGGGCAGATTCCTGGTGACTTGAACAGCATTGCGTGGTGGAGACAGGAAATTATAGAAATGTATGCCCTGGGCTGGAGAGGGGAAAACATTGATTTTACTGCAGTGACGACGACTGGTTGCAAACTCAGCAGCACCTGTGCATTACATTGATGTTAGATGGAAGAGAATAGCTGGTTAGTGGTGCCCTGCATTTTCTGAGAATCCTTCTGGCTAGCTAGTGTTGGACATATACAGTGGCAGAAAAATCATGACCAAGAACTTAATGAATCCCACTGGAGCTACTACTTTGTAAATTACATGATGAACTGAATTAGAGATACTCCAGAGTCTTTTTTTTTTTTTTTTTTTTTTTTTTTTTTTTTTTTTTTTTTTAATTAAAGGCAGGAACTCAAATGTCACTTTCCTGTTGAGCTGAGATCCTGGAACATCCCAGCTGTGAGACAAAGTTGCTGTTGCCTTGACCCCCTTCGTCCAGCACTCCCACAACAGAGACTGTCATACACAAGTTCCCATTGCAAGTACTCCCAGCCCCTGCCCCGCAGGCCCAAGCTGCTGTAAATACAGGTCTGACTGCATCAACGAAGCTGACACTGTTTAGCATTGCCTAATAACGAGAAAATACCCGAAACCCGGCAAGTCAAAAAGCACGGGCTGCTCCATACACAGCTCACCCAGCCCACACTCCGTGCTCAATGGTGTGAGCACTAGGTGTCACTGCAGTCCAAGGAAAAGGCAGCATTCAAAGGTTCCCAGAAACTGCCAGGGAAAAATTTTTTGCATTTCAGGAAAAGTTGATTCTGCAGGTAGCAAAAAAATAGAAAAAGACAACAATGTAATAAATATAGACACAAGCATAAATATATGAATTTTATGTGAATAGCATCTTTTATTGAGAAGGCAAACAGTAAATTGCTCTCTATCCTTGGATCGCCTTAGCACACAGTGATAGAACTCTCATCGTGTTTCAGCTGGAGACTCCCATATTGAAAAAGGTCTGCTGTATGGAAACTGTTCAATGTTATTTCCTTAATTAGCTGCAAACTTTAGATAACTGATATAACTTAAGACACAAGAGAATAAGAAACACAATATGTAAGTACAGAGCATACCAAACTAGAAACAAGCCTATGGAAAATCAGCTATATATACCTCTCCAACACCTAAAATTTTTCACTCGTCTTTCTTAAACTTTTTAACCTTTCCACCTGCATCCTAGTTATCCTTATTTCCTCTGCTCTTTCAGTATAAATGTGTTCTGAAAAAAATTGCAGATATTGCTAGTTGGAAAAATTAGAGGGAAAAGTAAGAAAATTTATATTCAGAGCAAATGAATCCTTTTATTTCTTTATGTCTGGATTTCATCATTTGCTGATTTTTAATGTAGAAGAGCAGTGTGAATAAGAAACAAAGTTCTGGCAATGGGTTTGGGTTTTTTTCTGTCTTTTGACAAATGTTGGCTTCTGTCAAAATAACCCCCCCTAAAACATAGCTCCCTTGTGAGTTCCTTTTATACCAATTAAGTTCAAATGAAATGCAGTGGCTTTTCATTTACTTTTTTAAAAAAATTATTATTTATTAAATGTGTTCAGACAGCCTCTGGCTACCATTAGAAATTTGCAAATAAAACAAATGGCTTATTGATCTGTGTCAGCTCAGCTCAGAGTCCCCTCCAGGATAAACTAGACATATTCACCACCACATCCTCAGGCAAGGACCTGAGCAAATAAATGAACCACGCATCCTGCCCAAAAAATCAACAGGCTGGGATACTGGTAGACCATTGGAGGAAATTATACTCACAGGCAAACAGATCTCTTACTGGTGAGTAGGTAGGAGACATTTCCATGATGAAATGTCCCTGCTAAGAATGACATGTGAAAGAATATCCCTGCTGATCTTCTGCAAAGGAAGAGAGGAGGACTGGCAGGTAATTTGGTATCTGTCTTGCCTTCTCCCAGCAGTGGGCTGAAAGCTGAGCTCTACATTCACCCACTGGTAGGAGTACTTTCCACTGAAATGGGTGGGTAATTATGGATCCAAGAAAGTTTCTGGAGGAGGTGAGTCACAGGATTGGCTGTTCATTTTGCAGATGCAAGGAAAGGATACAGATTTATCGTGCTAACTGAGCTGCTCTTGACCCTGCTTTGAGAAGGGGGGCTGAACCAGAGACATCTAGAGCTCCCCCTCCCACCTGAAAGTTTTTTCCATTTGTAGTTCCCAGGTTCATAGATTGTATTACAGAGAAGTGATAGCAAAACTGAGATTCTGGTTTACACCAGAATTGCAGAGAAGGAAAAACCAGGGAGTTCAAAGATGTTGTAGTAGGATCAAAGCACTCTAAGAAAAGAATGTGACCTCATGGTGGCCTACCAAATTTGCTCTAGTTTAGTTTAGGAACTTTTTTCACCCGGTTACTTCAAGTGTGAAATTATCCTGTTACGAATGGGTGTTAACAGGTTAAAGAGCTGCAGACTGATAAATGCAGATCTCAATCATGCTTGATGAGAGGCACTTACAGGCCACATGGGCTGCCAACAGGATCATCTATCAACTCTGTAGGTGTCCAGACTATAACTGAGTTAAGCCAGCAGACGACATGCAATTTTTCATAGGATGTGAATATTTAGATCTATGATACACAGCTAACATCAGATGTTATTAAAAAAAAAGGGTTCAAAGGTGAGCTGATGTTGAGATAAACAGGAAAGTTTTGGGTAGTTGGAATTTTTTAGGGTTTAATGACTAGTTAATTTATAATTAGTGGGAGATAAATTAATATAGTTAACATGAGCATAAAACAATGCTTTCCATACTAAATTGTGTTGTTTCATGTCAAGACCTACAATCAGGGTACAGGTCCCTAAAGAATATTAATGTCTCATAGACCACTTAAAACAGAGCATTTTGCTTAATTCTCCTTCTGACATTATGCTGCTTTCTTTAACTATCTCAGCGATAGCAAAATCTAATGCTTCAGTGTCAGCCCACGTGCTCTTGGTGTGTTTGGTGCCATCCCATCATTCTTCTTTCATTTTCTGAGCTGTACTTCCTCTCTTCTCAGTTTATTTTCCTTCATATGGTCATGTTCATGTCTTTTCCATAAACTGCACGTTCTTTCCTCATTTTTCTTCTCTCCTTAAACATAAGCTCTCCTTCACCAGGGCCAACTCTGTAAATGTCTGAGTCTTGCTGAATCACTCATTAACATCATCACCACAGACTCCTCTTGAACAATCATTTCCAACAGCATATCAGCACATCATGACTGCCAAAGAAGCCGCTTGAATGGAAACAAACTGCAACTCAACATGCCCAGTGTGACACCAAACAGATGTGATGTCATTCCATGACCACAAGACTTAGTGCTATTTTGTTTTGATTTTCCCCAGCCACTGGTGTGGACTAGCAGCTTCACAAAGAACAGTTATTTAATGGCTGCTGTGCAAGCCAGAGAGTCTGAGCTAGTAGCTGGAGAAAGCTGTGATTTGATTTCATCCTGGCCAGCCTGAAAGTCTGGAGCATCTGACATTACACAGGCCCAGACAAACAGAAGACATAAGACAGTGATTTCATAAGAGGAATTGAGCTGTTATAATAAGCTTAGGGACCAAAAGGTGAACAGCAAAGGTTAAAGAGAGCATGTGGAAAGACAGTGTCTACTTTTCTTCCAGGATAAGAGGGAAAATATTTGTCTTCTTTCCTCTAGCTTGGAGCACAGCAGAGCTCTCTCATTTTTTACTAAGTAGGGGGATCATATGATGAATCAAAATATGGAGCTTGCTTTTGGCTATAAAGTAGCAATTCAGATATGTAGTCTCTTTCTAGCCCTTGGTCAGCAGTCCCTGAGCACTATTACGTACTGTATATGGCAGAGTATTTAACCTATCCCTTTTCAATAGCATATAGCACAGCAGTTAAGAGAAGATCTAGATGAAGCAGGGCAAGACAGGAATGGTTTTTTCTTCTAATGGCTGCTTCTATGAAAGGAGGATTGAACAGACCCTGCCTTGCTAACTAAGAAAAATAGACAGTGTCATTGGTATCAAGCGCTTGAGCCAAAACTAAGAGAAAATAAAATTGCAGTATCAGCAGATTATTCTCTGTGGCTTTCCATATTGGAGAGGGGCTAAAGAACCAAAAGAGAGCAGGCACAAGCACATGTATGTGCCATCTTTCCTGACTTCCTGTCAGGAGACACCTCCTTCCAGGAGCACCCCTGTTTCTTTTTTTCTTTAACCATCAGGTCACCAGACCTAAATATTTTTTCTGGCTTATTTAGACCCATTTTAAATAATACATGGAAGGTTTCTTCCCAAGTGTTTGGTCAACATCTAATGAAAATATGAGAGGAAGTGTTTATCTTCACCTACTCACCAAATCCTAGTTCCCCATTAGAAACACAAAAGCTTTATTTGTCATAAATGCTGTGCCATAACTCTTCTCTGCTTTTAGTCACAGAAATTCCATCTACTTACTTGTCTTGATGTGCCAGGTCCATGCTTCTGCCATGGTCAAACATTACATTCCCAGTGTTTACAATGAATGGAAACTATGGTGACAATAAGTTCAGACATGTGCTCCAGGCATGCCTGTACAAGCATCATGGAAAGGCTCTGAAAAACTTCCAGCTAAGTATTTCCATTGTCACTGTGCTTTTAGACCCTTGCTAAAAATTCAAGGTATAAAGTATTAATTTTTCTAGACATTTTTCTGATGTCTGACAATTAATTTTTCTGATTCTCAGGCAACCCACAGAAATATTGAAGTTTCCACACTGATACTTTCCCCTGAATATACTTGTTTCAAAAGTTGTTTACCATAAATTGCATATCTACAAAAATTTGAGCCTGGTTGTGGCAGGCTTCTGGCATCATATGATGTCATTATTGTTATCTGAGTTTGATAAACAGGAAAGCATTTCCTGCAAGAACTGTTGCACGTGCACTTTTTTGAATAGTCTCATGGAAGAACATTCAATCAACATTATTAATTCCTTTTCTCTGTGCATTCATGACAGTGAAATGTAGTCACTTCAATGTTTAAGGAAAGACTGAAATGTCAAAGGGAAATACCAAATGGCATAAGCATATTTATTTCATTGCAGTTACAGAAGATTCTTGGATTAATTTTTCAGTTCTGTTTTTGTAGAATTTGAAATAGATTCATAAATTGGTACATTCCATCAAAGACTTAAATATCATTTGTGTTGCTCACAGAATGGTACTATATTTTCACAGATTACGTTGGAGCTCTGTATTTCAGCTCAGCTTATCAACACTGGGATCTGTGTGACAGAAATAGAAATGTCAAGGTTTTTTTAAATAACTGGTTTTCTGCTGAGTTCACTAAATGTACAAAGAAATATGCCAAACATCTCTGTAGTTCAACCACAAATTTGCATTTTATCATTTCCTCATTCCAAGTTGCTTATTTCTCTTTCTTTCTAGGGGTGAAATTACAATTTTCTCTTGTAAGGAAAGCATACTTCTCATCAGAACTATTTTTAAAAAGCATTATAATGACAATTAAAAATACCTGCTTTGGTTAGAGAATGTACTATATTCTGTGAACAGGGTATGTACTGAATTATGAACAAAAATAAATAATAAAATATGTTTTAAAGGTTCACTTGAATTTGACAGCAATTTTCTACCCAGGTCAACACATAAGACACTTGAAGTGTTGCCAGTTCACATAATTTAAGCTTTAAAGTTTCAAAAGTTGGTGTTCTCCTGTGAAGCTTGCAATTGACCCATTTGCAATTGACCCATTTTGCTGAATTATCACCAACATATTGAGAAGTGTCCACTGTCTGTGTAAGTGAAAATTATACAATTATACAATTTCTTCTGGGACTGAAATCATGCAATTGAGAATAAAAATAGTATCAGATTACTAAGTTTCAAACAAAAGTAACCCAACAGTGAATATTTACAACTCCTCAGTGGAGACTATGTAGTATGTTAACACTGAAAACAGAACTATTAAAATCAGTGGGTACAGCACTTGCCCCAAACAATATGAAAGTCTGATACATAAAAGAGTTAAAAAATCTCTCAGGAATGATTGCTTCAGAAAAGTGAGTGTGAACTACCTCTTTTCCCTCTGGAAGTCAGAGTGAAGGGAAGAGAGAGGTTGTACAGGCCTATTACTATCCTTTAGTACAAAGACACTGATCACTCTGTCCTATGGAAGGTTCATTACTAGAGCATGACAACAGCTAATGCACCTATACATTGAAAGTTGCATTATTAATGGCCCTGCTAATAGCTGGTGACAGTGAGACAGTGAATTTCCACAGTTCACAGGCCTTTGTAAGTCTTCTTCTGGAACATTTCTCTCCACTATCATCACCCAGACTCCCCCTCTGACCTCTTTATCAGTCAGTGAGTGGTACCAGAGGTTTAAGACACATAATCACTGCAGCATGCCATGTGTGCTCTGCAGGGCAACACAACAGATGGAGAAACTAGAAAAAAACCCCAATGCTTTAAAAAAAATATAAGTTCCTAAAAATAGTTTATGAGGTAATGATAATGTAATTTACTTCCACTTTTATTCTTTTGTGCTTACTTACTTCACATGAATTTTCATGTTTCATCTTCAAGTGAATCTTCTTACTTACAGCTATGCAGCCTGATCTAAAATTCACTGTGGGCAGTGGAAATGCTGCCAATGACTTCAGTAGACTTTGGATCAACTCCATATCTACCTTAGAACTCTGGTTTCCTTGACTCCTACACATGAAATCAAAGGACTTGAACCTGGTTTATCTATATATTTGAGGAATACAGAAGTAACATTAAAAGAAAACACTATGTTCGCTTCCACTTATGCCTCACTTTCAAGGGGAAAAGAAGTAGCTGCTCATTTCAGCACTTTTGTAATTAAAGGAAATATAAACAGCTATATGTTACAGTTTATTTCAAGCATACTTTATGTTCAGCAAACCTTAGAAAACTGATACTTTTTGCTCCCAACTTTTTGCACCACAGAACAAGAGGTTGAATTTGTTTGCTACAGTACAGATAATGTTACACAGATGTTGCTGAAGTGCAGCACTGGCCCTTGGACTGTATTTGGCATCTGCAGGAGCACTGGAGTTCTTCCAGGGCATTTGAAGCCTTGCACTTGGCCTTTCACAGAAATGTAACAAAACACAGTGATACTGCTGGTGGTTTTATCAGGGAGGGTTAGTGTAATGTTGTGCTCCACATGAGACAGCAAAAGCATCACCTCTCACTACTCCAGCTCTTGGAATTGCCAAAGCCTCTTTAGGCTCTGTTTTTACCATTAATGCTATTAAAGGTTACTGTACTTCCATGGAAGCCTAAGTTATGAGGTTGGCAAAACCATCTTGAGTATCTTCTCTCTAAGAAGAGACAATATGAAAACAATATAAGTACTTGACTATCAATTTCTAGTAATGCAGATTTTGAGTTTGCATTTGATCTGTTCAGAGAGGTTTAAAACTTTTTTTTTTTCAGCAGCACCAAGGAATTTGTATTGCATATCATTTTCCATAACTAAAAGGTCAGAGAAGCTATTTTCAAATCTGCTTTACAGGAGAAGTAACTTTAATCTTCCTGTTATTACTCTTGGTGTTTTTCAGCATCCTAGAAGAGCACCTGAATTAATCACTCAGGGTTAAAATTTTGAAGTAAGTTCTTAAAGGAATATTTTAGTTGGTTTGTTTCCTTAATACAAAATTTGTGTATAATTCTTACTCAAATTCAGAAAAGCTGAATTAATATTCAATTAGCTTAATACAAAGAACTACCCTGGTTTGCACAATATTGCTGGGTACTGGTCAAACAAGGAGAATCTATACACTTTTCCACCTTTTCTTTTTGTTGGATTATTAATACTGGTGATATTTTTCAACTTTATTTGGGGCACAGGGGAATTGAGGAGGTATCTTTTCCTTATTTTTTTTCCCAGGAATGCCAACTCTAACGGTCAGGTCAATATATAAAACACCCTGATTAACAGGACCCAGAAACTGTTCTGGAAGCACTGCGACTGAATGGCTTCCCAATAATGTGTCATATCATTGCAGATGATTCTGATATTTCAGCAGCTGGAAGATACCTTGGCTCTTTCTCTGTCTTAGCAGCTATTTCTGGCTGCTTACTTTAATGAGATTTGGAGGATCTTAACTTTCTCAGTGATTGTTATTCCTACATCAAATAAATCAATAAATTAATTGGGAGATGGGGCAGGAGGACTGGTCAGGCACAACCAGACATATGCAGATCATGATAAAAGTCTCATTTCTTTGAGACATCAGAGAGAAGATCATCTATCATGTTATATTCTAGAAGAGCTGGTATTTCTGCATGTTTTTCGTGGGTAGCATACAGCTCCTTGCACTGGGCTGGCAGCAAGATGCCCAAGGTAAAAGGTGGTTTGCAAGCCTTCCTTCTCAGCAGCTTCATGGGGAGAGAGGGGCAGCTGCCCTGAGCCAGTCCTTCCTTTGCCCGGGGCTAGATCTTTCCAGGTGCAGCACATGCTGGCCCCACTCCAGCAAAGCACTTAAGCTCATGCTTAACTTTCAACACATCAATTACTCATGGAGAAGTCAAGCCCAAAGAAGCTGTTGGTGCAGAGATAGCAGTGAAAAGGAAATGGGGAAGTGGTGACCTTATTGCCTCTCTTTCCCAATGGAGCTGTCTGCAGACATAATTCAGGGCCTGGGGTAAAATGATCATGGAGGCTAATAGGTCAGTGACCTGCTACTCTGTCTTTAGCCCAGCCCCAACCGTTGCAAAAGAGAGGGGAAGGGAGTGGGGAAGATCATTACAGTTTTTCAGATGTTATCACACTTGATAAGACAAAGCTTTGCTTTCAGGAATTTCTTCTTCCCTAGTTTGCTGCAGAGAAAAGATGGCAACTCAGAGATCTGTAATGGCAAAGAGGAAATTCACAGTCTTTTGTTCTTGCTCTGCCACCCACATCTGTGACAGGTTTCCTTTCTCCCTTAAGCGATTCCAATTTCTAGCTCTGCATGTGTCAAAATAAGTTTCCAAAGCAAATCACAAATGTATGTGGTAATTAGAGCTGTCATTTTATTGTCAGGGGAAGGCACTCCCCTTCCCTAAGAAGAGTACACCTCCCTGTCAACAGCATACTGTAGCGATGATGAAGAATTTAACATTTGTCTCTTTGGTTAATTAATTTTGTTTTCCTTTTCCCTTGAGAGATGGGATAAGAAAAAAGAGGAGAATTGCCTGATGTTGCTGCAATATGGACCCTTCTCTGTTTAAAAAAATCTTGGAAAATGCTGTTGAGAGGTAGACAACTATGCATAACCACTAAAACCGCCAAAAGTGAGCCTAGATTCACCTTTTCAGACATGTGGAGATCTGTATTTAAAGAAAATTTAAAAATAAATATTCAAAAATTACATTCAGAAAAATTGAAATGCAACAAATTGAAGGACAAGATCTGTTCCTTCAGATCGCCAGCAAATTTCTAAATGTTTGGAGGAGTATCTTTAGAAAGACATGCTGCCCAGATCCTCACTCTTCCAAAGAATCCCTTAGGGACACATCTGAAGCTCCCTTCACAAGACACAGTAGTAACAAGCTGACCATAAACCTACTCTCAGATGTTTTTGTAGTTTTTTAATGTATTTTGTAATAATGGCAACATATATGGAGATAATTATTTCAAAAATTATTTGTGGGAGTTCAAGTGCACACAAAAAGAATTTATTTTCCAATTAAACTTCCCTGGTTTAGTTTTATAATCCTGTACCATATATGACTCCCCAACTTTTGTAAAACAGTTTTCTCTGGGGCACTCACAGCACTTCATGGGAAGTTTCAATTAAAATGGAGTCAGAGATGTCTTTTAGATGCAGAAAGAGTGGATAGGTATCTAAAATGCATACTGCAGCACGGAAGAGGAATGGGCTTTCTAATCAATGTGCAGGACACTTGCATTCAGATTTGCTCTCTTACTGCTGTCCAATCTACTTGTGGTGAACCTCTTACTTCCAGTGCCTAGTGACCAGTTCCCAGCTCCACAGAGGGAATCACTATGACGCCTTTCTTCTATCTTTCTGGATATTTTGCAGCATGGCATTTTATTAGTGTGCTGGGAATACTATGGAGCTTGAAGCATGGTGACAGCAACAAGCATGGGAAGGCTCTCTGAGGTGCCATTCAGCTGTGGGTTTGATGGTAAAGTCAATCTAAGGATTCCTGCCCATTTCATCTGCTTGTCCCTGTCTGTGTACTGCAATTCACTGCCTTGTCAGTTGTTCCACTCTGAATTTTTCTGAAAGATGCTGAAAGCAGATCAGGGAACTTACCTAGTTTAAAGTAAGTCTCCTCTCACCAACGTAATTTCTCATTCAGGTCAATGCATAGATAAGGACAGTGTGGTTCCATCAACAAATCTTAGCACAAGTAAGATCTCACAAGGGCTGTGAGACAGCCCAGGGTTGGAAACAAAGACTTTGGGTGATCTTAAATTAGTTTAGCCATCATTTCATTTTGCTGTAGCCTGAGCAAAACTTTGTAGACTGGAGAAGCATTAAATGTTGTTATACGAGTCTGTGCTCCAACTCCATTGTGAAAGTTTGCCCTTCTGCAGGATTTTTGATCAAGTACCATAGCAGCTCTTTGCAAACATTAAGTGTCCCTACAACACACCTGGCAGGCAGATACAATATCCTCTTATCAAATGGGCAAAATGAACTGCATAGTGATCATGATTGGCTCAGCCATGCAGCATGAACCAACAGGAGAGGCAGCAAGAAGTAGAAAGTCCCAGCTGCTGGACTGATGTTTTGACTACCAGGCTTCTGCTGGAAACCAGTGGCCACTTGCAGTAACTGCTAATACAGAGATGCTTCAAGCAGCAATAGGAATGGAATAAGGAGTAACAATGATACAACTTGCAGATGGCTTTCATTAAACAGAGTTTATATTGGATTAAAGACACAATTTTGAGTCTTCAGCAAAACTGCTTGAAATAGTTTAATCTAATCTTGAAGTGGCTTTTTGACCAAATCAAACATTTTGCTGCAAATTTTGCAACTCCATTGACAGTTCCTGGGGGATTCTGTATTTGAAAAAAATAAAAAAAAACCCAACCCTCTCCCCCACCCCCATCAAAAAAAAAAAAAAAAGGGGAATCTCAATACAGTCATGTTTGTAAGTCTTATCACTGAAAATGAGATATATTTTATAGAAAGTGCATGTCTATACTTCTAAGAATAATTCTTATTTTTGCCTGGTCTTATCAGCAGAATTTGTCATTGATTAACATGAGTGAGTGAGCTACAAATAATGTAAAAAGCAAAATGCATTCCTGTGTTACAGCAGTAGCAAGAAAATACTTATTCCAGTGACAAAACTAGTGGTAATCAGCTTTTCCTTAAAGAAAGCTTGTTTCATCTTGTATTTGGTGTCTATCTTCAAACTTTAAAAATATTATTGTTTTCATAGCAAAATTATTGTCATGTGGAATTGTTTTTGTTCAGGGATTTTGGGAGCCTAAAAGTCAAAAGATAATTGTATCATGCCAGAAGTTACCATTTTCACATACATTCATACACAACCTCATCAAGGCACATACTACTTGATTCACAATGCACAATCCAGATAAGGTTATATACATGCTTGCAACTCCATTTCCTGCTATATTCTTGGACATTAATGAAAATTTTCTGAAGATTTTCTTTTTGAGGACAAACCCACATAGGTAATCTCATGGATAGACACTGAAGATATGAGTGAACAAGGTAATTATAAGTTTGCCTTTGAACAGTCAAAAGAAGTAAAGGAACTGCCTTACTAGGTTTTTAAGCCTATATGTGATTGGTTAAATGCCCAAACCAACTGAAACTTTAGCTGCACTTTCCTTCTAAAATTCAACTGTTCAAAAGTAGCTGGGAACCTCAGGCTCCAGTAGAGAGACTCAAAACCCACTTAAGCTGACACCTTGAAGAACAGAGAAATCCCTTCTGATTACAGCCCATAAAAAAATAAAATTGTTTATAAGCATAGAAAATAATATTTGCATAAATGATGATAACAAGTGGTGAGGGAGGTTAATGGAAGGGATGGATCATGCAATTCTAAAGCAAAGAACAAAAAGCAAATCCTCTCAAAAGATTCAGAAGTCCCATCAGACCAAAACCAAATGTTTTCAAAATCTGCAAAAACCTTCTGGTATAAAATAATTTCAAGTTTCAATGAGAGTGTGGTTGCCAATAAACTATAAATCACTGTACACAGAGGTTTCTAACTGGCAAGTGGCAAATACATGAAGGCTGTTTCTCCATGCTTTTGGCTTATTCAAATTCAATCTTTTGTAAGGAAATAAGATTTATATAACATTGTATTTCTCAGCCCTTTTAATCGCTCTGATGTCTGCTGGATGACTTCAGTTGAAGTTAAGAGAGGTCTAGAGGCTTGGAATGATTGTGGTCCTAAATACCCTTTGAATGTCACTACCCAGATACTGGAGAGAGGCTCAGAGGCCAGAAGAGTGATAGGAGAACAACTGCATCACCTGCTGCCAGGAACACTGAAGAGATGAGATCTGTGGTGCATGTACTGGCAGTAGGGAAAGCTGTAGCTGCAGCTCACAGTTTACCAGATGTGAGGTGTTTCAGCAGAATTGAGGTCAGAGGCAGACTCTGCTACTCACTGAACAGGTTTGGTCTCTTATTTGGGGAAGGAACATTTGCTCATTCTTCACTCTCCTTCTACTTTGTTACTTTTATGTTATTTTTTTTCTTTTTTTTCCCCTTTGTTTGTTGTTGTTGTTGTTTTGCTGGTTTTTTTTGTTTTTTTGTTTTTTTTTTTTCATTTTTCTCTCCTTTGGCTTAATCTTAAAAGTTAAAGAAGTTGAGCACATGTCCCTATGTGCACAAGGATGTGGGTAGTCAGATGGTTTTGCAACAGCTAGCTATATTGCTTTCTCCTTCACCTTGAGGGAATTCCTTATTGCACAGTGTTTCCACCAACAAAATAAAAAATTAAAATATATTCCCTCTGTCTGCAGCAGTTACTGCTCCAACAGTATCATGTAAAACCCTAGTAAGGCAGAACCCTCCCCAAGATTCCTCCTGGGGACAAGAATTATCTTGGCAAAATGTTCTTCAAAATCTACCTCTCTCTTAACCTGCTGTGATAACATCTCAGTCACAGGCAGGAAAAGACTTGTCTTCAAGCAGTGGATCCATGACAGTGGCAGGAATGGAAAAAGGTGTATACATACAAGGCAGGAATAACCTGCATTATACAAGCATATGAGGATTCTTCCATAAGGACCCATGGAAGTCAAAGTTACCCCACCATACATAGTGAGTCAATTTTCAGACACAATCTGTACATTTATGTCACCAACGCTCCAATATAAAGGTGCTTTTGTTGCCGCCTGCTGTATGGTGCAGAAGCAGATGCAGAGAGGATCACAGTCAGCACTGGGAAGTCATCTGAGTATTTAATAGTTTCCCAGTAAGTTTTGGAAACTTTATACAGATTCTGGTTCAGCCTGCAGCCAGTGATAATCCTCCTAACTTCTGACTCCAGCTGGTCAGCAGTCAGGACTCCCCTACAATCTCACTGCTACATACAACGGGTGTGACAATGTATGGTGGGGTGTGGCTTTGAGGTGCTGCTAGTCATGGACAGGCATGACAAATCTGAGGAGCCTGAACCTTGATTCAACCCACAGTGACCTTAACAGGCTGTTCAGATAGCGTATTCATTGTATTGGAGTGGGAATTATTACTGTGCATACTGACACAGAATTAAACACAGGCAGAGACAAAGAGAGAAGGGATACTCCCCAGGAGCATTCAAAATGAAGGTTTGTATTGGGGGACGAAAAGAAATTTGCCAGCTGAGATTGATGTTGGGGAACAAATGTGGTTCGTATTTTATTAATAAAAGAGGTCTCGCCACAAAGGAAATTCCCATCTTGGCCAGGCTATGTAGCACTAAGTGGTAATGGATACATGAAATGCCAAAACCCATAGATCTCTAGTTACACCAGAGTAGACACTCTTTGGGGCTTGTAATTCCAGGGAGCTGGCAGATATTCAGATTTCATTTTTGAGAGAGAAATGGACTTTCTGCTCTCCTGCCAACTGGGATGACTTAGCTCAGTGCCAAGCTGGACATCCCTTCTAGAGTATTTGCAAAGTAGCATTCAGCTCTACTTCAGATTCTTTCACTTTCCAGGTTTCTGAAAATGAACAAATAATATATTTGTAATGGCACCTGTAGTAGTGAGGCATCTCAGAGAGAAAAGCCAAGTCCTGCCTCCCAACCAGAAGAAAGCACAGTCGAGAAAAAGCAATAGCTCAGAGCTGTGTGGGACTGAAACAGAAAAAAATAATTATAATGGATGGGACATAAACGATGTGTCAAGGACAGCAGATATTCTTGGACCCAAGTTTGTTCTCTGGACCCATCCTGATGGTGTGGATTAGGCACTGATGTACTGAAACATGGGGCAAACATGGTTTCTCAGGCTGAAGAGAAACTGACCATGCTGCCAGGGGTTATCTATACAGTCAAGACCTGTTGTAACAAGACGTGGAAAGCCAGACCTGTCCTCTGTTACTCTCTTCAGATTATCCCTGGACATTTTCCATCAATTTGTTTTACTGAGATTAACTCTAACAAGTTTGCCCTAGAAGATTTATGCTGGCTGCCAAGGTGGCAGTTGATGAGCTATCTGATGATATTAAGTTAGATCTCTTCACATAACATATGTAAAACCTGTGGACAAATGAGCAGGCCCAATACTTCTTAGCCAAATTCTGTTCTCAGTTAAACCAGAGGAATGCAACTGAAATCAATATGATTTACAGGAATAAATGACAGTACATGGCTTGGGTATTTTTTGAGATGATGTGTAGATTCTAGCTGTAGCTAATAGGACTGGCCACAGAAAAAACAAAGAAAAGTAACACTGTTGTTTGTTTTCCTTCCCTAACTCTAATGTCAGCCCCAGTCTAACAAAGCACCCAGTAATATTTGCTTAGGCACTGAATTTGTTAGCCTAACTCATTTTCACTGTTTTTCCCACATTTCTGTAAAAATGTGTTAAAAAGAAGTAATCTGTTAATGCCAAAAGTTCTCAAATACTCTATTTCACAGGCATAGTGTACACTAGAAGGAGCTTGCAAGTACAACTGTGCTGGAATTTTTATATCAATAAACCCCAGAGGGGTGGTGCAACTCCTGACACTGCACCGGTTCCAAGGATGAAATAACACATCCTGGCAACCCAACTGGATTTTGCCAGCAGAGCTGCAATGCTTTTATTTTTTTTTTCTCCTCTTTCTTCTGAGAGAGAATACCAGCAAAATCTTCTCCTGAGAAGCCAAGCAGGGACTACACATTAGCTGTCTGCTTGGGATGCTCATCTGGCACACAAGAGACAAAGGTGTGCATCCCTGTTTGGCTCAAATCAGTTGTATGAAACCTTAACCCCTCTCCTAGCAAAATGTCTCCCCAGTTCAGGCCCTGCTGACTACCAAAAGATCCTTCTGAGCTCATCTGTCAGAACTGTTTCAGAACAGTCTGATCAACCAGTGGTTAGGATGGGATGTGGGAGAGCTGGGTGTCATTCAGGCAATACAAGAGCTCAAAGAAGGGTGTCCTCTATCTCCAGACATCTCAAGCAGCAGCCTTTTGGCTGAGGGGCAAAGTTCTGTCTGTTTGTCAGCAGAAACACTTGCTGGGGGACCAAGGAATCCTTCCTGACAAGGATATTATTGCAGTTAATTATCTGCCCCCACAGTGAAAAGCATAGTTTTTTAAAAGTTGGTGTGTGCTCTCACAAACACACGTACATTTTGTTTCCCTGAAGAATTCCTGATCGACTCTTATGAGCTCAGGAAAGGCCAAATTACCTAAGGGCTATAAGGTGCCAGTTACAGATACTGTTTCACATTCTTTCTTAGAAAAATAGTTATGAAACTACTGGATTTTCTGCCCCCCCTCCCCTTATTTTTTTTCTGTATCTCTTCCAATGCAAAATACTTTGTTCTCCCAGTGGAAACCAATAATTTACTAAATGCTTAGTGTAATTCCTATCACTGTCTCTCAAGTGGGTCTGTGTTTACATTTCATAAGCAATAATCTTTTTTCTTATGCCGTAGTCACTACATAGAAATAAATACAAGCCACAGAACCTGCACAAATCTTTGCTGAGACACAAAATTTTAAACACCTTATGGATTAACATTTATGAAGCCTGTCAGAAGTTTAAAACCACAATGAGAAAGAAAGATTTTCTTCAGGTCTGAGAAATTAACTTTTGGTCTAATGTCAGCCCTACACCGAAAAAGCCTTGATAGTTTGTTTATCTAAGCCAACAGCTCCTTATTCAATTGTTCACAATGTCTCTCCATTTAATTCTTGCTATAAATTTGTCTCTTGCCACACTCTTTACATTGTACCTCAGCGTGCCCCAGAGATATGGTGAGCCAGTAGCTCACCACAAACTCAGCTTAAGGAGAAATGCTAGCAACAAACACCAGCCTGCCAAAACCCATAAAACTTGCCGCTTTTTGCCTCAGTTTAAAACAAAAAAATAATATTGTCTTTTCTCTAAAGTGGTAAAGCAACACATGCCCAAATGAGTTCTTGACATTACAGGATTTTTAACGTTTTTAAAGAAACCTTGTCACTTACAACACATTCTCCAAAATGTATGGTTGTTAATTAGTTCAGTAGTCAGCATAAATAAAAACAAACAAACTGGTGGCAGAAGGTGCAAACACTGGCTTTTGGTAGGCAATGGGAAGTACATGAAATCACAGCTTCTGAAATATTGAATGAATTGTAAAGGAAAGAACTGATTAAAAGCTGAGAGGTAGTCACGTCCATTGCCTTGTTAACCTGCTGTTTTACTGTTACCACAGTGTCTATGAGAATGTACCTGTACTCACCAGCTGGGCAAAAACAGTTAATGCAAATCTAAAATATGAAGAAAAATGGGCATTTCCCTCCAAATGTGGGGGGGTTTTTTGTTGTTTTTTTTTTTTTCTCTTTAAGATTTAAATGAGCTTTTTGCATTATTTGTCAATTTTTTACTTTTCCTGAAGAAAACTTGGCAATAAAAGATGTCAGTAGATTAAAAGCCACTACCACCCACTGCAAAGCAAAATTTTGCTAGGTCACATGTAGCAATTTTTGCACAGACCACTGCATGCTGATAATACCACTTTCCCGCCAGAAGTGTGTGCCTCTCTGCATATGTCCTCAGGATCTCTCAAAAACTAGCTGCTGGAATCTACTGCAGATCTGCATCCTCTGCAAGGCCTGCTGGGTAGATATTCCTACTCTCACACAATTTCAGGGTCCTATCCCTGCTCTTGCTTATATTTGTGGTATTTCACCCCTGCAGAAGGCTGTTGTTGTTTGCAGTCATGAGTTATGTTTTCTCATCTAACACAGAAGATTTGTTCTGACTTTCCTTGGACAGTCATGGAGGGCAGAAAGGAGCAAATACACTTTTCTTTGCTCTGTGCCCATAATAAGGAGGGGACAGGAGTGAAAAGCAGAAGGGCTAAGAAACGACTAGCTTATGCTGTTTGTTTTCCACTTCCTAATGTCTTAAAAGGCATTAATCTCTGTGCAAGGTGCCCTGAACAGGAAAGCTTTCTGTTTATGTAGAAGGCAGGAACGTTGTGGGAAGGGACAAGGATGGCTGCTCTGCATGCTCAGGCAGCTTTGCCTCCATCCTGTTCTAGATTGAGCTCTGCCAGTGCTGATGGGTTGCTCTGGCACGGGGCCCATTCACCTTGCCATTTGGGCTGAGATCTCTGGGTGTGGTGAAGGCTTTGCAAACACCTCGTGCCCACAGACGGCTGGCTTGGGACCGTGGAGCTCCCCTTACACAAGGCTGAGGAAGAGGAGTGACAATGTAAAGGAGTTTGGGTTACAACAGGTTTACAAATCTGAAATAGCAAGCTGGTACACAATACAAATGTCAGTGCTAGGGATTGGAAATGAAAAATATACAGGCACTAAACCTAGCTTTTTATTCCTCATTTAGGACTGAGTGACATTTCCACTGGTAAAATACCACACTTTTCCTGTGAAAGCATTTCCATTTAACTCTTAGGATTAGAAGAAAGGAACCTCTTCCTATTCTTCTGAGAAGCAGTGCATACGGATGCTGAAGGGGTACACCTCTGAGATCTGGTCAGGATCTTCCCAGTAAGAAGATTTCCTATATTTTCACATTTAAACTGTTTGTTCCTTCTTTTATTTGAAAATAAAAAAGTATTTCCTCCAAAAGATGATGAGCCATATAGGAACCAGGTAATGATACCAAAACAAGTCCAGCCAGGAAAGGGAATAATAATAATAATAATAATAATAGTAATAATTGGATAAACACATACTACTTCTGTGCCCAAGAATTTTGATGTCTTAGATCCTCTGGTGTTATTTTGTGTTCTTATTTTCTGCTGCACCCTATGTCACCTATGTCAGCTACTCCCCTGGCTCTCAGAAAAGTGTTTTACAGCCTCTATTTCACTTCACGCAATAGCTCTTTTCCTGTATGATTTCAATGGTTGGTGCAAATCTAGATGCAAGAATTAGGGATGCATTTGTCCTCCCCAGACAGAACTCCTCCTGCTGACATTCTCCACAGCATAGTTTATTTCCAAGGCTCCAAGAATCACGCAGAATCCCATGGTTGTTTCTAGCCAGTCAAGCAAGAAACCAGGTTGGTCAGCAACACTTCCAAAGGCTGTCTTTTTTCTCTCTTTTTCCTTCTTGCCTCTGTTGGTGTTCACATCCTTCTTGCCAACACTGGCACTCCTTTAACTCAGCCACCAGATGGTTTTTCAGAGTTTGGTTCTCATCCCAGCCATGCCATCCCAGGCTCCACACTTGAGTGAAAGAGGAGCACCTGTGGCTCCTCACTAAACCTCTGATTTAATGCAAGGTGAGAGTGACTCTGTTGTGTTGCAGGATTCATTTGGTGTGTTCTGTTACCCCCTAAAGCTATAATGGTTCGGTCCTGGGATCCCCCTTCCCCCTCCCCTGGAACCTCTCCCTCTGAGAGTGTCAATTCGTTCTCTCCTCCCCTGTTTCCCTGGTTACCTTCTGTCAATCCCTCCCCAAGTTCCTGTCCATCACCCACTGTCTCCTTCCCATATTCCAGAAAGTTCTCCTTTCTTCGGTGGGTGATTGGATCGGGAACAAGGGTCCCTCCCTGCCACATTCCCTACTGGCTAGCCGGCATGTTTCTCACAAGTTTGTTCACTCCCCAGTTCTCCCTCATTGGTCAATGTGTCGTGTTCCCACCCCCTTTATAAGCTGCTGTTTTCCCTGACTCGTGGTCCCTGCTCGGCTGGTGCGCCTGGAGTTAATAAAGGCTCTGGATTTTACCCCCGAGGAGGGTCCCTCTCTTCATTCTTCTACTTCGCCTGCCTGCTGCTCCCTGCTGCCCCTTGCTGAGGCGCTCCCGGGACGCCCCGGCGCATCTAGGGAGTGCCCCCCCGGCTGTCGGCTGCCGTGCCTTCAGCTCAGCCGGCGAGACCTCCTCCCCTCCCCGGGGGAGTAGAGTAACTCGGACAGCAGCACAGCATGACTCAACAGCAGTGCCTCTCTCTGCACTGCAATGAGCAATCTTCTGAGAAGTCCAAAGAGCATGCTGGCACTGGGTGATGGGGAGAGCATACATGAACTCTGTCTCTAGCAGGTGGGAATGCTACTAGCACTGCTCTCAAGTCAAGATGAGAGTGGGATTTTTTTGCCATTGTTGTTGCGCTGAAGAGGTTTAAGTCCTCTTCTTTATACTGACTACTCACTAAAATGTGATAAATCTCCACATAGTAAGCTCTAATAATGAAAAATGCAACATGCTGAAATTAAAAAGTCTAACTGTTCAAAGCTGCCTGTTTTCCCAAGGACAGCCAGCCGCACACACTGGTCTGTGCCTCCACAGTTTTGACTTGACCTTTATATTCTGTCCCCTCCCATAAAGGTCAGTTTAATATATTTTGGCAAAACATCTTTATTTTAAAATGATAATGTCAACAGTTTCTGGTCTCTAAACTTGCCTTTTTGAAGAATTTTGGCCTTTTTTCAGAATTTTGGCCTTTTGGCTATTGTCAAATTTGTGTAAATGCACTCACATTTGACTAAGCTATAAACCTTCAAAAACCTGCAGTTTGTTTTTATTAGATGTATTTCTCATCAATTCTGAGAATGTATTTTTTTTCTGCAATGTCAAATCCAAACTGTGTGCTGTGTCATTCAGCATGCCCTGACAGATAAACCAAGAAAAAAGGGACTGTTGGCCATGAATTGCCTTTGTCCAACTACATGCCAGTAGTGCACACAGCAATGAACTGAAGGTGAAGGAGCTGAAGGTGGGGTTTGCAATATACAAAGAGCAAGGTGAAAGAGAAGGGAAAGCAGGCATGGGCTTGTGATGAAGGGGACACAGACCTAAACTGGGAAACAAACTGGAGTGGACTGGAGAGCATGGAAGAGGACTGGAAAGATGGGGGAAACAGGATTTTGTATGTGGTGAATAATTTCATGGCATGAAAGAGGCTAGTCATGGTCACAAGAAAAAAGTTCCTTTTGACAGACACATCAACACTGCTAAGTTTCACTGAGAGGAAAGGGCTATGAGACCCAGGCTGGCAAATTGTACTGCAGGGCCTAATGCAGTGACTGGCAACTTGTTATCACTATGAGAGATGCTGCTAGTTTGAGAGCAATAGGGGTCTGGTGCAGTGAAGGCCCTCAAACACGCTCCAACCTGTCCGATAGAATATGGAATCTTTGGTTTTCTTCCCCCATTTAAAAAGCACAGGACATATTACAGGCCATTTACACACAGATGAGTGCAAATACTTTGTTAAAAATTGCATCATATGAAAAAAAAAAACCAAACAACAAAACCTTTTGAAAAGGATGCTTTTTAAAGTCTTGTGACTGTGGGTGCTCACTGAGAACTGGCAGTGCTGCAAATACCTTGCTGGCTGCATCGATTGAACATTGTAGGATCTGGAAAAGTCAGCAGTAGGTGTCTTAAGTAAAGCACACAAATCTCTCTGTAATTAATACCTACTTCTCTCCACCTTTGGTTCACCATGCAGGCAGCTACTGCTTTAGAGAGCATGCTCTACCCTGAGCCCCTCACTGAGCCACGTGTGACAAAACCCGCAAGGATGTCAGATATAATGCTTGAATAATTGTTATTTGTGTGTTGGGAGTGTGCCACTTTGCAGCCTTCCTAAAGCCCTTTTGTGTCCCGTCCCACAAACACGCACACACGGAGAATAAAGCCCTGATAGCTTCAGCGTCCCTTGTAGTACCACTTACCTGCGGGAATCTCTGCAGGCTGGCAGTGAGCTGTGGGTCCCCGGGAGGAGTGGGGAACTCCAGTGATAAAATTGTAGTGAAAGAGGCAGCAGGGACGAGGAGATCCTTCACAGTAAGGAAATATAAACAGACCTCTATTTGGCTCCTAAGAGATGAAAAAGGAAAGAGCGAAACTGGGGTGGAAGGTTTCGCCTGGCATTAACTGCACGCGTAGCGGCAGCCCCGCAGCCTCCCTATCTCACCCGGGTATCCCGCCCGGGGCCAGCAATGCCAGCTTCCCGCAGTGGTGGAGAGCCTGGCAGCCCCCAGCGACGCCCGGCTGCTCCACAGGAGTTGTCACCTTGGCTTTTGTCCCAGCTCAGAAACCTGGATGCCACGGGCCTGGATCCCGCCCCGTGCGGTGCCCGGCGGGAGGCGCAGCGGGGCCAGGGCAGGGGCGCTCCGGTAGGAGGTCGGGGCTCCCCGGGGGGGGAGTCGGGACCACCTCCCCCGCCTGCCAGGGGCTGCCGGTATTTGTGCATGTTGATTCAGCATGTAGCGGGGGCGTGGGGGAGGAATAAACCCTGCGGGGGAAGCAAGCGGCGACCCCCCGGGAGCACCGGGGAGTGTTAATCGGCGAGGATCTGTGGGTCTGGGAGGAGAAAGCGGAGGCCGGGCTGGGGAGGGGGAAGGATAAGAGGAAAAGGGGCAGAGCGGCTCGGAGAGGTCGCACACCGCCAGCCTCCGCAGCCAGGGCACTGCCTTCCCGCGTGCTGCCGGCGGTGGTGGTGGTGGTGGGTCCTCCCTTCCTGTCCCAGTCGTTTCCTCCCGCTTCCCCTGCCACAGAGGGCTCAGGGCTGGAAGGGAGAGAAAGGGACCCCAAGGGCTAGACAACAGCCCGCCCGAGGCGGAGGCAGGCGCGGCGCCCCAGGGGGGGGCGGCGGCGTCCGGCAGATTCCCCGGCAGTGGGAGGGCTCCGGGAGAGGAGAGGCTGGGGGAGCATCTCCTAGCCGGGGCTGACTCCCGAGGAGAGAGGGAGGCACGCAGAGAGAGGGAGAAAGTGCCGCCTCTCAGCTTTACGGGCGTCTCCAAATTTTAAGGACTGGGGTGGGGAAAAAGAAAACTGAGGACGTGAGCTGGGACCTCCCAGCCGGAGCGATTGAAAAGGAGCCAAAGCAGGCGTCGGGGGGCAGCGACATCCTAAGGAGAATCCCCGTCTTCCGCTACCCGCAGCCGCTGCGTGCCCGCCGCCCGCGCCTCAGGATGTGGGTGCCGCTGCTGCTGCTGCTCACGGAGCTGCTCCCCGCCGTGCCGGCACAGAAGCTCTCAGCCCTCACGGTAAGGCCACCCCGCCGCCGGGCGCCCTCCGGGCCGGTCCCGGGAGCACCTGAGCGGGCGATGCGGCTCCCGTGCGGCGAGAGGCGCCCGCGGCTGCCGAGCCAGCGCTGCGCCCTGCCCCGGCACGGCGGGAGCCTCGGCCGGGCAGGAGCTCCGCCGCGGCTCGCCCGGGGAGCAGCCGGCACCGCCGCCCCGCCGAGCCCCTCCGGGGAGAGCGCGACCCGCGGCTGCGAAGTGCAGGTTTACTGCGGGGCCCCGCAGAGCTTCGGTCCAGCGCTGGTGTTAATGCATTCATTTGCCCGAAGAGGAATAATGCTGCAGAGAGGTCCGCTTTTGGACCCACTCGGGCTGACCGATTTTACTTTATTTTAATTATAAAGCAACATGAAACAAGCCTTTCTGGCTATTCCAGGCTCCATGGTGCTATACATGGAACTCCGCGTAGAGATGGGTGAGCCAATTCATTAGGCTTGCTAAATAAGCCATAACCACTATTCTAGCCAAGACCCGAGGTTTGCAGCTAATAGCTCAGTTCAGTCTTCTTGTAGAGCTTGCAGTGTTTGCGAAGCTATAATTAATGCAATGTGTAGAAATAAAAACATTTTCCTTAAATGTGTTTTTAAACAAGTGCTTGAATAAACATAACGGGCAGCAAATACCTCTTTCAAGCTGTTTTTAAGTGTTTTGGTGAAGGCTCTGTGCTTAGAGTTTATTATGGTAAAGTTACAGGCAGATGCAAAGTGAAATAGACCCTATTTTGTTTAAGTCTTTCAGAAAATTTCTGTAAAATCCCGAGAGTTGAGTTTTTTTGGGGTTTTGTGGGTTGTTTTTTTTTTCCCCCCCCCTCTTATTGAGTTAGGTGCTATAGGGACAGCTCAAGGTGAAATGGCTGTGGGGGATGGCTGTTCATACCTGAAATTCTTTAGGAAAAGTTTTGTCTTATTGACTAAGTTTGTTGGGTTTTTTTTTTTTTTTTTTTTTTTTGTTTTTTTTTTTTTCCCCTCTTAAATGATTTGTAGATTAGAAGCTGCTAATTGAAAACCTTAAAGGACTGAGTTTGCTCCATGAATTTTATTGTGTATGGCATTTTAAAGTGTGGGACAGATAAAGTGATTCTCATA
This sequence comes from Onychostruthus taczanowskii, assembly GCF_017590055.1. NCBI lineage: Eukaryota > Metazoa > Chordata > Aves > Passeriformes > Passeridae > Onychostruthus > Onychostruthus taczanowskii. Next base: position 55,487 of record NW_024497741.1, read on the forward strand.
TTTTACTTTTTAAGACCCTCATTTGAAGCCCCCTTACACTGTCAGATGATATATACTATTCTAATAAACAGATTAACATTGCAATTTACTTTCAAGGTCATTTTAACAAATGTATAAACATAATTTGCAAGATAGGACATGTAATATTCTTAATATTCTTTTTTTCTGTACATAAAAAGAGTTCTAAATATTAGTGTGGAAGTAAACTGGAAATGTTACCAAATCTTAGTTTGTCCAAATGTAAAATAAAATGATTGTGACTGTTACAATATCTTTAGATGATATGGAACCCAAATGATGTTAAAGCCATTTAAAATATGGATATAAATCACTGCAGAATATACTTTTCATTCAATGAGGGGTTGTCTGTGTCACAAAAGGGAAGCAAAATCTCATCAGGGGCTCTTTGGCAAACTCTTTAAAAATTAAATGCCATAGACTCATGCAAATGTATTAGACTTCACTGTTATCTGAGTGATGTTAGAAGTCACTCTGTTTCTTCCTTCACCAATTCAAAGTGTGCAGTACTCATTTCTGTACCATATAGTAGTCTGCATCTTTATGAACCATGAGCAGAAAAGTCAATTCTGGTAGAATTCCCACCCTCTGCTTCTGCTACCAAAAGGGTAATGGTTTTGAAGACGTCAAGCTTTCAGACTGAAATGAACTTGAACATTTTGGTAGGTGTAGCTAGCTGGCCTTGTTAGTAGAGGACTGTAGGTAGCGAGCTCATGTTAGTTTTTCTGCTCTTCTTATGGAAAGGGCTCACCCATACAAATACTAGACTACATTGGAAATCCTTCCCTAAAACAAGTAAGGGACAGGCAGACACACAGAGGAATGAAATAACACACATACACACTGATGCACATATACTTTCTACATCTTCCCATAAGGCTGCACTTTGAGTGAGGCAGGTTTATTTCTCCTGTTTCTGTACTTACCTGTTTAAACAACAATAAAAAAACAGTGCTATTATGGCAACAAGTACCACACTGCTTAATCATTCTTAACTCATGTAGTCATTTTACTTGTAGCTCATAGACTATATAACCCCTTTCCAGTTGTACCTTTCTCAAATATCCATGGATATTATCCACATACTTACAAGGAACAACAAACCCAAGCTGTGTAGAAAAACCAAGAAAATCTATGGCTTTTTTTTTCACCTGCTGTGCCACTGTGTGGCAACTGAGAATGGCCGTTCTTTTCTACATATCATATGCAGATTTTATTTTTATTTGTGGTTTGAAGAATAACAGATAAAGGCTGAAATTTTCAAAAACAACCAGAGGTCACAGGAACAGGGCATGTTTCACTGTGGATCTGAGTTTTTCAAAACTATGGGATGATCATGGAGAGGGAATGCACATCCCTGATCACAATGCTGTCAGAGGTATACTCATCTTGCCAGCTGGTGGCAATATCGCTGTCATAAATCTGACATAAGATCAACCTTGGCAGAGACAAGACAATAAAATTATAGTTCACTCTAGCAAAAGCCACTCTACCATTTTCCAAAAGGTAACACATGGATCAGAGGTTTTTTCTTTGCCTGGGATTTAAGGAACAAATTGGGTGATGGCATGGCAGGGAGGGAGGATATCAACATCTGTCTTTAAGATTTTCATCTGCATAAACATATCTCTGGCCTGTTTTAACTTTATGTTCTTACTAGCTCGAGGGATGGATCAAGTACTACTTTCAGAAAAGACGTTCAGTAGTTTACAGACCTATTCCCCCATTTAATTAGGAATAATAGTTTTGCATTTCACTTGGGCAGAAATACTCACAAGAACCACCTATGTCTGTAGTCCTGGTGAATATGTGATTTTCAGATGTTGGAAGCTTTGCAGTAGTCCAATAGCAATAAATTACAGAGTTTTCACACAAATAATATCTCCAAGAGATTTCTGATTGTCTAAGAGTGTTTTGTCACTGCAGGTTTGCGAGGAGTAATGAGCATATGGCTTCCTAGTACATAACAGCTATTAAGGATGATTTCTGGCAGGCAGATGCATCAGAATAGTCAGCAGGTAGTTGAAATGCTCCAGTCTGTCTATAGAGTCTGGTCCCCTGGACCTCATGGCTGTATCTAAAGTGGGTGTGAGTGTTGTAATCTGTCCGTCTCTGCGTAAGCTGTGGACCCAGACATAACTGACTTGACTGCCTCACTATGTGCCAGGATAGAAAAGGGTTGATGAGAGATGGGCTGATGCATACCTGAATCTTTATTGGGAAGCCATGATGTACACCATGGTCTAAGAGTTTCAAAGTGTCTATGTGTTCACTGGGTTTGAGATAGTCCAAAGTTACTTTGACTTTGTATCAGTATTGGCTTCTTGTCACCAAGATTACTCTTTGCTAAGGTTTCTCCTGGACTCTGGTCTCCTGAGTAGAACCATATTGCAGTAATAGATAAAGTGAGGTGAAATGCAATATTCCAATTATTAATTGCTAACTGAGCCTCAGGGATGCATGCAGGAGGATAATGTTCTTTAGTATTGTATTTATTGTTATTTCAAATGAACAAATATTGGCAACAGAACAATGGCTTTCATTATGGAAAGGCAGGCTGAGAGCTGTCTCATAAGAACCCATGAGTTCTGGAGGGACTGTAGTCAGATTGGCTGCTCCTGTTTTTTTCTCCCCTTGTGTCAAATACTAATGTAAACCATTCTTACATTCCACAAAATATCTTAAGTAGCCTTGTCCTTTTACCTTGTTTATAGAAAACCAGGTAGCACTCTGCAATTTTTGTAACACACTGTTGGAATGTTTTTGCAATGCTGCATTTTTATTCTGCTCTGTGAGATGTACCCATACTTTCTGGATGTATGAAACTGAGGAGATCTGAGCCTTGTTGATTTCTTGTCTTAGGGAAATTAGGTGTGTCTTAAGGATATAGGTACTTTTGTTTTGAAACACAGTGCTTTGAAGAAAGCTCATTTTGTTTCTCAGATAAATAAGTTTATGATCACTGCACTTACCAACACACTTTGTCATTGTTTATACTGCATTTTTGAAACCATCAGCTTCACTTTTATCTCGGTTGCAGTGTTGTGTGTGTAGATATACTTCTAAAAACAATAGGATACAAGTGTTTCTTATTTTAAAATCTTGATGACTTGCAATGTACCACAAACTATTTATACTTTCAAAGCTTTGCTGCACCATGTGCTTTTCTCAATACAATTGATAGATCTTACAAAGGAAGAAAGTTTGCTTGAAATTACTTCTTGAAATGAACACCTCTGCCTGGTAATAGTTTATTTCATCAGCAGCTGAATATTTCAGGGAACAATTGTTTTCTTTTTCTCCCTTGGCACATGCTTTGTGAGTATTCAATAGCGTTCAATGTGGTGGATAGCTTCCACAACACTGACCAATATAAGATGGACCACTAAGGTAGTTCAGTAAAGGGAAACTAAACACAATCAAAGCTTTCCAAGTTAAGGACCCATTTGGATGGCGCCTGCAAACCAAAACATTTGGAAAAGTTATTCTAATTGTGACTGAAAAACCAAGACCATAAATAAAATTGTAAGTGGCTCCAGATCCTAACAACATTGTTACTGCAAATGGGCATTGATACAACCAAGGGTACATCAGCTCTGAAAATAAAACACTTTCAACAATGCTTCCTTGCAATAAACTCTCAAGACACTTCTTATTAAAGAAACAACACCAAAAATTGTGGGAGTTGATATTGAAAGCATCAGCAAACTTTTAATCTGGGGTCAGAAGTAATTTTTGTGCATGCAGCCAACATATACTGCACCTTATAATGTGTAAGACATTAATGAAGATAGCTGTTTGACTGCATGCCCATAAGATTTTTGAAACTAGAATTGAAGACTAGAAATTGTGAGTGGAGAGGGAAGAGCAGGACGAAGCAAACAAAAAGAAGTAGATCATGCATATTGTGGCCACTTTTGGTGCTGTCATTGGCCTCCTGTTGCCTACTGAATACCTCGAGGAACAGCTGTATTTCTTGACAGTGGGCAAACTTAAGGTTTAGTTCATTTTGAAAAGCCTCCAAAGGTTTAGCTGCTATCCAAAACCTATCTGAACCCTGTTGGTCTGGAAACCAGGCTACAGATCTTTTCAAGATCTGGCTTGCTCGGGACTTTGCTCATATTTCCATTTCTTCAGCCAGACCAGCCTCACCACAGGCGCAGCCATTTTCATGGTATTTTGGTACTTCATTTCCTGTCAGGCCTAAGACCAGGAAGTGCAGAGGTGCCTGAAAATTAAAAACTGAGTCAGAAAGAGTTTGAATCAAATACCTATTTTTGAACAGCAATGAAGGACTGAGTTTGGTTCAGGAGTGACATTCTTGGGCAATTTGCAGAATGAAAAGAGGTTACATCTTGCAAAGGACTCAGGGATTTCCAAAAATGTTGTGTTTTCTTTAGAATCAAAACCCAAATTCATCCTAATATTCTTTTTGATTCAGTATTGTGCTTTGAGGTAGATTTTTAAAGAGCTGACATGCTAGATTCATGATGAACGCCATTTCATAATTAAAATTTGTAATACCTTCTTACAAATTAATATAGTCTAAGTAGTTTTTGGCTTTGTGAATACTGCATCCTCTGCCTCTCTGCTGTCTTCTACAGCAAAATTCTGATGCTTCTGTTGGCATTTCTTTATCCACTTCTGGTTATTAATTGCTAATCACTGCCTTAATATTATCTACAGTGGCAGTGCAACAGTTCAACACTGGAGGTAAACCTGGAAAGAGAAAAAACTTCAGAAAAAATTTGCAATATGCTAATCTCACACATATTAATTTATGCCAAAAGAAAAGGAGGGACAGTGAGGTGTAACATAATATTGTCCATAAACAAATAAACTAAGCAGAGAAGAGAAGGTATAGCATAAGTACCTGCACGTTTTTACTGTAGTTTTTCAGTCTTTGCCTTGCTGCCCCTTGTACATAGGGAATTGGTTTGAATTACAGCAATTGTTGTAGTGCAGTGGTGTGCAGGGGATACAAGGATACAAACTATGGTTATGGGGAAGTGAAAGCTACCTAGAAGAATATGGACTAGTTTTTAGATTGGTGTGATAATGCTTAATATCAGAGGGTTGCTTAATATGAGTTTACCAAATTATCCGTGGTCCTCAGTCAGCAAAGCTAATGCTGTGTCACATCTTACCACAGAACTCGTGAAGTCAGTCTCCCAAATGGAAGTTTCAGCTGGTCCTTGCAGAAGAAATCTCTTTGATGAGTTAGCAACTGTCCTTCAGTGAATTTTTTCCCATCTCTAATTTATTACCTTTTAAAAATGACCACTAAGTGTTTCATCAGCTGTTGAAAATCCAGGCTAGTAGAGAATGCAACCTAGAATTCTGGTCGGACAGAAAGAGAAAACATTTCCTGAAGGCGATCCTTTCCAGCTCTCTCCCTGGCTTGCTCAGTGGGTTGCTAGAAAACTTGCTCGAGAATGTTTGCATCATACCTATCCAAAATCTAGCTTTTCCCTCTTCATTTACTTTAGGCTGCTTGTTGTGTCATCTTCTGAGTCACTGGGTAAAGATATTTTTTTTCTTATGTGTTGGCTTAAATTTGTTTTGAGGATGTAATGATATACTTTCTTGTCTTTTAGGTGTTCATTTTTAAACTGTATACAAATTAGCTGTCATACATGTGCTATAAATCTTTTAATCTGTCCTAGAGCACCTAAAGAGTACTTACATGCAAGTAAAGAAAAATTCCTTTACTTTGGAATGCTCTTTAAGTCATGGCTTCATGCTGTATTTTGCAGATTTTTTGAATAAAATTGCTGCCATGAAGTGCTCACAGTCTTTTTACTCAGCCTAGCTCTATTATGCAATTACTAATATTCTGACCTTTTTTCAGAATTAAACAAAGTACTATCAGTGAGTGAACAGTTTAAAAGCTCAGGAGACATCAGTACATTTTTTGAAATGCAAGTAGTGACAGATAGAGAATAATTTTGTTGGTATTCAGGATGGACTCACTATGATCCATGTAGCAAGCTGCAGTACAGAGAAAACCTGCAGATTGCAGGTGACCCCTGGATGTCAAGGTGGGAAGGCAATGCCTCAGTTCCATTATTTTTTCTTGCTCTTATCTGGAGTAAAGTGGAGGAATGGTTGAGTTTACTCTGAGTAAAATCTGCCTTGAGTCTCATTATTACTTTGAAGGGTGGGGAGAAGAGTGGGTGACATTTTAGTAGACATGCAAACCATTTTAACCATATTTTAACTGCAACATGTCTACTTGTACAGAAATTCTGTTAAAACAGATCATGTCTCTGCAAGTATCACAGAATACAAAGTGTGTGAGCTGGGGACCTAAATCATGCCATCTAGAGAATTGCTTCTCAAATGTTTTTCTTTGCTAGATGCTACTCTTCACAGTGGCATCTTCCTGCTAATGGTTGCGAATCTAGGGTGTGGGGCTGCTCTTGTGAGAATACAAGGTAAAAATATGGTATTGACAGCAGAGAGGTGGTGATACCAAAAGGTAAGAATCTCTTCTCAGTGAGGCTGATACATGCGTGCCATGCTGGTTTCAGTGCACTTGTCTTCATCCTGATTTTCTATGTCATCCAAACATGCTGTGTTCCTCTTTGGGACTGTGAGGTGAACCTAATGGTCTTAAAATTAAAAGCAGATTTTCTGTTATAAGCAGGAGGACATGTTGAACACAGCTTACCAATGGTCTCTGGTTCAGTTGTCTCAGTTAATTTATTTGTCCTTGTCTGTGCAGGTGAAGAATTATTTATTGCATTTAATCACAGTGTTTTAGTCAGTTCTCATTCACTGTAGCCTCCACATGGATGCCACTTAGTGCAGACAAAGGGGTGTCAGCGAAACTGACCCAGGCTCTGTAAAGTTATATTTGTTAATGGTGTGGTCATTGTGCATCACCTTTTTTACCTATAGTGCTGTATAACACTGCTCAAGTCAAGGGAGCAGTTGTCACATGGGCTGATGGATCTTCTAGAGTGAAAAATCACTGTGGCAAATGTCACTTTTTAAAGTAAAAGTTTCTATCAAAAAAATGAAATCAAGTGAGTGAAACCTGGTCCTGAAAAAAGTATGCTACGATGTACTCGAGGGTAGTACATATTGTAAAGATATCTTTGTCCCCACAAGAGGGTGCAGAAATGAAAAAGATTGTCAACATAGAAACTAAATCGGGCTTTGAGTTAGCCATAAGTTTATTTGTTCAGTGAATTATCTCTGGTGTATTGGATGGCTTATTTTTGGAAGAGAGCCATCAAAGATTTAAGTGACGCAAAATAAAAAGCAGAGATGGGAGGGTTCATACAGGTATTTCTCCATTTCTCCCCCTGTCCATTCCGTTGCAAATACAGAGCGGTGGCATCGCTTGCGCAGCGTCCTCTCTGGGGCAGGGAGGTCACCTTTCTTCTTCCATGGCACTGCAGGGATCCACCACGGGAGGGAGAGCAAGAGCAGCGCGGTCTGCCCTGTCTCCTCTGGCAAGGGCTGAAATGAGGGGAAGCCCTTGTTTCCCTCCCCAGTGGCTTTAGTCCGGAGGGGAGGAGGGGAGCAGCTGGGGACCTTGATTTTTCAGTACTTGCCACTCAATTGCACATCAGATCGGAACTCAAATGGGAAAAATCTCAAGTGGAAAAATGCCTTGACACAAACTATTAAAATGTAAAAAAGAGTTCTGCAAAAAGAAAATGTCTTTAATGACATGGCATGGCTTGACATTAATTAACATGAATTAGCATTCATGAGAGCTCAGAGCAGACTGGTGAGGACAAGAGGGAATATATGGCCTAACATATGAGATGCTCTTGGCTGTGAGACATGAAGAGGGGTTCAGTCTGCAGAAAGCATAGGGCATATTAATTTCATTGCATGTATCCATGCTGTTTCTTTTTGCAGCATTTATTACATAAATTCTAGTAAGCAAGACAAAACAAAGTGAACAACTTATTTTTTAATGGGATTGTCTTTCAGACCATCTCCTCCTGGGACGGCAGTTTCCAAGCATGCTGAATTTTTGATAGATTTCAGTCTAAGTGGATTTAGTTGCAAATCTGAACTTTAAGCAGGAGGTTTTATCTTCCCTTCATGTTTTCTCCTTGAAAGGTTCCATAAATTACAATTCTGAAAGAAAGGGAAAGTTTTTTTGAAAGAAGTATTCATTTAGTAAATTGCTCTTCTGTTTAAACTTCCCTTTTCCAGGTGCTGAATGACTCCCAGAGCAAAAGCCCTGTCATTGCTTGATAATAGACTTCCATTAATTTGCAATAAAATTGCAAGGCAATATTCATGCATGGAGAATTGATTTCAGTCTGAAGGGAAAACAGCAAAAAGCAGAGCTCAAGTGTCTACTTGTCTGTAACTAGTGCAGCAATTTTCTCCGCTGCAAAATGGGTATCAAGTACTTCTCTTATGAAGTGTCAGTATTTATGTTCAGTAGCTGCAAGTCCAGGAGAGGTCTACAGCAATGAGAGAGTCAGGGTATTTCGTACTATATGACAAAGCCAGATCTGACACCAAGACTAATGGCTGATAGAGATTAATTTTTTCATCTTTGTGGCTAGTGACAGACTCAGTAAAGCTCAGTAGACACAGCACTGCTGGTTTGGTAGAGGGACTGGTGAGATAACCACAGGTTCACAATACGCGTAGTATTGAAGTGGAAGCAAAGAAAGAGATAGCTGCAATACTGCTGCTAGGAGTGAGCCCAGAGGACCTGGAAATTGTCATCCTTTGGGACTCATAGTTGTGACTGGGCTCTCTCTGACCACTGTAGATTTTTCTCCAATATTCTCCTTCCCCATCCAGTTCATCTTCAGTGTTTACATGCCTTTTCTATGTATAGTCTGTAAGATATTTGTGTTTGTACAATGTTTTGGGCAAAAGAGATTCATGCCTGATTGGCTTTCTTGATCTGCCACAGTTTTCAAGTTCAGTAATAAATAAATCTTGAATGATACCTTCTTGCAGGTGAGACTGAACACAAATAATGGAAGATATATAAATAGTAGAGTTCATCAGGTAGTTGGGGCCACAGTCTGGTTCTTTACACCCTCTGCATATTATCCAAGCTGGTTATTTTGTATAGACTTCCTTATAACTATGTGTGTATGCACACAGACACACACACACACACACACACACACACACACACACACACACAAATACATCTGTTTGATCCTACTGTGCCTTTTATAAATAATTGGAGGAAGAAATTCAACATTACTTCAGGAAGAGATAAGCAAAATTGTCTATCCTCTGGTCTTGTCATGCTGTTGGCCAAAGTATTCTCTACAGTGCACAGAGAGCCGAGTGTCATCTGCTTGGTATTTCCTGACTTGTGAGAGCTTAGTGTTTCAACCTTATCATTGCCCTAAAGCTGGGGTTCTTAGCCTCAGTATATGTTTCCTTTCATGGTGCAAACCTCTTTCTCTCCTAAAGAAAAATAGCTCTGAATCAATGCCTGGTCTTTCCTACAAATTATAATGTGAAGGTTTGGATGCTTCTTCCTATTTTTGTAGGTCAGATGGAGCTGGAAGCTTCTCTGCCCACTGCCCTTCCCTACCTTTCAAAGGAGAAGAGGAGATGGGTTTGGATGAAAGATGCTTCTGTCCTGTGAGTGCAGAGCAAAGAATTGAGAGGTGTTATTGCTGCTGTGTTCACAGCCTCTGAGTGTATTCTCTCTTTCTATACAGCAGCACAAAGAACCCTCTGGGAAACCTGGTCCAAAGGCTCTCTTGACAAACTCAGAGAGATGTCAGGCATTATCCAGAACTTCTTCCTGTAGGCCTTCTGTGGCTTCAGCATGTTGTATCCATCAGCTGCAATAAATTCCCTAGATTGCCATTTTCTACCTTAAGATGACCTGTGTCAGCTATATATGCATATGCAGGGATACGCTATATACATTCCCATGTAAACCTTTTCTTCCTTTTGTTTTTCAGCAATGATTGGAAAACCCCCATAAAAGCTTAAAGTTGCCTTGAAATTAATAACCAGAATGTCAGATATTTTCCCCCCAAAGTTTATGTAATTTGATCTGACTGCTTTGATGTGATATTTTTTGTTTGTGTGTTTTGGTCTAAGGGAATGGTGCATAGGAGTCTAGTGTTAGTTTTCATTTGACAAGATTTCTAAGCTGTTAGGTTTTGACTGTGTTGGAAGTGCTACAGGGCAGCTGTGTTTGTTAGTTGATGAATTTGTGTAATCTAAAGACTGAAAAGAACAAAAAGAATACCATCTCCCTTCAAATCTCAGATCAAGTCACTTCAGGAACTGCCTCAGGCAATATTTGATTTTATTTTAGCAGCTCTCATGATTATCATTCTAAATAATGACAGAATAGAGTTTTTACTGCCTGGATTGCTTATTATGACAGGAGAAATCAAAAGGTCACACAGTATCTTTCCTTGTTACAAATGTAAATTATTTCTTTAAAACTGGCATCCTGAGTCTTGTCAACACACCTGGGGGTGAGAAAAATCCCAAGTGAGATTCATTTTACTACCATGTTTGGAAATCTCACTCATTTATTAGAAGTAAGAAGCAATCAGAAGTCTCCAATGAAATTAGGAGGTTAGAAATAGGACTAATCACATGTAAAAACTCACTATTTCCAGCTGACAGCAATTAAAGCAGTGTCAGAGATGCAATGACATTCCCTCCAGGGGTCTTTGTAAAATTGAGACAAACATTAGAAAGGGTGTGCCTGATGAATGGGAAAGTTTGAAAAAAAAAAAAAAAAGACAAGTCTATCAAAGCTGAATGGGGTCACAGTTCATACTCTCCAGCTCTTTTGTGGTATGCAGGATATTTCTCAGGAAGAGACCTGCAGCTGTCTGCTGCCAACAACAGCAAAGCAGGTGTGCGTGTGTGCCTGGACTATATACTTTCCCATACCTGAAGCTTCTTGCTTGAATAAAGGTCAACATCTTTTAAAACTTTGTGGTTATTTTTTTACTGCTTCTGTTTTTGCTAGAAAACTGTTCAGTGGAGTGAGGTTTAGAAACTGTTGTCAAAGAATAATTGGAGCTGATTAGCTAATTTCCTTTCGTTTGTCATGACTGTGAAACAGCCTGAGGGCTGCATGTGTCATATACACACATTCTGTGTCTTGCATTGATTCAAATGTTGTGTGATGTGTGCCAGGTGTCTGCAAGGCAGTTGAAATGGCAAAGTAGCATGGGTGAGGGGAAGTGAGATGGTTTGCCCTGCCAGTACACTCTTCTAAAATGATTCTGCCTCACCATGCTTTAGTCCTTCCTATTAAATAGAGGTGTCACAACTGCATCTTCTGTCCTGGCTCTCTGGAATATCAGTTAATTTCTGTACATCCCTGTGTTACTTGGACAACAGAAATGCCTGAAGCAGGCACTCAGCTGAAGTGGATCTCTGATTGTGGCCTGTGTGTTGTGGATGCAGGAGCTGCAGGTTCAGCTGTACGTGGGTCCCAGAGGAGGGATTGCATAATAGCAGTTCTGATATTCCACGGTATTTATAATGGGTGTGTCCAGCCTTCTTCATAACATCTTGCTGAGTCCAGTGGGCATTTCAGCAAGACAGAATTGGACATCTGTCTGCCTTCTTGAATCTGGGAAACGATGGGTCTACCCCATAAGGGCAGGAGGGTGCAGAGGAGCTTGGAGATAATTGAAGTGCCTGAAATGGTACTGTCAATGTGCATGTTTGGATATGAAGCCTGGGAGGTGTGATAAAATCTTTTTCTTACATATCTGTGTGGTGGTGCTGTTCATAACAGAAACATGTTGGCAGCTTTTTGTACATACATGTAGAATTTGATCAGAAGGATACCACTGGGCATATGCTGGACATATAGAGTATAAAATCACCTCTCCATGCTCTTTCTTGCCACTGGATGGTGTTTCTTTCATGAATCAACCCTGTTGTCATATTTGTCCTTCTTACATGTTGTTGACAAATGCATGTGACTACAGAACCTAAAGGTCTACTGAAATAGCACTAATTCATGAAACAAAACTTCTTAAAGTCCTATCACTCCCTTTTCAGGGCAAATATAGCTATCTCTCTTACTATGAATTTGATAAATCCCATATCCACCAAAACTGTTACTATAAGACTGTTGTTATGAGTAGGAAAGTTGTCCATTTTTTAAGTTGCAGAGCTAACAAGTTAAACCAATTGCTGTTGTTAATAACTTCATGTTGTAATCACCTGTTTTTAACAGTTTTTCTTCAGTTACCTGTTAATAGTTAAAAATCAGCTCAAGTGTCCCCCTGTTGTTTCCCGGGAGATGACACCTGAGGCTGCAGGTAGGGGGCGGGGGGGGGGGAGGGTTGGGGACGCCAGAGCTAGTATGCAAATGAGGAAGCCCCTCACCAAATTTCACAAGAAAACCCCTAAAAACAACGAGCCAACATGGAACTAAGAGATCTACGTGATGTCTAAAGGTGAGGAACTTAATCCCGTGTCTGCTAAGATCCTTTTTACCTCTCACCCTAACCTCAGAAAAAATCAGCTAGCAAGAGGATCTTGAATGTCAGACTGAAAAGACAGAATCTCCTAATCTCTCGTGAGGATACAAGCCCCAACTCTGCCTGCGTACCAGCGGACACAGCTGCATCATTCTCCTTCTCCCTGCCACTCCTGGGAGCAGCGGCGGCTTGGGTGCGACCCATCGGTTTCTCCCCACTTGAGCTGATTTTTTAAATAAAGGCATTAAAAAGGAGAAAGACCTCCTGCCATGTTTATTTCACCTATCTTTTTTTTTTTTTCCACTGTGAATATGATAGTTTTAGTCTTTGTGGCAAAGGCACACCAAGACACAGCCATTCTTAAACAGCATGCTCAATGAAGACTCCAGAGACTCTTCTGGGAGACAAAGATTGGCTGATAGATACCTGCACATGGTAGAAGCACTGGCTCAATTGAAATACAAGTGAGGAGAATCTGGAAGAGAGAGCAGTTAAAGTCAACAGAATGGGGAGGTGCGCTCATGCCAAAAATGTGTGAAGAAAAAATCTTGAGTCTCAGCATTTTTTATGTTTCTTTTATTCCTCTCAAAACCAGTATGTTTGTTTCAAAATAAAATGGCTTAAAAATAAAATGGGCTATAAATAACATGCACACATTTTTGTAAAATTATTTTCTTACAAGCAGCCTGTAAGCCAATCTCCAAATGATTCGTATTACCTCAGTGACATTGACTTTCTGTGCATACAACTCTGTTAAATTAGACCTAAGGTTGCGTACATGTATGGTTCATCGACACAATCATTAAGAAAGCTCATGAAGCTGGGAGTGCTAAAATACCTGTTATTCATTCTGACTGCATTATTTGGGCAAGCCCATTCAGTGTGCATTGGTTTCACAATGCACTCTTTTTCCAAGCTCTTGCCTTTCAATCAGTTCTGCTGTCCCCCATGGCCTGGAATCCTGCCTGAGCTTGACTGCAGTATGTCAGGTGAGGTTCCTGCTGCTTACCTGCTGCTTCCTTAGTTGACAGCATCCCATGTTGTCCAGAAGTGCTTGCACATTGTGTTAAAACTCCTGCAGATTGCCTATGAAAACATGGAGTAAGGGAGTTTATGTTTTCAACAGGCAGCCTCTGTCTTAGCAACTGTGTGAAACAAGTCAGTGCTATTATTTCAGTTAATGTGGCCAGGACTCCGTGGTGTCCATTAACCTGAAGCTGTGAATGATGCTATGAAAAGAAGGGCTGGTCTTTCAGTGTTCAGGTCACTTGCATTGTTGTTGTAGCTTATTGATCAAGACTTTAAGCTTTTTCTAGGCCAGAGATCTCTGCTGCTTGCTGTTTTGCTATCTTAAATAGCTGTTGATTATCTGCTGTCTCTGAGATAGACCTTCTTCAGTGCATTTTTCATGTCAAAGGTGGACACCATTGCACTATTGCTGTTTCATTTTCCATATTGAACTGGGATCCGTGCCATGGGAATCCATTTGACTGTTATGATGTTGTTCCAATAAACTGAACTTAATTGAACACTTGGCAGATTTAGCCTGATGGACTGTAAATCCAGATGTTACCCTTATTCTGCTCATCACCTAATAAAATACATAACCAGTACTCTGTTACCCTAGGGATAATTTATCAGCCGTGCTCAGCTTCATTATTGAAACTTCCCTTATCCTGTGGAGAATGGCTGATCTGTCTAGTGAAGTGCAGTCCCACTCTATGTAGTAGGTTGTTTGGGAATTTGTCTGGGGACCCTTTCCTCTTAGAAAATATGCATTAGGGATTGCTAGGTAATCGTGATGTTCTGGTAAAGGCCAGATTGGTGACAGTGTAATGCCCCCCAGAACCACAGGAGACAAGCAAGTTCAAAACATTTTTGGCAAATATTTCTGCTTTATTCCTAGGTGACTGGCAGGTTACTGCTGTGTTTTTGATTGATGGCTGAGCACAAGAACAACCTCATATGCGAGGCACTGTTGCAGTTGCCCAGTTGTTGCTGTTTATTTGCTGTCACCTCTGTAATTCTTCAGGAGCCAGTGGAAACTGAGTTGGTGGAAAGGATGGCTTCCTCACCTACTCAAAGACCATTTGTGAAAGGCTGAAAATTGTATCAGCTATAGCATGGGCTGAAAAATAGAGAGTGAGGAGTCACACATATCCAAAGATAGGTACATATATTTTTGAAGGATCAAAAAAGTAAAGCAGAAAAGAAGAAGAATATGTCAATATCATATACAGGATAGCCATCTAGCTCCAGGCAGCCTAGGGAAAGTGCTTTCCTCTTGCCCCAGTCATGTACATGCATGTACTGACTCCTTTTTTTGGTCTTTTTGTTTGCTTTTAACTGATTTCCTTCATTTGTAGATAGATGGCTTTTCATTATCTGAGATTTTAAAGAAACTGTTATCAATAACAAAGCATGTGAAATCTATCCTAGCTAATCTGATTAGATGAATGGCTGAATGTTTTCTTTTATTATAAGAATTATGTAATAAAAAATACAAATGATTAAAAATTATGTTTGCATAAAGAGAGAAAGAACAAGAAATTTGGGCTTTTTAAAGTAAGTTATTTTAAAAGGCAATTTGCCTATGAAATGTTGCATTTTTAGAGAAAACACTTCTTAACAAACAGCTCTTCTGTTTGAAAGATTTCTGTAAAATTGGTGGATTTTGTTGAAATTCTGTGTTTTAAATACTAATGTTTTTAAGGAGATGGAAAAGCACTCTTGTATTCCAGAGACGCATAGTAATGTGAAAGAGAGCTGACAGAAGACAAGAATGGAGGAAATCTAGCACTTTCTAAGTAGAAGGATTTTTATTGGAAGGAACTTCAAACTGCTGCAGTATTTCATGCACAGTGTAGCACAGATGACACTACAGGCTGCTGTAATTATAGTTTTGTATCAGTAATGGATATCTCCTAAACAGGAATGAATACAGTTTCTAAAGTTTCATGAACTGATTCTGCTTCTGTGAATATTTTCTAATCTGAAAGGTATTCTGCAAAATTAGCAAATTCTGCAGGTTCTCTGACTTAGCTTCTTGTTAGCAATCACACTGTCTTATTTTAATATTGAAGACAATATAGAAATATTCACTGTTGTCTTTTTTTTGCAAATTTCTTGAGAAGTTTCTCTACCATTTTTAATATGTGAATATCTATTGATGATGAAAGGTTTATGGTATACATAAATGTAGCTCATTTAAAAATCAGCTTATCAAGCCCTATGTTCAGAAAAACCATATATTTAATACAGAGTAGCTAAAATGTCCAAGGATTTTGCAGATTTTGTAGAATATATTCAAG
Source organism: Onychostruthus taczanowskii (assembly GCF_017590055.1). Classification (NCBI taxonomy): domain Eukaryota; kingdom Metazoa; phylum Chordata; class Aves; order Passeriformes; family Passeridae; genus Onychostruthus; species Onychostruthus taczanowskii. The sequence goes on from NW_024497741.1 coordinate 71,247, forward strand.
CCTTGAAATATCTTAAAAATCAGGCTCTGTTCTTGAAACAATTGTAGGCATAATAAATACTGGTTTATTGTCTTGCCATGCAGAACTATCTTGTAGGCACATCAGAAGTATGAGATAAATTGACATTTGTATTTTGAATTATTATTAGCAAGAGACTGATATAAGACAGGTCAAGCTGTTGGTTGTTACTTTTGCTAAATTTGTTTCTGACTAGGCATATCAAAATGTTCACAGACAGCTGCAGATTTATCCCTGCAGAAAGAGGGAAAAAAGGTCCTTACGTAACTATTACCAAAGCCAAACACATATAAAGTAAAACTGTTTATTTTATTGTCACAGTTTGTTTTTCTGTTTCATTCTCATACTCTCCTTTGCATGGCAGATATGATCACCTGTAGAAGTATAAAGGTGTGATTTGGGAGGTGTCTCCAAAGATCCATTTTTGAAAATTCCCAAGCTATTTAATTAATGTATTTTTAAAGGTATCTTTGGTGTTCTATAGAAAATTGTTTTGTTTCATTCTTCAAGTTCCTTTACATTTATATCACTTTCATGATCTTCATGTCAGAGTGACCTTACTCATATCAAAATGTGTCAAAATAGTCCAGCTGTTTTCTCCAATTACCCTAATTACCCAATGTCAAAACATCCCAACAACCCAGTCTAAACACATTTGAGTCCAACATATTAGCACATATAAGGCTTTTTTCTCATATTATTAAATTGAAAATTAATTTCCCTTCCTCGGTCCAAAGAAAATCGTTACACATTCATCTCAGGGGACCAATTCCTTTTTACTTGAACCACTACGACTGCCTCTTAATATGGTAAAAAATGTAATGTGAAAGGCAAGAAGTCTGCATTAGAGTGTCATGTGTTGTGAGGACCAGGGACTGGGAACAGTGGGGGCTCCCTGTTAACAGACAGGGGGACCTGGGGCAGCCCCAGCCCCTAGCATCTGATGCCTCCCTGGGTATGGGCTGCTCTTTAAGGGGGAGGTAACTTATAGTTGGGAATATGGGCATGGATGAGCAGAGCCCATGGTGAAGATTAAATAGGGCAGGAGCTGTGGATCAGGCAGAGGCCAAGCAGCAAGGTTTTAGCTGGAAAGTAGGTCCTGTGGTGAGGAAAAGTCTCAGCTGTGTTGTCACCTCTCCAGCATGGCATGGGAGCCCCTCTGCAGGAACACCAGGGAAGAGGGGCTACCAGTGGGCTGTGCTGTCTCTCCATTAATCCTGAGCTAAGACAGGCATCATCTCAGGACCTGTACATGGGATCAAAAATGTCTATAATCTTAAAATAATTCTTCTGATGAAAAATTCTAGCAGCCATGTTTTTGATCTGGTCAAGGTGACACAAACCAACCTAAGGCAGGCACAAGCCAAGCTGTTGTTTCTAGTTTTACAAGACAAAACTGGATTGGCTTGTGTCTGCATAAGCACCCCAGTAAACCACCTTTGCATTCCAGCTGATGTTGAGTTGCATTGTCCTTTCTATAATAGAGATTTTATAGCTTTAATTGCTATGAAATACACAGGCAGTAGAGACAACTTCTGGTTTCATCACATATGCTGAAGTTGCCTTACTATTTGTGAGTGAAGACTTTTCCCTTGGAGAAGGAGAATTAAAAGAAGGTAGCGCAGTACAAAACCAAAGTGTCTCATCATCCCCTAAGTCATGAAAAGACTGAACAGATAATCTGCAGAAAACTGTAGAAAAATACTCTGTGTAGTGGGCTGACTCAGACAGACTGTGGAAGCAATGTATATGCTCCAGTCTTACATCTAATCACCCAGTGTGCCTAAGGAACATTAGGTTTTGTAGGTTCCCACATCATATTGACTATTGTTTTGCAAGCAGTAGTAACCAGACTATTGACCGCTTGTGTTCATATATCTGACAGGACAGCAGCTTTTAGGTAAAGTTTCCCCATCCACAATCTCCTCAGGTGTGAGTAGCAAGGTATTACAGGAAATTAATTACACTTTCCACATTGCTTTACCTGTTTTCTGCACCCTATAAATCAAGAAGTGCAAGTAAACCTTGTGGAAGCATGGGTAGGCTGCCAGAGACAGAAGCTGCAGAGGGAGGTGTCTATGTCTATGTGCACATCTGTGCCCAAGTGAAGGAAGCACAGGAAGGACAGGTGCCTTATGACTGTTTCCCTACTGCAGCCAGGTATTGGTCAAACTCTCCTGGTAGTAGGAGACCACATAGCTCAGTGTAGCTGAGTGGCACAGTGCCCATGCTGCTGTGGCTTTCAGAGTTGTACAACAGGGAGTAAACATATCCACCTACATCAAGACTAATGTGGCAGTATTGTTCCTCAGCAGGCAGTTCAGGGGTGCCAGAGATTACCATGATTGTAACTGTCACATACATCTCTCACTGTTTTCAAATTTCAGAAGGCTAAACTGAATAAGCATGTTGCAGGTAACTAGCAGACATGTGGTTTGCCTTCAAATACTCACACCAGAAATGCCCTAGTGAAATCAGTTTCTATTATATTACAAGGTCTGGTCAGAAATTGTTCTAGACCACAAGAACTGACTTCATGTTGATGAAAGATCAAATTTCATGTGTTGTGTTTGCAGTTATGAAACAAAAGGTGCTTGCCAGCATCAGCTTTCCTGAGACAACAAGAAAACTCTGACATCTTCTCCTCCCTGAACAATGAAAAAAAGGAAAAAAAGTTTCTTATTTCTTGCTGCAAGAGAAATATTCTTGCTTTCACATTCTTACTTTACCATATCAGGATTTTTCCCCAGACTTTAGGAGAAATGTTTATACTGAAAACACTTGCAAAGTTATTTATGTTACTGTTATGTCTGGTCATAAGGTTGAACACTAAAACCAAGCTAATTTACAGGATTTGGAGCTGATTTTCCATTCATAGTTAACATTTTTGATCAACCTGAATAAGTAAAATAGGAAGAATTTTAGAATCTTAGAGTTGTCCTGGAAATTTTCATTGCTAACTGATTGTTTTTTGCTACATTAGGCTTGTCTGACCTCTTTGGATGTTTTCAGGATAGGCAGTAGCTCATTAAATGATTAATGAGTAATAATTAAAGTAAGTTCTACAGGAGCTACTTATGAAGAGTTTATGTGGGGTAAAAATTTTATCGTCAAGTCCTATCTGCCTTCACAATAAATGTATTAACCTTGAATGATCCATCTAGTTCCTCACTGAGATTTTCTCTAAGTAGTGGAGATTTTGTCACATCATTGCAATAGCCTTGCTTTTTTAACATAATGTAGTTAGACTTTTTCACCAACACAAACTTATGGTAGCACATCAAAAGGATTATATGTGTTTAATAGGAAAAGGACAAATAAAATCTGTTTTCCATTTGCACCAGCTCTATGTCAAGGAGATCTGCTGTAGTTGTCCGTTTAGCTAGCTCCTTCCCTGGCCTTTCTATAGTTGATGGTGTCAGGGAGTCTCATATATTAGGCTGGGAAGGGGCTGAGTGAGATGTTGGTGGAGCTGAGGTGTAGGGAAGGGGCAAGACTATCAGTGCATGTTTGCCTAAGAGCTCTGTGGGGTATTTGTTGGCTCTTGGTGTTTTTTGCAGTGCTGCTTTGGCTGACAGAAAAGACTGGGATTTCTCAGGAGGGCTTTCAATGTATTGCTTCTCTGTGATTGGCAGCTCAGCTCTGCTGAGGAGACAGCTTCTTGTGGTGCCAACAACAGTGCATAGTGCTTGTTACCTAGATAATCAAGACAATATTTGATACATTCTGGTTTAACTAAGTATTTGTGCTAGAAACAAAATATGGTGGAGAGACTATCCCTAGTGAAAGTTGTACTTTAGATGATTTTAAAATACTTGTTTTTCTAGTGGGAAAGGAGCCCTCCCTCTGCCCACCAGAGCTAAACTCAGCCTGCGTGCAGCAGATCTGAATAGGAGTAGTTTTTCCTGTTCCTTTTGTACTTTTGATACCTTCTTTAGGTGCCATCTATAATGTGTTGCACAACACTAACAAACTATAATTTATGAAACAGTTTAATTACTCAGCAAAAGTTACCAACAGGGAGGGAATTCTGAGGATCAAAAAAGCATTATGTTTTTATCCTGCAGGGAGCCTTGAAAATACAGATTAATAATTTGCGAAATAAACTCTTCTCAGGATGTCAGCCAATGTCTTTCAGTCCCTTTATTATGCAGCCATCTCCATGAGGAGAATGTATGTTTTCATGGGTTCAGTCCCATTTTTTTTGTGGCTATTACACACTATTGTGGCTATTGTGCACAAATATTGAGTAGCTCTTTGAGCAATGACATCTTAGAGGGGCAAGCCCCCTTTGCAGAACCCATGCAGTCATCTCCATGCCCTGTCCAGTTCATCTGATGTAGTCAGGGCAAAGATCTCTGGGAGTGCGTGAAGTAAGACTCTCAAGTGCGAGGTCATGAACTGTGAAACTCCTAGAAGTGCTTTTGTGGAGTGGTTTATGTACCCTTCAATGGCAGTGGCGGTGTCAGGGATTCTGCTAAACTGTATTTTTTGATATTTTTTAACTTGCTGGAGGGAACTGTTGGAATCCTTCTTGTGGCACATGGAGGATAAATAAATTAATTGGAAGGAAGAATTGAGAAATGTCCCATCTTTCCAGTCACTTCCAAACTGAGTGCTTCTGTCAAGCTGTTTTGGCCTAGTGACAGCAGAAACCTGTAGCTGTGTGGCAGGAACAAATGGGAATTTGTTCAGAGGAAATGGAAATTCTTTAGCCTTGCCTCTTTGGTTTGAATAATCTGAGGATAAAGCTCTGCTGCCCATGTAGTTCTCCCTTAGGGAGAACAGTGTACTGGAGGAGAGGATTTGTTAGGTAGGTTGTTGTGTTACTCAATTTGAGCAATCACTTGGAAAATCTTATATGACAGTGAACTCTTACAAGAACTGAACTTTAGGGTGGATTTAATGCCAGCTTGCATGCCATAACTTAACCTTGGTGCTCAGAGCTCTGTGGTTTCTGTCAGGAAACAGGATTTTCCTGCACTAGCACTGTGTGTGATTCATTCCACAAGTTCATGGTTGGGAGAGCTAAATGTCACCCCTATTTCTGGGGGTGGTGGGAAGGGGAGGTTGTGAAGAATGTTGAAAAGATGTTCTCTAAACCACTTAAGAGAAACAATGAAAAAAAGAAGAGTTACGTCTCAAGCCTTTATGTCCCATGTGTATGTTACTGTGAGTTCACTCAAAATTACTCTAAACACAGTGCCAATATTCTTAAATTAAGCTACTACTGTGTATTTAAGTCTTTGTTGCATATGGGAGCATCCTGCATCAGTGAATTTGCAGGACATATTCCAAAAGGGAACTCTGGGGAATTCTCCTGAATACCAGTCCCCACACACCTGTCAAGCCCTCTTTTTATTTCACAGTTGTCAGAAAAGCTATTGGATATGTACATTAGATAACAAGAGGAAATTTTTTGCTCATTATAGCAGTGAATCCTTATTCAAATGGAAGTCTTTGCACAGCTGCAACTTGGAAGATTTTGACCTGTAGTATTTGCAGATGGGTACACAGTTATGTATTACTGACATCTACTATTTATTTTGTCTTCTGTGAGATGCTGCTGTGTTAGTGATGATAAAGAGCATTTCTCAGTGATTCTGTATGTGCCCATATTATTCAGCTAGTAGTCAAACTGTTCAGTTACAAGGATGAAACTACAATAATTAAACACACTAGGAGATCCTGTATGGAATAGGGACTTTTACTGCAGGAGAAAGATTATAGTATTCTAAGGTGTCAGCAGAAGAAACTTGCACTTTCCTGAAGGGAAAAGACAGATAACACTTCACAGTATGTGCTCACTTTAAGATCAGGAGAATAAATCCTACCGAAGGTTGTATTACAAATGTATTACAAATTACAAATTACTTGCAAGAGTTCATCAACCTCTTTGGCTTTCTTCTCTCTTAATAACAGGGGAGATGGACATCCAACTGGCTCCTGAAATGTTGAAGATCTTACCTATTTGAGAAGAAAAACACTATAGTTAGCAACACTTTACTGACTCCTGTAAACTGGATTGAGTTCCCTAGTTTGGAGAAACTAAGATTGTAACCATGGAGCTTTTCTACTAATAGAATCTAAAAAGGATAAAAGACAGGATAAAGTAGTAAATTGTTTCTTAGTCTGCTAAGAAAATTCCTGAAGCTGAGCATTTTTACCACAAAGTCTATTAACTGCACTAAAACACATAAACTGAAAGGCTGCAATATAGTTAAAGAAATTTTCATTTTTCCTGAGTAGGTTTACAGTTAATAAAAATCCCAGGTGCTGCCTGAATGTTAGAAGTAACAAATTACAAAGTAAAGGAAAAGAGGATTTTACTATGAGTTTTTAGAAGTTCAGCCAAACATAGATGGGGCTGCCTTTCTCTGCGGAATCTACAGTCCAGGAAAGGTTTAAATCTGGTAGGAAAATGATGCATAACACATTGTGTTCAGGTCTGGTTTTCTGCAGGTACACTGTGTGTTGCTAGTGCTTTTCTCTATGAAATATAACAAGTGATTGTTACATTGATTGGGTCAAAAACCCTTGAACGCTGATCTCACCTGGAAGCTTTCAAGTCCTGGTCTCATAAGGAAATATCCTTGAGTTACCAGTGCTGAAAAAGGGATGTTTGTTTAACTTTTGTTTGTCCCAGTTTTATGTCCCATCAATCTACTGATCAATCTAGTTAATGATTTACCCTTTAGGGATTCAAATGAGTTTAAAACATAAACTGTATATCTCTCTATCTGTAAACTATAGGTAGGTGTGTTTCCACTGAGACAATGGCACAAGGTGGGGAAGTTTATCAACCTCTTAAAGGAAAATAACCCTCTGCACCTCAGCATTTTAGGTGCTGCTATTCTGAATTGTGTAACTTGCAAGAAAAAGACACAGCTGAGTACACCAATGTAGTTTACAATGGCTTTTTACAGAGTTCAAAAACTAGCATTAAAAGACAAGCTAAAATTAATCAGTTACATGGGGAAATATTTTCCAGGCTTATTAGAATCTTTCACTTCCATAAGCTATCTTTTCTAGTGACAAATAGCCAAAAAAAAGTTTAGATAGAGATGGGTCTTCAGAGTACAACAGGCACCTGTAGTATTTAAAACTCTTCTCCATTCAGGGTAACACAATTCCACTTCACAGTTGTGTGTTTGCAGATGATACACTGACAGTTTTGGAAAATTTGCTTTGTGTCCATCAGAAACAGAAACAGCTGGAAATCCATTTCCCTGGTTCTTTAAGCCACAATAAAAGGCCATAGAAAGTTTGCTGTTAGTGTGTGAATTCGTCATTGTAGCTTTATTCACACAAAAGAAATTGAGTCTCCTGTCTGAGCCAGAGTAAAGAATCATTGCAAACATGCTTGGGTTTCTGTAATGAGTGCTTATCACCCTTAAAAGTAGATAAAAATTCCAAGCAGACAAAGATCAGGAAAATGAAGATCAGCTACTTCCAGAAACCTGTATTTTAGCTGTGTGTGTTCTCTTAAGGTACAGCTGGGCTGACAAAGTGTCACCTGGCCTTCTTGGAAACAATTGATATTTTTCCTCTTATCTCAGTATTGACTGGAAGATTTCAATTAAGTTATAGATGTTACTTGCAGCTGTGGATCAAATATAGGTGAATTTTCCTGCTCTTGTGTCATGGAGAAGAAGTTGTTTCCTACTTTCTAGCTACCTGATTGAAGAAATATACTAGAAGTTTAGTTTATTGAATGTACTCTCTGAGTGAAACAGTAGCTCCCCTCCTTGCTCTCATAGTAAGCAGTATGTTCTTTACTGAAGCTGAACCACAGTATACTAAGTCGGTAAAATAATATAATTTGTTTCTATAAATCTGACTTTGTATGTTTTTCTTGTATTTAATGTAGGGATCACAGTATGAGCAGTAGTAAGGGAAATTTCTCATACACATCCTTGGCAATGTGACCTTGACTTAGATACACTTTAACTGAAATAGTTCTATCCCTAACTCTTTCCAGGCTCAGGATTTTTTTTAGGCATTCAAAAAAGTGGCTGTAGCAGGTCACAGAGTCTGTATAAAGAAAAGAAAATATGCCCAAACCCAGAAAACTACCAAGAAACTTATGATTTCACGTGTAAACTAGTTCTGAATAGATAGATAAGAATGCAGATATACACATAAGCAGACACATGTATCAAAGTTTGCCATTTAACCAAAAACACCAGGACAATTTTCCCCTCTTGTTGAAAGCATTGCATTTTCTCCTGCAGAGCAAACAAAAGCATCTGGCTGTGACAGGTGATGCAGTGTGGATCTCCCTAAGGCATCAGAGTTAATTTGTGGATGTTTGGAAACAACTACAGCTTTTGTAGTTTTATTTTGATGAATAGTGTCACTATTGATGGGGAGACTCAAGAAACCATATTTCTTTTCACATTCTTTGTGCTTCATGCTCAGATGACAGTAAGAGGCATAGAACTACTTGTTTTTGACTAACGTACACAGTTTTGTTATGTAAGATCGTTCAGGTGGGCCTGAGAAAATCAGTTCATATCCTTGTAAGTGTTGCTATTTTTTTGGCTGGGATGAGGCTAGGGATCTGCTCTGAAGGCTATTGTTGTGCCCCAAAGACTTGTTCTTTTTTCTACCTGAGGAAAATCTGTGGAAATGGTGAAAGCAACTGAATAGGAGAAAGTAGGCAGAATATTCTTCCATTGGGAAAAGATAAAATACTGATTAGTTTGGGAAAATCTTGCATTGAGAAGAAGGCTGGCAATTAGTTACAGTAAGTACTAACACTCTGCACAGAGCTTCAATTTTGCATTTTTGTTCTTCAGTACTGCCAGCTGAAGAAGAGGATTTGAAGCTGTCTGACTACACTACTTTGAAAACTTTAATTACTGGGTTGTCGCAGCTCAGAGTGAAAGGGGAATTGAAGGCTTATTTTGCATATTCCCAATATTTCTGAATTGTCAACTTGGTTGCTAGCATATACCACCCCTGAGAGAAAACATCTGTGGCTTTAGTCAATAGACCTTTAATTGAGTTGAAAGCACTTTCTCAGATCTGGAATTTCTGGCCTAGACTCTAGGAAAGATACCTTTTCCCCGCAACTAACTGCGTAGTCAACATATTTTGGTTTGGACACTGATTCTCAAGAGTGGGAAGATGATTTAATTTTATTACTGGGTTAATTACTTCTTATATAACAAGTTTCAGTATATACATTAAAAAAGATGAACATTTCAAAATTCAGAAAAAAATAGGCTATTAGGGAAGTATTAGGCATGTACGTATTCCTAGATGAGCAGCTCCTAGATGGGATTCTCATTCATACTAAGGGCATGTAAAATTGTCTGATTAGTAAGATTCAGCTTTTAAAAATAAAATTAGTTTCTGTTTTGAATTTTTCTAACTTCAAGTTATTGGATCCTTGCCTTTGCTGGGAGTTCAGGCAGATTGCTTGAATTTTGCTTGTTTATAACTTTCTGTCAAATTTGCTTGCATTTCAAATGTTTTCATAACAGGTAAGTTCTGCTTTCTAGTGTGTAAGCATTCAATGACTTGTCCTATGTAAGGAAACGGGATTGATGCTGTTCATGACAATAAGAGTTCAGCGTCTTCCACAAATATTTGAGCAAGGAAACAGCTGAGGTTGATGGATAATCTTCATAGAAACAGAGTTCTAACTGCAAGCAAAAACTGGGTTTGGAACCATGACAATTTTTGCATGCTGGAAATTGTTGAGTTCTGTCACAGGTGTCCCTACATCTTAACTCTGGAATGAGTTCTTCTAATGATCACATATTTGTTGATATAGCAAATTAATGATCACATCTGAGTTATGGAGTTATAATTTCAGTGGAACATCAAGTTGGCACTTGCCTGTTAACATGTTTATTTTCCATGTTTCTTTTTTGTTCTAGACCAAAAAGTACTTACTGTTTATGTTCCACAACTTAATTTACCAGTTACCATAAAGCCTTTAAGATCCAAAGTAGGTGCTGATGTGTTTGGTGTGATATATTAGTTAAAATTACAGCGAATTTTTAGTTGCTACAATTGATATAGACAAGGGCCTGAATCAAAATCTTGGGTCTAAAACACACCAAGCTTGAGGAGGATTTGGATTCAGATCTAAACGCTGTGGTTTGGGCTTTTCTTTAATCATATGGTGTCACAAACATCTATTTCATGTTTTTAAACTGTCCCAGCTGTGCAGAGTGTTTCCTTGAGCACACTGGACTTATTTTTACACAGATGTAAATCAGGAATAACTTTGCTAAAGTCAGTGCAAGATGTAGCCAGTAGTAGATGATGCGTAAGTAAAGGTCTTTGCTGTCCCTATGGTGTCTCTCTATGCTGATAATACAGAAATTACATGTATTCATTGCATCCACTTTGGGAAGAAAGTGTCTGCGAGTTTTTGCGTGTACAAGAACAGGATGCAGGTGTGTTAGCAAACACAGAATATAAATGAGTTGGAATGGCTGCTCTGTACAATGGCCACTTGACACTTTTCTTAAGGTATCACTCAGTGCCATTGCTGCTTCCTCCTTCCTGTCTTTCTCCCACTTCACTGGCTTCTTCCAGGCTCTGCTACAACCAGTGAATTCTCTTCACACATTTTGAAGCCATGTCCTGTTGCACCCTGTCAGTTCGCTGGATTTGCCATTGTGCTGTTTGCTTCTCACCTTTAAGGCTATCACTCATCAGTTCTTAGGAACCAACATTATACAGTATTTGAGGTAAGGAGAATATAAGACCTGGATCAAGTGTTGACTTCCACTCCAGCATTCCCTATTGAATTACATAAAGGCTTTAACTGAACTTGAGCTATAAAGAAACCCAAGCCTTTCTTTAGGTTGGACAGAGCTTGTAAAAGTCCTGTGTTTTTGTGTCTGTCATTCTCCATCCCTCCATCTTCATTATTCTTGCATGCATATCCAGTTTCGGATTAAACTGTGGCCGTTTTTGTGGTATTTCTTGTCATGGCCAGAAACAGGAGCTCTGGGAAGCATTGCTGCAAAACCCTCTTGTTGAGTGTTCCTGTGTAGTTTTTCAGGCTTGCTCAATCTAATCTTTGTTTTTAGATCCTCACTGGATGAAAATAAATTACCATTCCTTTACCTGTAGCTCTATTCGGATGCAATTGCTATTCTTCTGTATCATCAAAAGCGGGGACTTGACTTATCTGTACTAGTGAAAGTGATCAGACTTGCACCATATTATGGCAGCAATGAGAAACTGCCTTATAGATTTGCTTTTCCAAAGATGATATGTGGTCTCTCCACAGCTGCAATTCCCCTGGAGGAAGATGGTCAGACTTCTTACTGGGAGTTGTTCATTCTTGCCTCTTTGAGCCAAGAACAATATAAAGCAGGGTCAGTCAAGGGTAAGATCCCTGCAGTTACCAGTTTAGTAATGCTTAGCATGAAAATATAACATTCTAAGGGAGCATGAGAGAAAACAGTGAGTCCCACAGAATGTCATGTTGCATATTCTATCAGATAGAATAAACCAGTACTTCAGGTGGCTCTGGACAAGTAATAAAATAGAGTGCAAGGAGATTATTAGATCTACAAGCTCTTCTTAAACAAAATACTAGGACTTGGCCAAGGAATATAAAAATCTTGATACTTCCTTTTAAGTTGCCGTTCAAATTTGTAACTTTGAGGCAGGAAAGGATGAACAATCATAGACTGCTTCCCCTTGAGAAAAGCAGTACTTCAAAGATTGCAAGCAGTGTGAATCCTGGAAGGAACAGTGGGGATTTTCTTTTTGTGTGCAAAAATGTGTGACTAGGTAAACTGTTTTGAGAGAACAGGTGAATTTTGTAAGATATCAGTTCTTCTTTCAGTATTTTAAGAGCAGCTTAAGCAGGTAACATAGAAAAAACAAGTTTGTTTTAGCACTAGTTTTTAGTTGTTTGGAATACATCACATATTAATCTGAAGGAAGAATACAAAGAGGTTGAAGGATCTGGAGGGAAGACATATGAAAAACAGCTAAGGTCACTTAGTCTGTTCAGCCTGGAGAAGAGGGGAATGAGGGGAAACCTCATTGCAGTTACAGCTTCCTTGTGAGGGAAAGAGGATGGACACGTACTGGTCTCTTCAGTCTCATGGAACAGTGACAGTACCCAAGGGAACAGCTTCAAGTTGTGTCAGGGGAGATTTAGGTTGGATATTAGAAAGGTTTTCACTGAGAGGGTGATCATACACTGGAACAGCCCCCCAGAGAAGTGGTCACAGTATTGACTCTGACAGAGTTCGAAAAGCATTTGAACAGCACTCTTAGGCATGTGGTGCGACTCTTGAAGTGGTCCTGTGCAGGGCCAGGAGTTGGACTCAGTGATCCCTGTGAGTCTCTTCCAACTCAGGAAATTCTAGAATTCTGTGATATTCAAGCTGATAACCTGTTTATGCTGCGCAAGAACACAACTTTATATAAAATTGTCCAGCTTGCATATTACATGGAAACCAAACAATAGAACTGAGGAAAACTCAAAGATAAACATCAGCCTATGTGGTGATTTGGAAAACTTGTGCATCCCCAAAACTTTAAACATAGACACCTTTATAGTTAGGTAATGGTGTATATTCTCTCTCATTGGCAGCTAAAGCTTAGTTAAAGATTAAAGGTTTAAATTAGACTCTTCATTGCTCAGAATCAAGTTGCCCACTGATTTAACACTTGCTGTCTCCCTACTGGAATTTTATATATGTTTAACAGTAGGCAACTTTTGGACTCCACCTCCTTTCCATTGGCCCCACCAGGTCACCTGCTCCTTTATCTGGAGTTCAAGAGTGAGCTTAAAACCTGACATTTGTCTGCAGTACTTCCACAGGAATTATTAAATATAGTCTTAAAATTCACTGGTTGAATTTATTCATACAATTTTCTCTATTTTTAAATATTTATGTCACTTCCAGTGCTTGTTTTGTATTTACTGGATGTGACATTCCTGTACCCAAAGAACAAAGTCTTAGTTGGACTCTTGTGCAGGGTTATGTCAGCTGTGCTGAAAGATATTGGAGTAGCTCTTGATTGACATGATTTTTAGAAATGGGGAAAAGAAAGAAGAATGTTTAGTAATGCGTAGCAACAATTTATGAAGCTATATATGCAGCACATCTACCTTATAAAAATAATGTATTTGTCTATTGGTTTTTTACATGTTCTTGCACAGGAAAACATGATACTATATTTCATCTCCATCTGGACAAGAATATTGTGCTTTTGAGCTAGGGAGAAAGGAGTACAATAAGTGGAGTGTGCTATGGCCCTTTGTATTTGCCTTTTTTAAAGGTTGCAGCTGGAATATTGTTGCACGAAGCAAAGCTTTGACTGGACTGACTTAAGCAGTAAGAGTGAGCTGTTCTTTATCATATTAATTACAGTTGACTCATGTCACTTCACCTCCCAAGACCAATGATGGTCGGTTGAGATTACATCCAAACCGGTCATAAGTTACCAATGAATCAGTAAGAGAATATTTTGGGCTGGTATACAAAAACATGTCTTGCTCCATATTTAGCCAGCTTGGATCCTCTTGTGGTTCAACAATATTTTACAGAAACAAAACATTTTCAGCTTCAAGCAGATTCCGGTTTCCTTAATAAAACTCTTACTGCAAGGAGGGAAAGAGTTTAGCCAATATGCAGTTTCATAGCTGCTCGTTTCCTCCAAGAGCAGCTAACAGGCATACATCTTACATACTCTGTGTTCAAGGCTTGCTGCTGTCATTTATTTAATTTCATTTCATTCCCTGAAAGCTGTTGTGATATTAAAAGCATGGTGTGCAGCAGATAAATTGTGATATCAGCTTCTTGTAATGCTAATCTTCTTTGCTTTTCCAACTATGAGAAGAAAAGACTGAGGTGTTTGAGTATGGAAACCATGTTGAGGAACATGTTCTTGGTCGAAGTGTTTCCTATTTTTCTCAGATCAGTTCACAATTTGGTTGAAATATTGCTGTGAAGAAGCACTGAGGTATGGCTTTTAAAGAAATTAGCAGTAAGGAAAAATGTTTACAAAAACCTTGAAAAATATGCCTCTGCCTTAACAGTGTCTGTTTGCAGTAGAAACATTAATGTATCATATCTTTTTTGTTTTGATGGATATATTAACAATGCTGTCATTGTTTCTCTATGTCTGACAGCTATATAAAGAAGTATCTGGAAACTGAGGTGCTCCTAAAAGCTAAAAACCACATAACTAAATAAAACACTGCACTAAGCTGACATATAAAATACAAGTAATTAATGCTTAGCCATAAATAAGCCCCAGAGAACTAAAGAAAAAGTCAAGTCTGTGGCCATGTTTAGAGCCTGATCTCATGGCTTTGGCACTTATTTAATGTTCTGCTCTTACTGTATTTTTCATTCATGGTTTATGAAATGCTTTACAGAGACAAGTAATGATAGTCTGATTTTTATTAGGGGCGGTCTAAAGAAGCACTAAGATAAAATGTCTTGTCTGTGATTTAGTCAGTTCATTGTGGGTGGAAGGAGTAGAAATATTGCCTTTATTTTGAGGGATACATGGTTATTTCAAGGGGGAAAATTGCAGTTGTATATCTCTTACAAACTAAATTATTATTGTTCTCCTCTACTCTTTTAGGCTCAGAAGTGGAGAACTCTGAGAGACCTTGAATTCAGGACTTCCCCTGAAAGAAGTAAAAACTGATCAGTACCACACTGTTCAAAACTTGAAAGAACTAAGAGCGTGCAGAGTCCAAACAGATCAGCCTGTGTTTTTTCCTGGAAAAATCATCCTAGATTGCGTTAAAAATGACATTCAGTGAAGAGAGGGTTTTTGTTGTTTTTTTTTTTTTTTGTAAATTGAAACAAAATTCATAAAATAGTCTACAAAATATCCTCAATGTTTTTAACAAGAAAATCCATGTGCCTTTTTGAAGGACTCATACTGTTTGTCTTGCTATCTCCTTGGTTTGTTAATGAACCAGGCTTTTTTCAGCCATGACTAAATCTTATGTAGGAAAGACCATTTGGAAGAATGACGCATGTGGTTAAAAAACAGGAAGGAGTTTCTGGAGTCCTATATTTAATTCCCAGCATTGCCACAGACTTCCTCTTTGACTTTCAACAAGTCATCACATCTCTGTGACTAAATTAACTGTCTGTAAACTGATGCTAGCAGAAATTTTCTCCTTTAATGGCAAGTTCTGAGGAGAATGTATATTTGGGTATCAACGGGAGATGCAGAGGATTTAGATTTTTAGCTTTCTAAGGTGTGAATCCAAGAGAATTATTTAAAGGTGTAGCCATTTTCTATGGATTGTTTCAATAATGGAAAAATGTCACAAAGTATTTGGAGTTGTTTGCCTCAGCAATCTGTGGTGCTTTGGCACTTATTCATATAATTCATATCTGAAAGATTCATAGCAGAACATGCTTTCTACCTGTGAACCTGGGTCCAAGACAGTAATAATGACAGATGTGTCAATCTGTCCTTTGGCAAGTGTGTCAGTCAGCTAATGATGCCACTCTGAGTAAGCTGTGGGTAGAGCTGTGGTGTAGATTGCAGAGGTGACTGATCTCAGGGAACTTTAATTAAAGGAAAGGTCTGGCCTTCCGGTGCTGTAGGAGGTGGCTGGGGATACAAGCTTAGTTTATGGCATCCAACAGGTCGTGACAGGCTGTGCAGCTGACAGAAGGATAACTTAGGTATCAAAGGCAGTCTGTTCTAGGTGATATGGGACAAATTTTATGCCCCTAGGCCTACATTTTAAAGAGAAGAAGTCCCCTCCCATAGTAAATATGGGCATGCTGAATTCACATAAGACATTTGCTCTCCTGTTTTCTGAACAGTTAAACAGTGATTTACATTTGCCAAGGTTCATGAAAAATACCCATGTTCGTCTAGTCCAAGCCATATTCATGGCTGAATAGATTTACACTGTCATTTGTCATTTTTATCTAAATTACTTTAAATGTGGTTAAGTGCTGTCCACAGAGAGCATCAGCAGCCTGTGGTGGGCAGCTCGTAATTCTCCTTAGGTAGTTGGCCAAGCTCTCCCTGCAGAGAATGGTGCCAAATGAGCAATTGTCCTTAGTCCAGTCATCTGATGTTCCTTTTCCTCAGGCAACAACACAAAGGGAGGTGAGAATGCCTTAGCATCTGCTGTGTAATATGCTCTTTTTTTCCTCTGTGAGGCAGATGACAGGGAAAAAAGATTAAGTTTTTTAAAAATGGCATCACTATTTCTTTTCTTCCTCATATGTCAGTGAGATGTGGTCAAAGCTAGCCCACTAACTGCTGTCTTTCCAGGCCACTCGATGCAACAGACAAACAAAGCTGTGGCTGTGTTTGACCTCACAAGCACTGAAAGATAAAAGACAAAATAAGATTTGTGAAAGCCAGATTCCGTGCTCCAAGGAAGGCAATAACTTGTAACATTGGGAGGAAGAGGCTGTGGAATTGGTGTGATGAGTCTACCTGTTAGAAGGGGATGGGCTCTCTTAAATATTCTTCCAAATGCTATAATCTCTACAAAACCATATCAGGGAGCCATTTTCCACAGTAAAATAGGAAAATACATCATAGGTGCCTGTATTTTTTTGGTCAATTCCACTGCATATACAAAATATACCATGGGTAATTATAGGCTTCTAACTAAAATAATCTGAGAGGAAAAGAGTCTCTGATTTTTCAAGTATAACTAGAAACCACAAACACAAAATATTGCATCAGAGACTTCGTACTGCAGAAAACTTCACTCTTCTGCTGTAAAAATATGTTTATATAAGCTCTTGGTAAGAGCTGAAGCTTGCTGGACCTTAATTCTTTCACTTTTTGGGGTGAGAGAAACTATGACTAAAATTAAATACCTGTTCTTTAGAGGTCTGGGGTTTTCTATCCATTGTATTTTCAAAGTACTTACAAGCATTTTCTTATCACAAATACAGTGTCTAGGCTTCCTCAAGCATGCAAAAATTAATTCTGATTGCATAACATTAAAAAACCCAAACTTTACAAAATCTTTGACATGGGTGATTTTTATTAATAAAAAAAGGATCTCAAGAAATTGTTATAGTCTTATTCCATGTGTTCTCAAGTCCACTATGTTTAAAACCAGTATTTTTTTACTTCTGGAGTGCAGTAGTCTCTTCTATTGTTGATTTTTCATCTACAATACAGTATATGTGACTGTCATTACAGGCTTTTTTGGGGATATTTTTTTGGTACTGCACCAACAGTTGTGAGGTCTTTGCTCACTGAACTCAAGTAGAAGCTCTTCAAATTCTCCTTCATTTGGTTTGTCATCTGTAAGAATTCCTTATGCTGTTAAGAAATCTCACACATTTGGGTGTGAGGTGGAAAGGGAGTATTGGGTTGTACTGCTAATATGACAATTTAACATCCCTAGGACTGGGTGATCTTTTATGATAGATTTTAAAGCTACTGGCCAACTGGTGTGTAGAAGGCAAAAAGTTCTGACAAAGAAAGTAGAGGCCACTTAAAATGTGAAACAGGACTTGGAAGAATTCTTTTATGTCTGGTTTGTATCATGGTTAGTTGACCTCCTTTATCCACTGCTAGATGCACACAAAATTTTGTCTTTCATATTTAAGGGTTTTTTCTTTTGAAAAAGTCCTCATAATAATTAGAAATAAATGGCCTCTTAATGACTTTTTTCCTTGGAAAACAATGCTTTAAATTAAAGGAAAAATGTTTTTGCCCAACATACAAATAAACATACAAGAAGTCCATAAAACCCCAAACTTGAGAGGAAATAGAACTGCCAGTAGTTTGAGAAAACTGCTTACAGGTTCTTGTGTCCCTGTGGAAAGTGGTTTTTTTCATTAGACTGGCTTGTTAAACCCTTGTATATTCTAAATGTGTATTATTAAACCCTTTGCTTTTAGCATGATTCCTATTTTTAAAGATGATAGTATTTAAACCTAGCAACATGTTATTTTAAGATCAGAAGTTTACCAAGAGCAAAATCTGCCTCCCAGACTCAGCTGCCTGCCTTCTTTCCCAAATACTTTGTTCTGAAGGAGCTGATGGCAGTGATAAATGTAAGAGTGAGAGCTCTGCAGTTATTGTCAGCAAGTTAGCTTTATGGCTTGGGGATTAGACCTTTGATGTCTTATTGAGTTTCTGCCCTGCATGAATCAGTTGCTTACTTGATTTGAATTATAAAAAGAAATGCTCTGTTGTGATATTGTCTCATACTGTGTCTTCGTCATTTGAGATGCCTCTGTGTTCTTTCGTTCCCTAGGAAGAGAAGGCAACCAGCCATATGGAGAGTGGCCAGTTGCCTGCCGATCGTGATAGGCACTAAATAGAGTTGCATAGAAATTCAGATATAGGAAAGACCTGTTTAGCTGAACCTTTCTGTTCCCCACAAAGAGAGATTGTTCCCTACAAGTCTGCAGTGCAACATCCAGCACTGTTTCACTTTAGCTTTTGAGAGGGTCCTTCTTTATATATTAAAGAGGGGGTCTTTAATAAACAATTTCCTTTTCACAGAGGTAAGTACTTCTTATGAAGTTTTCTTTTTTGACATCCCTCAGTGTAATTGCAGCTGGAGTGCTGCTTCAGCATGTGGTGGGGGGAGAGCAAAGGTGAGCTGGAAAGGAAATCCGCCTTTCATGATTCCAGGAACAGCAATACCTTACACTGGAAACCACCATCTAGAAGCTCATTTTCAGAGTTTTGTGTGTCCTGTATGCTGGAGATTTCTGGCATTTGTTGTAGAGGTTAAACCTATAGCTTCTTTTTTGGAGTTATAGGTAATTGCCTTTAGTTTTATTGGTTTAAGCTACCTCAGACACTTTAAACAGTGTGAATTGATATTCCTAAATCCAAAAACAGACCTCTCAAATATAGAAATGTTGATCTGACTTAGATTTTATTTGCATTTTAAAGTAGCTTTTCAGTATGCTGGAAGCCAAAGTATTTTTCAAACAAGCAGCCTTTAAACAACACTAAGAAATAAAACTTGTGTATTTTCCCAAGTTGTTGCTGAGGTTATGAAAGATATCAGCCAAACAGATTAGCTGTGTCTCAAGAAACTGGCTAGCAAGATGGTTGTGCTAGCCTACTTGTATTCTGAAAGCTGGGTCAGCACTTAAGAAAAGCTTAAGTAAACTAGAGGATAATTCAATACATAGACAATGCATCCCACTGTTTCTCTGTTTGTTTTCTCCCTGTGTGACATCTGGCAACTGAGAAGAAACACTATAAATGACAGTGACCTGCCAAATAAAAGATTATGAATAACAACACCACAAGAATGAAGGGCATGAAGTTACCACTGACTTGGGACAAATGCAGAGCAGTGGACATATGACACAGCCAGCAGCTAGTGGATTGTAGTAGATTCAGAACAGAATACCTTCAGATGAGAAACCCTTTCAATTTGAGTTTCAACTTAAATTTATGCTAGTTTGTTCTGTCTCTGGTAACCAAAGGTCTTTATATTGGTAGGTTTTTGACTCTGTTGAACCTGTATACTTTGCTGGTAATACTCTGAAACCAAGAGAAGTGATGCCACTGGACACTGACAGAATGAAAAGGCTGAGCTCTCTCTAACTTACAGTTACGTGTACGTAGAGATGGTGCCAGTTTGTTTTGAGCACTGTACAAGCCTGTCATGCTTCCTATCCCAATCTAACATTCAATTTTCAGGCAATGCATACCATAAGTTTATACCAGTATACCAATACTGTTTAAACAGTATACCAGTGTTGCGGTGCGTTTTGAGGTGGGGGCCCCCCGGGGAGGTCCCCGGAGGGCCCCCTAGGCTGTGAGTTGGCTGGCAGCAGCGGGCAGGCAAGGAGACTCCACACGGCTTCTGAGGGTGCTGAGCAGATGAAGGTTTATTTGGGGTCCCAAACCCGGGTACAGCATGGTTACTGAGGGAAAAGGGGGGAAGGGGGAGCCTCGGGGAGGGAAGGGGCAAGAGGGGGGAAGAGGCTGAGAGCGAGGAAGGGCTAAGAGCCAGACTGATCCCCTAGCACAGCTTAAGAGGGGAATTGAAGTGGGCGTGGAATCAGACTTGGGCCAATGGGATTGCAGATACAGGAGGGTTCAGGGCAGGACCACAGGCTTAGAATGTACCATACATTTCGGAGGGGTGAGACAGAGCATACCATTTAAATAAAATGGAATACAACATACCAGTACTGTTTAACTTTTTGGATGTTGCAAAACGGAAAAAAAAAAAAAAACCAAAAAAAAAAAAACAAAAAACAAAACAAAACAAAACAAAACAAAAAAAAAAAAAACCCAGCTGTTTAGTTTAAACTGAAGTCAAAAAATAACTATAATAAAAATCATGGGAAGATTTTTCTTACCCCTGAAAAGTCAGGTAACTGTTTTTTTGGAAGAAAAGAAAAGGCTGCAAATCATTTTCCCTTGCTGAGGTGCACTTTTATTCCTTCTAAATATCTACAGTGTTAAATGTGTTGGCTGTTTTCTTCTAAAGTGAATACACTAGGATCAGTTTGCAAAAATAAGTGGTTTCATGATATGAAGGACTCCTCATCTTGGAAATGAAAGAATGTAGTCAGATAAAGTGTGCTTTAGGGTCACTTATAGTATTTATCATGTCTTGAAAATTAAGACCATTATTTTATTTTTAGTTTTATAGGGTCAGTGCCAAAACATTTTTCATACATTGTTTCTGGTGGTCAGATTTTGCAGCTTCTGGCATGACTCATTTGAAGCGAGTGCTTTGTGCTTGAAAAGACTGTACTATAGAAGCATTCAAATGAATCAGGGAAAGGTCCTTCTGAAAGGGTGATTCACCATGGCTGAGTGCTACTCAGTTGGAGCCCGAGCCTGCTTCTGTTGGTGTCTGTATATTTACATTACTAGGAATGGAACTAGACCATAGAATTAAGCTACTGAAGGGAATGGCCCTTCAAGAGGTATGCTTTCACTGCCTTTTAGTTTCTTTTTAAGAGATAGAGAGAAAAAAAAGAGTAGATTGGGACTTCTTGTAGCATTTTCTGGCATTCATATGTCTGTGCTCTCTTGAGAGCATGAAAGAATGTATGTCATGGTTTGCTTCAGTTTCACCCTAATCCTTCCTAATTTATGTGGCCGCACAACTGAGATAGTCTGCCTTTTTTAGTAGTTTGTGAAGCAGCAGTGAAAAGAAATGATGGATGTGCTGACGTTCACTGTCCCCCCACCCCCATCCCTCCATCAATACAGCAAAGTAGAGGTCACTTAAAAAAAACACCTGTTAAAGCAATAAACATTTTAAAAATAACATGCCAAAGCAAAACATATCAACATATCAATCAAAGCACAACCCTGTTTAATAATTTTCTGTGCTGGTTGTATCAAGAGGAGACTGCAGTTTTGGCAGTGAAGCTGCAAAACCTTTACCGCACTCCAGGCACTGAGGGAGTAAAGCACAACACTGTTCTAATTGATATCTAGGTAACTGGAGCTGACTTTGACTACTAATCCTGGGTGATTAAAAAAAATAAAACAACAAGCACCACCACAACACAAAAAACAAACCCCAACAAACCCAAACCCCAGCTTCCCACTCAGTGAAATTGCATACTCTAGCTGTTTATTTCAACCATCCTGAATAAATTTTATAGGGAAAGAGGCTATGCATCAGTTACATATGAAAAGTTTCATGAAATATAATGAAGCAAAGGTAGTGGAGGTGGGGTGACGCCGGCTGTTTATATACAGACACGAACGGAACAGGACCACACCTGAATAGCGTCGTGAGCTGTTTATTTAAAAAGCATCAGTCTCATTACATGACTTTGGCAATGGATCGATGCGAACAGCTCGCTATCCAAACAGCAGGCCGAGGAAACTTAATGTTACAACATATTATAAGACAATCTCAGATCTAGTTTCAGCCACTCACGTAGAGCAATAGCATATTGACAGTATTTCTATCCAACTACATGAAGCACACGTAGCCTCGGTTAAAACAATAGCAGCTTTTCTCTCATACAATGGTTCGTTTATAAAAGACAATGCTCAGAGCCCCATTCATATTTGACCTTCTAAATATTTACTAAAATATACTTTTTTGCAACTTAGAAAGCCAAACTACACAGCTTTATTGTTTTATTTCTCATGTCTTAGCTACTGCCGATATATCTTTTCTGCTGCTTTAGCATTTCACTGTCCTTACTGTCTGAGGCCTTTCCTTTTTCCCAACTTTCCTAAAATCCTCTAACCCTATAGATTCCCACAATTCCCCCTCTCTGTTGACCCAAAGAGAAACCCTCAGAACCGTGTCGTCAACTACTTGTGTTTCATAGCCTTACTATAATATTTTTTACTCACTGTCTGCTTAAGGCCTATTCTTGTGGACCCTAATCATTACTACGTTACAGCACCGCAATTCAATGCTGTGAAGGCCCAGTCAATGAAGAGAAAAAAATATGAATCATATCTGACAATAGTTATAAGTCATTGTTCAAAAAATTCCTGTCGATTCCAAGGTCTTAACTCAAAACCCTCTTCCATTTCTATACCTTCATCTGTCATTTCCGTGAGATTTTGAACACTCTCTGTAATTCTACTTCCTACTTCTCTTTCTTGTATGACAAAAACTTCTCTGACTGCTTTGTTCATCATCCGTCGCACACACTGAAGTATGCAGGGGATTACTATCAACATCATTACCAAAACACCCAATATATACAGGCTTATCTTGCAAAGTTATCTTAGCCAAGGTGCAAAGCTCCAGTCTTGGAACAGATCATCTAACCAGGATTCACCATCCTTTTTAATTTGGGCTGTTAAATCTTTCAGTTTTTGTATACTT
Organism: Onychostruthus taczanowskii; assembly: GCF_017590055.1. Taxonomy (NCBI): domain Eukaryota; kingdom Metazoa; phylum Chordata; class Aves; order Passeriformes; family Passeridae; genus Onychostruthus; species Onychostruthus taczanowskii. The sequence goes on from NW_024497741.1 coordinate 94,021, forward strand.
TTGTGAATGGATTCTGAATGATCAGACAGGTTCATACAACACAGTCCTTCAAATTCCTCACAACCATGCCCTTGCGCCAGCAAGAGAAAGTCAATTGCTGCTCTGTTTTGAAGGGTAGCAGGTCTAACACTGTCAACATCGGTTAACATATCACTAATGGCAGAGGATGTGGCATTAGTTTGTTTGCTCAGCCAACATCCAACTCAATCTAATTGTTTCAAAGCCACTGCTGAAGCCAATTGGGATAAAAATATACCTGTTGAAACCCTTCTTGCAGCTTTCTAAGGCATGAAATCACTTTGGCAGTTCTCATCATAATGATGAGCATATCTTGTTTTCCTTTGTTTCCTTTTCATGACCGCTTTAGCTGAGGGTGCGATTACAGTGAGCATTCCAATGCTACAAGGGCCACCTTCAAGGTGTGCTGGGATGCCTTGCCAAGCCCTGTCTCCACAAATGAACTAATATCCCTTAGGCAATTGCTGTGGATATAGGTCAGCCTCAGGAAGCACATCCCAACTGTTTGAAAAGTTACACCAAAAGCTCAAATTTCTATATGCAAAGTAATGGGGAGTAACATTAAACCTTGGAAGATCACCCTTTCGCCAAGCATTAGCCATGAAGGTAAAGCAAAAGTCCATTGTCAAAGAACCAAGGATTTCCAATTCTTGGGGTTCAGAAGCTGCCTTGGGAAGTTTTTTGACCCAAACGTTCCAATTCAATGTGGGATTGTTTCCATTGTCAATTTCACTTGGCTTATCATTGGATTGTTTTTTGACCAAAGGCAACTCCTTTACTGGCACAGCAACCAAACAGGTTGAGAAAGGTTTTTCTGGTTCCGAATTAGACAAACATATAGTATCTGAGCCAGCTGCCTTGGCTAAGGTCACCCAAACATTTGTTTTTGGTTGTTCCACAGGCAAATCTGCACGACAAAAACCAATCAAAACCCACCAATTCCAACACACAACTTGCATTTGCTTCATCTCATTCATGAGCTAAATTTTGGCAGAGTCCTTACATATATATAGATATATATAAAATTTTTTTAAATTTTGTTTTCAACAAAAACAAAAACCCAAACTTTTGCCAAAAGTCAGCTCTACAAAACAAACATTTGACATACAATTGACACACTTATAAACAACATTAACACAAAGTCAGAATTTGCAGGTTCCACCGATGAACAAGGATCGTCAGGCGTGACTCGGGATCTCTCTGCTTGGCTCACGTCTGCATACTTGCTTCCTCTGTTCTGGGCTCATCAACACATTCTGGGGTGCGATATGGTTTGACGTTTTTGGCTGGGACCCACCTAATTCCAGCACCTGTAGAGACAGAAGCATACCCTTTGCCCCAGGTTATTAATCGGAAAGGACCTTCAATTTGTCCAGATTCAGGGTTTCTAATTAAAACAGGTGGATTTTCTTTCAGTTTCGCCTGAGTGTTATTCGAAAAATGCCTAAAAATTGGTGGATCAGGTTCTGCAAATGAACTGTTTAGAAAATTAAAAACATACAAAGCTTTGCTCAGTCTCATCTGGGGTGTGACCTCTGCTCCCCCTCTCTGTTGATCTTTTCTGCTGCTTTAGCATTTCACTGTCCTTACTTTTAACACAGCCCTTTTCTAAAGCAGTGTCTCAGCAGGTATTAGAGACAGTTCTGCCTCCTGTGTGCCCCTGCAATTGCACAGCCTATGGGAGACCTTTGATAAAGTTATTTTTGAAACCTAGAGCAAACTTCTGTTTCAGTTGTGTGAAACCTGAGACTTTGAGGGTTTGTTCCCCTTTGGTTTTTTTTTGACACTATGGGATAGGTTATTCTCATAGGACTTGAAACAATTACAGGAGAGCTAGTTTATCAGAGTGTCCAGCTCATAAGGTAGAAGGGATGTTTTTAGGACATAATCTGTCTCTTCCAAGGCAGGTGAAACTTTTCCTAAAGACGTTAATTTCTAGTTTTTGTCATCTACACAATGAGTTCCACACTGTGACACCGTGATCATGGCTTACTGCCCTGGAGAGTGCTGCACTTGTGGCTGGGTCACTACTTTTTTGTGTAAACAAGGATAATGAACTCTAAAGAACAAATGTTCATATTTTTTTTCCCAAGTTTGAGATAAATTCATTGACACCACTAATCTGCTCACTTGTCTGGTAGGGGAACATAATGGGAACATTCTGATGCACACCAAGAACCCTTGAGAAGAGGCAGAAATGTTTTGATGAGATTGTTGTAAGTGCAAATGGCCTTGCCCACTGTAATAGCAAGTGGCTTATCAGGATCATATCTGATTAGTCTCAGAATTGCAGAATAGGTCAGGTTGGAAGGGACCACAGTGGATTATCTGGTTCAGCCTTGCTGTTTAAGCAGGGTTCTCCTAGAGCACTCTGCACAGGATTGCATCCAGATGCTTCTCAAATATCTGCAATGAAGGATACTCCACAACCTCTCTGGACAATCTGTTCCAGTGCTCAGTCCTCCACACAGTGAAGTCCTTCCTTATATTCAGGTGGAGCTTTCTGTGCATCACTTTCTGCCCATTTCCTCTTGTCCTATTGCTTGACACCCACTTTTAGGAATTTATACACACTAATGAGGTCTCCTTGCAGTCATTTTTTTCTTAAGGCTGCAAAGGCCCAGTGTGTAATGGCTTCTGTGTAAATTCCTCCATGCAAGCTTAACTTTAATGATGATGTCCTGTATGTTTGTAAACAAAAGGAGGTCACAATTGCAAGTACACAGCTCTGGGTTTGTCATTAAGAACTGTTTTGCTTCAGTGGGACAGCATAAGATGAACAAATCTGTTTAAGATTGGTTGAGTACAGCTGTTATACAGAGCAGGTATTTTGAAGGTATATTCTGGTTCTGTCCTTAATAACAGGGATAAGGAGAACTTAAGTTTTCCATCCATTTCAGTGCTAGGGCTGAATGCTTTCCTCTGGCATTGGAATGAGAGTAAAGTTCTGTAAACTTACTTTAGAATCATAAAATATGTGTTGGAAGGGACCCATAAAGATCACCTTCTGCTTCATTCCTTGGGAGAAGAGTAAAGAAAAAGACATTGAAAAGATTAGTGGTGTTTCAGTGAAGCAGATTGAGACAGACTAGCTGATTGGAATGCTCTCTAAGAGTGTTACATAGATATTTAAACATCATTGCCTTTTTCTGAAATACATATGGGAATATGACTTTACAGATTATAACTTGCGTGTGTCTACATATATGCAGACACACACACACACACACATGTGTTGTTGTTGTCTAACTCATTTTTCCATTGTAGACAAGCCCAGAAAGAATTAAATATTCCTAGCTTGTAGATTTCTACATCTGCCTGTCAGGCAGCTATCAGACAGAAACAGCACGACTACATAAATCACTGTAAATCAGCACATTTTTCACCATTACAAAGTTCTCAGCACAGAGCCACTTTAGAGTGCACTGCTCCATAGTTTGTTTGCAGACCTCCCATATCAGCAGCAGGGAAGTCAGACCATTATGTTCAATATGTCACAGTAACCAGATGCAGTATAAAGAAATTGACTTTCAAAGCTGTAGTGCAGTAGGCTTTTCCAAGCAAATCAGTGATGTCTAGCATCTATCTTCTCTCTTCTATTTGTTTTTCAGGCCCTTTTGGCCTCCAGCCCTCCAAGATGAAGTATTAGTCTCCTGTTTTATGAGCAATCTTGAAGTATATTTTAGATTCTGCAAGTAGCATTCACTTGGTTAAAGGGAAAGTCTGTATATCAGTTATAAGCGGTCCACAAAAAATAATAAAATAAAAACCTTTTGTGAATGTGTTTAAATACCTAATGTCAGTGGAAGGTAGGTCCAGTCAAAATTGAAGGAATCTGTAAATTACAGAAAGGTTAGTTAAAAACATCTGTTGAACTATCCAAATCCACGGAACTGACTGTCTTTTTCATAGTTCACAGACTCTAAGCTGGTGTTACAGAAAAGAATGAAGGCTTCTATCCACAAACAGAAAAATTGGCTTCCTGGTCTTCAGTTTTATTAAGAAAACTTATATTAGGGCAAATTAAAAATAGGTTTAGCATGGTTATGAATTATGCTTTATGTGCAGCCTGTTTATGTTCAAGATATCTCTACAGGATTGCAAGTATCAGAGGCAAGCTGCCCCAAATTTAAGGAAAAAACAAAAAAAAAAAAAAAAAAAAAAGGGGGAAAACAGTCCTGCCTTGCTCAGATTAATCAAACAGTGGCATCAAACCAAAGACAAAATCTACAGCTGTGCACTGTATTATGAAATGTAGAGTAGAGCATTTCCCATCACTGTTTAAGTGGCTTTGAGCCAGATTCAATAACTAATATTTATGCCTCAGCCTAAGTGTGTCTGTTGTCAGCTTTTCTTCCAATGCAGAGAGATGCTGTGCTCCCCATGGCCAGACTGCAACATTGCTTTTGACTTTTCTGCTTTCTTGGGCTGGCAGTTCAGCTTCCAGGTGTATCCAGTTGTTGGCTCTCTAGCCAAGCACCATTTTTCTCAGCTTTTCTCACTCTGTCATCTGCTTAGAAGCAAGGAGAGTTTCTCTGAACTTTAGAGGGTGGGGTCACAGATCTGTGCACCAGAAATGTGAAGGTGTGCATGTGACTCAGTTTTATCTGAAGGCCTCTTCTGCCCTTGCAATGATGTAGTTGCAGGATGTAGACCAGAGGAATGACACTGAATCCCTGCATAAGGGTGAACAATGTAAGGTAAAGATATGTGTTACACCATAAAAGTGAGCAAGGTTATACATGTACTATTTTGAAAAATAGTTTAATAGCGCAGTAAGGAAACCATCAATTTCCTACTCTTAAGGTACTGGAAAAACTTCCTCGTTGGCTGCAACACATTGCTTTTGGTTGGAGAAATAGCCATCCTGACTGTCCATAGTCCAGATGTGGCACCAGTGACTAAAACAAAGGTGAAAGATAAATCAGTGCGGAAAACAGCAAAAAACAGCAGAAATGTTTTTCTCCAGTTTAAGCAAGGTTTCCTGTGTCTACTGCTTCATACTCTGAACTTGAGTAACAGAGAGATGAAAGATCACTGGGACCATCAGTGATACATTTCATCCAGTATTAAGATTCCTTGAAGTATGAGACAGTGAAGGAAAACACTGGAATTCTGTAATGCCAGAAATATATGACAGTAAATAATATTTCAGAAATGCTTATACCTGTCAAGTGGGTATATCTAGTGACTTTAGTGATTAGCTTTTATTAATGAGGTAAACCTAAAATCAAACATTTTTCTGCTAGATCCCCATTATCATTCTTTCTTCTTAGAAATACTGCTTGAGAATTTAAAGCAGTGTCTAGTACAGAATAGCAAGTCCTTTGGAAGCTGGGTCTTGTCAAATATAGTGCTTTGGAAAGGCTGAAATGAATGATACTGAAATGCAAAGGAGAAGATAAGTTACAGTGACTCCAGCTGAGTCTGGAATCTATGGAATAATTTTTAGTTGAAACCAATTTTTTTGAAACATGACTAGGCTGGTTTCTGTGTCATTAAGGCAAGAACTCCTCTCAGTTAAAAGTGTTTTGCTTTTTAATAGGGTTTAACCATAATTGTCCACTTTATGCTGGTTGTTCAAAATAATTCCATCTCAGGTTGGTCAACTGTTGTTGGCCTAATTTCAGTTGTTACCAGCATTCAACAGAAATGCTTCTTTAAGCTTGTCTTTCAGTGAATCACATGTTTGTACAATAACACATTTGTTAAATGAATTCAAAGACAGAAATTGATGAACCAATACTGAGAGTGAGTCACTTTCTCGTCTGTTTTGGACCATTTTTCCCTCTCTCTAAACTGTCCTATTTTAATCAAAAGGACTATTTTCACAGGAAAGTAAAGCTCTAAGATGTGCACCAGTGTGATCCCAGCTTTTCTGTCACTGACTGTGCTTGTTTTTCTTTTCTTACGAGAAATTCCATAGCCCTTTCTTGTTTCAGCATTAGTTTTTGATGTGTTCATCAATTCCTTTGGCTATGTGAGCAAGAAATACTGATTTTGACTTGTACCATCCTAAACTGTTGTAGTAAAGATGACAATTAAGTATTTTACAAATGCCAATCACATACTTTCTGTATGTTTTTTTTTTTTTCCAAGTACATTTGCTAGTCTCTCTTTCATGCTGTCTTTCCTTAAAATTGCTTGCCTTTTTGTCCTTCCTGCTCTTAAATCCCTCAGTTACACTAGGTTGGTGGAAATTGTTTAAATGTACCACCCAAATTCTCCAGTGAGGTTTGGCTAACCAATAAGCTATTCAAGTGGTTTTGTCTTCATCCTTCATCCTCTGCTTGTCCAGGTTGAATATCCTTACTTGAATATCCTTGAACCCTTAATTTGCCCTAATCTCCTCTAAGTCTTTGAAATAATAAAATACTCAAATAAAACTCTTTGGATAAATGCCCTTTAAAATACAGCTTTATCTGTGAACTATCATGGTCTCAAGGAGTGGATTTTGTTCCTCAGACAATTTAAGTGGATTTTCTGTCCACAGTGTTACTGTCAGGCATACCCATCTTAACTCTTGCAACAGTTCAAAACAGAACCAATGAGGAAACTCTGGGGAAGAAATGGTACAGGGGCTAGACTCCTGCTGTGTGTGATTTTCTTCTGGTGCCTGGGTTCAGTCCCCAATCTGCTGCATGATTTTCTGTGGGTCACAAAACCTTCCTGTGCTTTTGAAAACTAATTCTCTGCTCAATGGGGATGTGGCTGAGGATAAGTCAAGGGTGGAAAAATGCCTAGCCATTACAGAGGTGTAGTCTTCTACACTCAAAAAGGCTGTATTCCTTACTTTGCAAAATAGAAAGAGGGTGATCACTTGACTTGCCATCACCAAATCCACAGGGGAAGTCAGAGGCAAAGCAGAGGACTTTTTTTGCCAGGTGCCCCATGGGGTCCATTTTTCATTGAGAAATCCTTTTCATAGTCCTAGGTAAGCCTAATCTCAGAGTCCTGCAGATGCCTACCAGGCAAGAAGGGCAGCTTGGACGACCTCACAGGGCTCCCACAGTGCAGCTTATCAGGGCACCCAGGAAAGCCCTGGAGACCAACATGGTTTGGAGGTTGTTCAGAGCCATGGATGCCTGTCTTCATTGTTACTCATTGTGCAGGTAAAGGGAGATGACTTCAGTTTTTCTCCCTTCCCACTCAGCTCACCTAATTATTAATTTCTGTTGGCAAGAAGGAGCTGCAAAATAACACTGACATTGAGAACGAGGAACATCTGTTCTCCACTTCTGGAACTCTGTGGCTAGATTCCTTGGAGAAAGATTTGGGGTTTGTGTGTAATTTGTGAATAATTTTCTTCTGAAGTTAATTATTCCTAAAAGTGAAAAATTGCTCAAAAACATTGGGAAAAGGAAGCTTTCTTTTTTATCTTAGTGGCCCACTAAAATATAAAAATTATGGTAAAAGTCCAGCCATATGACTATTATTTTAAAGTGATACCTTTGAGATAATCTCTCCATTTTCATGCAGACTCTCCAGGAAGACATCTGTATTTCCTCACGTTAAATGATAGGAAATGGAAATAGACCACAGTTTTTAGTATGAAGATTATGGAGATTTATCACTCTTTTTATGTATTTCTTATGCATAATAAAATGCAAGGGGCAGGGGAAGTATACATAGCAAATGCTTTTTTAAATTTTTAATCCCAGATACTACTCTTTGTGCTCTTTTTTTTTTTTCCCCTGAAATTTTCCTCCTCCTAATTTCAGTTTCTTATCTGAAGTTCAAAATTTTCTCTACCTGAGGTTTTTAATGGTGAAGTAGCACCAATGAAAACAGGGCTTTAGCTGGATACAGATCTTTTCTTGGGCACCTCATGATGCTTAGGACAATGATTAGCTCCTGGTAGCTGTATGCCTTGCTTAATTTTGTGCTTGTTCAGAGGAAGCAGAAAAGTAGAGAAATTCACCTGAGCACTTCCTGAGTTCACCATCTCCCTAGTCTCAGCTTTTCAAGAGCTCAGAAGATAAAGTAATACCTTGTTTTTGGCTGGCATGTAGCAGCATCAGATCTGATTAGGGTTTTTTTGGCAGCATGTTTCAGGGTGAGAAGCTCCTTCTTTTCACAGTGCCAAGGATGATGCCAAACTCATTGGCCTTGGCATTGGAGGGATGAACAATTAGGTCGGGCTCAGTGACTTTGTGTCAAAACTAGAAAGAAGCGCATTGAAATCCACAATGAGAATATTTATGTTAAAAATCCTACTTGGGTCTTAGAACAGACTTTTCATCTTGTCATTGCGGAATAATTAACACATATCTAATAAAATAGACAAGCATCCATTGCTGTCTCCTTTTTGTTGTGAAGAATATTTCTGCCATTACCTTTTTCACTCCAAAAACTCCAAGTTACTGTTTTGATATTCATAATGGTTGAAAGAGATTCAAAGACTTTCTAATTGTCATACTGGATTTAGTGTATGTTTTGGAGATGTTGCAGTCACTGCTATTTCACAGCAGCAGTGGAAAAACCCTAGATATAATGAATCAGCTAGGATCTGAATACCCAAAAAAGGCAGAACTTTCTTGTCAGTTTTGGGTGATATTTGTATGTCTTTGCTGGGGAAGGGGATCACAGAGCAGTTTTCACACAGGAATAGCATTCCTACAGCATTAATTTTTTTTCCCCTAGTTTTTGAGAGTGGACCAAGACAAAGACAGAGAATGCAGCCTGGACTGTGCAGGTTCCCCTCAGAAATCACTCTGTGCATCTGATGGAAGAACTTTTCTGTCCCGGTGTGAGTTCCAACGAGCAAAATGCAAAGACCCTCAGCTGGAAATAGCCTACCGAGGCAACTGCAAAGGTGAGAAAATCGAAGTTTCTGTTGACTATAATGAAAAATAATAGACCCTAAAACAGTGTTTGAAATGTCTGTGAATTGAAAACCAGGAGTTCTGGACTTGAACAGTTTTCTAAAAGGAAGTGGGTTGAAATCTGTTATTTCTATAAGAGTATTCTATCTAAAGATAAATTAATTTTGAGCCTTCATCAAAACTGTGACTCCCAAATCCCTCTATTTTTCAGTAAGTCACTATTTAGGTAATTGCATGGCCAGGTCCTTGTTCAGAAGGACCATATCACTGGCAGGTTCAGAGAAACTCTTAAAATAGTTATCTTGCAGGGTTTCCTATCTAGTTAAATTTGGCATTTTGAGTTTGAGATGGTCAATTTATTGTATTTCCTAACTGCAATCATGTAGTGTGGCAAGGGTGGTGATGGTAGGGTGAGTTGAGCGAGAAAAAGCAAAAACCAAAAAAATGCATATCCACAGAGCCCTCACAGGCCATTTCTGCCTATATCATCCACTCCTTTACTTCTGATCTCTGTTTAGACAACTTCAGTGACATGCAGACCAACAAAATATTTGCAGTTAAATCTTTTAAATTTTAGAGCAGCATGGTAATAGACAATGCAGTTCCTTACTGAAGTGTAGGGTGATTCCCAACACAGTGATCTTTCTAAAATGTAAGATTAGCAGTGGTCATAAAGATTTACTTTTCCCTTGGTCCTAAAGAGAGTGGCAGGGAGTGGAGGTAGGGGGAGGGAGAAAGAAAACCCCAGGGACCACACCAATTCAACCTGTAGGAGGCAATTTTCTACATCGTCTCTCTCCATTAGCTCCTGCAATCCTCTGAAGCATCAAGACTGCTTCAAAGAGACATTCTGTCTCATCTTCTGCCTGGATGAAACAGTATCCTCATTCTTCAGCCCTTTCATACTAAACCATTGTACTACATGATGGATCTGTTTACTGTGGTGAGCAAGGTTAACATAATGGAGCTACCTGAGCCAAAGCTTTTGTTACACTCATGAATGACAGAGACAAGTACTGTGCACTTGGTATTTGTTTGTTTTATACATTAGAGCTTTATTTAAATTAGTTTTGAGTGTTTTTCTTTATTTTTTTATACAATATTGAAAAAGCAATCTGCAAGAAATTTTCTTCATTAAGATGAGAATTGCTTTACTGAAGGTTTCCACATTGATGATGTCAAATTTTTCTGCAGTGAATAGCTGCAATTTGGAGAAGTACTCATTTTCTGGTTATTTATTAATGCATACAGTAGAATTGTAGAATTGGAATTAGACACCTTAGGCACCTTAAATATTGCTGATAGCAGGTACTCATCATGTTCTCTTCAATCAAATGTTTTATTCTTTTGATTGGCAGATATGGCCAATAATGCACTTAGTATCAGCAAGAGATGAGTTCTCTTTTAATTTTACTTTTTTTTTTTTTATGGTATTTCTTATTCAGTAAAGCAGTTTTAAATTTTGAAGTGACTAGTGTCTTTATTCCTACTTACGGCTGTGATCATCAGAAATATTTCAAGCTATAAAAAGAAGTTTTAAAGAAGAAGAAGATGACTCATTGGCCTGGTTGCTGTTTCAGCTTTAGCATTGCTAGGGCTAGTTCTGATAGTCATATCAAACATTTTGATAGAGCCAAGGAAGTGCTCTGATTAAGACCTTTTGAGCCAATTGCTTTTGAGTGGTAAAATTTTTCGTTGCAGGTAATGCTTGATCAAAAAGCAGAGGGTTGTTTTAGTAGGGCTAACCAAAAAGTGATGTTTCATTAGAGAGCAACTTTCAAGGTTTCAGAATTTACTTTCATTCTATGCAGGAGTGAAAACAGATTCTTTTGGAATTGTTTGTCTGTACCCCTGAAAAAACAGACACGCACCCTAATTTCCCATTAAAGCATTCGTTTTGAAACAAGTTTTGAGCTTGTAGGTAAGAGGGAAAAAATATGCATGTTTTCATGTGAATGTTCTGAAGGGAGAAAAGAGGTGATTCCTGGTATAGACTTCACAACTTTAAATCTGTGCCATAATAATCATCCACCCTAGATCAAAAAAGGCAATCTTATGTCTATCTCCTTCTGTCTTCCAAAAAAATTCCTTATTCACGTCACAAAAATCTTCTCTAAAAACTAAATATTTCCAGGTGCCATTTAAATTAATTTAATGATGACTAACTCTTTGTTTGGTTCAGTCTATTCAGTAGAAATCTGAAGACCTCGACAGTTTATGTTGACCGCCTTTTGGAGTAATTTTGAGTCATTTCTTGTTTAGATTTTCAGAATTGTGATTTCTTTTTACATCCATAAGGAATTTTGAATGATTACCAGAATGATGTCTGCTTTCTTGGTTTCTTTTTTCCTTTGAAAGGCAAATTTATATTGACTCTTTTTTCTCTTTCTCACTTGTTCTCAACATTTTTCTCATCTATTTAGTTTTGAACACTTAAATACTAAAAAGTACAAAGGGATAGTTTGTTCTGTGTGTGCTGGTTTCCTTTCTAATTCAAGTTTCATTCACAGCAAGAGTGCTTAGCCTAGGCAATTCTTTGGCAGTGTGAAGGAAACAATTTTTGGATCCTAGATCTTAAAAGATCACAGCAAAATGGCAGCATTTAAACATTTTTCCCTTGTACTTCTGTTCTAGTTCCTGATGACTGCAGCAGAGATCAAAACACTTTAAACAAATCTGAAAATGAAAGAACCCTAAACCTTCTTCTCATTTCTGAAAGACAGCCCACCTTTAAGAAATCAAGCATCAAACTAGACTGTTCTGTTAGCCTTTTTTTGAAGACATAAATCGTATGGTTTTTTTTTATTTTAAGTCCACTTCCAGCCTTTGCTGGAATCAATTTCTAAGCTTGGAAATGCTATAAGAAGTTAAAATATTATAAAATTTCCAGCCTATTTTTGGAGCTTCTAAGATCTCAAATAATCTGTGTAAACTGTAGAAGAACATTCATATTTCTGGAGACTTTTCCAAACAAAATCTTAATTCCAAAGTTTTGGAGATTTGCCACTTGTTTGACACAGACATTTGCTGTGCAGTGAGATTACAAATCTAATAAATAAATGTATGTTGACAGCTGAGAAATACTACTTGTGTTGTTTAACAGTTAGGACTGTTAAAATATCACCTGTGATGGGGATCAACCGCATGCACACACAAATGCTTCACAGTAAATCTGGCCCAGCATAGCCAAAGGAATAAAACATAAAGAAGTGGAAAAGCAATATAATTGCTTTTAAACTCCTCAGAAAGAAACAGATACTGTGTCTGCACAAATTAATTAAGTAATGTAAGGATACAGTATGAGCACCAGTAAGGTAAGGTGATAAACGCACCCTTTTGCGCTTTGGGCACTAGCCAGCTGTGCACTCCAGAGGACTGTATCTATGTGGCTCAGGAAAAAGATGGGCCAAGGACTGTTCCCAGCAGGCAGCATGCACAGAGGTGCATTTCTTTTACAGGTTTAAGGCTGTTCAGCTTTTTGTTTACTTTATTTTCTGTTTAGCTTTTTGTTTCCTATATAACATTAAAAATACTAATTTCATTTCTCAGTTTGTTTTTAAGTGAATGTACCTGGCCCATAATTGGAGCCCTGGAGACTAATATTCTATATGTATTAAGCAAGTGGCTCAGTAATAATATTTGGTATTCTGATATCGTGATCAATGAAAAAAAAATCATATGTATCTTGCCAGCATATGTCTACCCTGACAGAGTTTTTAAAATATCCCATCTGGGGCACTTGGATTTTGTGGCTTCTCTACCAGTACTTCACTAAAATAAGACTTCTCTAATGGCTGGAGTTTTGATACAAATTGTCAATCTCTATAAAATCTCCACTACCAGCTCACATCACATTTCCTTACTTCACTATCATCATGTAACAGCAACCTGGGTGTATAAGCAGCTGCTGACCTGGACTTGCACAAATCTCTGAGTGGTCCTTTCTAAAAATGGCAATGTAGGAGCTTTACACAGTGATATTTAATTTCTGAGGGGTTTGGAATTTAATCTGTGTAACACTGAGTACATATTCAGTATTTGCAGATGTAGCCCCAGCAATGATTTACTGCTTTGTGAATACACCAAGGAGAGTCATCACATGGAGTAGTGTCACTGTTATTCTGTAGCTATGTAGACTCCCTTTCTTGGTTGAAAACCCTAGGTAGGTCATATCTAGCTTAATTCATTTGTTATATTTTAAAGAGCCTCACTGTTTAAAAATGCTTTTCTTTTATGAGCTATTGTAGATACAAAAGGTAATATCTTAATTCTCACAAGTCACATAAAAAAAAACAAAGCACATCAAAATAAGAGTGAAATTTCTCATAAAACAGGCATTTTAGAATTTGCTTTCCTTAAAGAAGAAAATGCTCAGCATTTGTTTCTTTAAATTAGGGTTTTCAGGAATAGTGAAGAGTTTCACTCATTTAAACTGTGATTACAATGAGCTAATGAATGGATTAAAAGCATTCTTACAGAAATTGAAATGCCTGCATTTGAATAAACATGCTAATAGGATTATTTCCTTTGTGCAGAGAATGCAGACATTGCTGGGCAGTAGTTGTTTTGAGACCACATGTTAATCTTGGTCCTATAATTAATGAATCCAAGCATGATTTAGAGACACATTACTCTTGCCTATTAGCTAGAGAACTGGGTTGTAAATGCTGGACGTGATTTCTGAGTGCACGCCTTTTCCAGATTTCCCATGGAGGCTGCCATCCAGCTCAGGTTTGCCTGTGAGCCAGGCGGGCGTGAGCTTGACGTGTGCTGGCAGTGCCTGAGCATGTCCCTTAGCTCAGACTGTGGGCAGGGACCTTGGCTTGGCTGGTGCACCTGCTGCCTGGAAGGCAGCCCTGTGGGATGTGTTTGGGTGGTAGAACACACTCCCAAGATGTTTCATTTGGAGAGAGAAAAAAGAAATGAGTATGTATAGTTCTTTTTCTAACCGAAATGAGTGAGAGTGGGACTGGACCAAGGTGTCAGTCTTAAAAATAAAACTGAACAGAGTGAGACCTTGCACAGACTGTACATTGAAAACAGGACAGTTTTCACATGCCCTCAGCTCTCCCTTTTCACCTCTCCTTTTTCTCTTTTCTTTTCATCTTTAATGAGGAGAAAAAAAAAAAGGATCTATGCATGTTTTTTCATTATTTCAAAAAATATACTAAAAAAAGAATATATTGACAAGTAGTACTAACTTTGGAATTATTAAAAATAAACCTTACAGGAGGAAAATTGATTATATGGCAAATTTTTGTCCTAAATTACTTTCAGGTAGGAGCTATGTTCTCCTTTTTCAGACACATTTTCTCACTGTGTTTAATCCGTAGGATGACTTCAAATTTCCAGGTTGTGATGCTGGCAACTCTGATACAAATACTTGTCAGCCCCAACCTCATTTTTGTTTTGAGTCTTCATTTATATTATGTGTCAAGATGTTACACATCAAGCCACTGTATTAAAAGTGGTGAGAAACAAAATATACAACATGGTGAAAAAGGTATCTACATATAGAAGTTGCAAATTATGTTATCTCTTAAAACAAGGGGAGTTGGCTTCTGATTATACTTTCTAGTATTTCATAGAAATGAAGTTTTAAGTACGTTTGGAATATTTTTGTGGAATATTCTTTGCTCTTTTAAATGTATCTAGTGGTACTTAGAACACAGGACAAATAACACTGGGATAGTATCCACAGTTTTCTGGAGATAGAGTTTATCTCTTTTTAAAATTATCAATTTTTTAAAATAATATTTCTCCAAGCAGAATTTGCTGAAGCCAGACTGCACAGAAATAAGGTATGTAAGGGCATTCTTATGCACAAAAAATAGGTCTTCATAAAATCAAATATGCAATGCAACAATTTGATTTGAAAGTAATCTTTTTCTGGGTTTGTTGTGGAGTTTTAATTTCTGCTCTTGTGTTTTCATTTAAGGTTACAGTCATATAAAAATGAAGGTCCCCAAAGAAGTGGAGAGTGCTAAAGCAATAAAACTGCACCAAAGACTAAGAACTACAAACCTTTGCAAATCTTCTCAGATTTCTGTGCAAGAATTAGCAAAATAGACTTCTCCAAACTATCAAATCTCTGCTTTTCTCAGAAAGCCAGTGTAGCCTTTGGCATCTAAAAAATCAGAAAGCTGTTGCTTTAGTTTTTCTTGAAGTATTTGATTCAGTTCTAATCAGACTGCATCTCTCCAAATGTGACTGTTAGCAAACTGAAATAGTGTGCCATGAGGGAATCCAGCACAGCATTCCTTGTTTTATCTTAGAGCTTAGATATCTGAATGGTGGTGTGGTTGCTAAATGTAGGGGAAAAAAGCAAAAGCAAAAGCAAAAAGAAAACAACAAAGAAACCTCACACTGCCTGGCTCTGTCTGTTAGATGCCAATAGAGGAGAGTTCAGGCTGAGATTGCTCTGCTGTTTTGTTTGAATCCAGAAAGCAGCTATAAAAATAAATAGTGAAAGAGCTGGCCAGCCCTTGTCACAAAGCAGCAAGTCATTATTTTATGGTTGTGTCAGGCTAAATTTCTATGCTATCATCCGTTCCAACCCAAGAGGCTAATATCCCTGCATCTTTAAAACTGATACTTTCAGCATGTAAAGTTTGCTACGTGTTTCCTATCACTAGAGGCTACTAGAGGCTGTTAGACACAATCAGTTCTTTACAATATCCATTGACCTAGGTCAAATATAATGGGAAATTTTCATGAATGGTTTATTCCATATAAACCAAGTGGTTTTATATGTGCTCCAAATAAAATTTTTGTGCTAAATTAACTGCAAATAAAGACTGTTTGACTTTTATCATATCACTACCAGTTACCAAAAAGGTACAGCAGTGGGAAAGAAGCACAGGAGCAGAAATAAATTCTGATTTGTAGAACAATTCAGTGAAGTGCTCAGTTGAACAACTAACTTGAAACAGCTTGTTGCTCTGCATGCTTCTAAGTTTAAGGACAAGTGTACACAGGTATTCTGGCAAAATAGAGATGCAAAGGGAAACTGTCTATACTATGTGTGTCTACACTAGGTCTGTATTTCACATCTATGTGACTTTAGAAAAGATTTCTCTTTAGTGTAAGAACAGCTGACTCTCTGTGGGAAGCTCTCAAGGAAACCTTCAAATGATTAAGTTAACCACTTTATATATAGTTTTTCTAAAGTAGTAAATGTTTCTGATATGTTCAACAGAATATTCCATCTATAATAAAATAAGTAAGTAAAGGATGAAGTGTATTTTTTGCATAAATAAATAACGAGGTTGTGTCAAACACAATAATGTCTTGCAAAGCAAGCAAAGTTTGCTTCATGTATTGGGACTGAAAAAGGTATTTTTATTCTTACTATGATACATTGCAAACCAAGAAATACTGGATGAACTAAATTGAAAATTTTACAAGAGATTTATCTATACTTTTGGCAAAGCTGTTTACTTTTCCATGAGATAATCTGGGTTAGAACTCCCTGTAGTGCCCCAAAATGCCTGTAAATTAATTGTACTGAATGTCACCTTAGAGATGGTGTTTACCCCCTTGAGGAGTTTGTGTCATTGTTATAATGACAAACTTCTACTTTGCAGTAATAAACTTCCCTCTGTTTGATATATTATTCAAGGATTAGCCAGCAGAGTTGGTGTATGTTTTTTTTTCCCTGAAGCTCAGTATTTTCAGAGCTGTACTGTTGGAAATAAAGCATAAAATGAGATTAGTTCCAAGTCAGGCTGGTGCTGTTTGTGAGGTTAACTCTATTTCCAGAATTTCCTTTTGACTTCAGTGCTATCTCAGGAAGGTCATGCAGCAATGTAGTGGATCCACTTCATAGGTGAAACTTTTCCCTGTTGCACAGAGTAACTTAGATCAGAATTAAGAAGACTTTTTATTTTGTTTGTGCTTTCTGGTCACTGGTCTCTCCTGGAAGTCAGAATTGTCACTAGGGCAATTCAGAAAGACCTGCCCAAACAGCTACATCTCTGTACCCTCTTAAGTTCTTCGTGTTTCTGTCTACTCCCATATATTCATTTTTGTCTTCTGTTGTACATCTCGAGATGTATTCATCTTATTAAACCTCTGGTTGCTTTTGCAGTCCTGGTGCTAGGTGACAGAGGTACATCCACAATCCACACACTGGCCAACATACAGTGCTAAAACGCAGTGAGCCTTGTACCAGTCCAGCTTGACAGCTAACAGAGTCCCAGTGAGCTGAATTAAGGTAAAATCATGCTCAATTTCTATGCCAGGAGATTTTTTTTTTCCAATTTCCCGCAAGGTTATGGGATGTAAAAGCCCTTTTACCTGCAGTTGAGAGGATAAAGTCTCACTGAGTTAGTCATTGACAGAATTCCAAATTATGGCTGGACATGCATACCTGCAAAATTAGTTCTTCTCATTGTATGACTATAGGCAAATTAGGCTGCATTTCAGCCAGATTTTAACAGGTCTTAGAACATAACGGCCTTTCCATCAGGTCATATACCAGAATGCAGCTTGAGCCTGCTGAATTTCTTATTAATACTTTAGTTAGGAAGAGAAATAAGGTATAGTGAGAATTCTAGTAAGAAACTTACAACAGTTTCAAGCCCCTTCAAGCCCCCACTAGAAAGTTCCAAAAATTTTAAAAAATCAGATTAAAACCAAAAACAAACAAACAACAACAACAACAACAACAAACCAAAAAAAAAAAAAAAAAACCCGCAAAAAACCCCAAAACAAAACAAACTCCAAGAAACCCAAAAAAGCTTTGCTGCATTAGACAGTGGTTCTCATCCTTCCAAAACCTTGCAGCCTCAGACTCCCCTCTGGTCTCAGGTTTATCACCAGAAGGACACTGCTCACCTTGTAAGATTTTAGCCTGCTTTTGTCAGGAGCAATGCTGAAAAGTCAAAAGCTTTGGGCTGATTAATCAGCACAAAGGTACTGGGTCAGTCCTGTCACCTTTCATTCTTGGTCTTCATTTCAAAATAATCATCCTGATTGAATAACCATCCTGACCTGAATGATTCCTGTCCTGGATAAATAGCAAAGTTGACTCGGTGTGTGAGAGATTTTACTGTTACCCATCCCCTTAGATGTATTTATTTATTGATTGATTCATTTATGTAAACTAAATTCTGGCAAACCACATAATTCTAGACTCATCCTATTAATTTGAGTTTCATGTGAAGCACTTCTACAAGGTGCACAGAGGAGACTGTAGGTAAAAATTATCTGGGTGCAGTAAAAGGAGACTTTGTACAGTGAATCCCAGATTTTTCTTTGCTGAATGGTCATGAGCAATGGCCATGTTGAAGGATTTTCTCCCTATGGATTAGGATGTCACCCATTGCTTATTTATGCATGTTAGGAGCTGCAAGGTTTCCTTACAACTGTCTCTTGTCTGATATTTTGATGTGAGCTCATGTTTCAGCCTTTCTTCCAGTTGTATCAGGAAATAATTTTTTCATCCTTTTTCAGCTGTTATTTTGCATAAATGTATAGCCATTAAATGTCTTGAATTCTTTTTCTTTGGAAACATTTCTGGAAGTCATGCAACAGATTTTGAAGGCATTGCAACCAGGGCACAGAGGCAGATAATCAGATGGTGTAGTCTTACAAATTTATAGAAAATATTTTATTTTCTCTTCAATGATCTCTTTTTTATTTGGAAGGAACTTAGCTCTTCTGAATGAACAATTTAATGGTCATTAATATTCTGAGTGTGAATGTTTTTATATTTCTTCTTTTTATCTTGATCACCTGATTACATTTATTCTGTCAGGTTTGGACCTCAACTCTGTGTCATAATTATTCTTCTGCAATAATATCTCAGTAAAATAAAAAAAAAAAAACAAACCCACAAAAAAACCCTACCAACCAACCAACCAACCAACAACAACAACAACAACAACAACAAAAACAACAAAAAACACCCCAAAACTGGAAATAATATTTTGACTTTACACACTTTCAGATTATTAACTTGACAAGAGATCGTCCTCATGGTTTTATTTTGTATATATACTGAAGCTCAGTAATGTCCAAGGTTTAAAGTGTTTCCATGGTTATATATTACAAAATAAGACTTCAAATGTGAATTTTATATTCTAATAAATTTGGTGACTGTTGATTTTAAAGTATATTAGATCATCCACGAATAGGAGGCCTTTAGAGCATCAGGCTGTTTAGGAACAAGTGGTGGACAGTTTTGGAGGACTTCTCTTCTTGGTATATTTTTATGATAATTTAACTATTGAAGATAATTTACAACTCTACTGGTTCTATACCAGAGACCTCATGTGATGGAATTTATATCACTTTTCCTTTTAGGCATTTAAACCACATGTCATTCCAGAAAAACGAGGACAGAGGTTCAACAAAGGAGTGATTTATTTTCAGTTAAAATACTAGCTACATTAAAACCACATGTTATTAAGCACTGTGTAACCAAACCATGCTAAGAAGAATGCTTATGACACCAAAGTTTGCTTAAAATGTTTCTCTTTTTTTCCCCCCCAAAAAAAATCTTTGGCAGTGCACATATTAACAGATTTTACCTGACCTGCACAGTACACTGACTATACTTCTCCCTTGGAGAAAAAAACTATTAAAGTGCCATAGTACAAATTAATTTAGTTCCTTATTATTTTTTCTTTCTCACATTTCTGAATGCTTGAACTTCTCTGTCCCTTTCAGTTATCATTTAATCTCTAAGTATTCCTCCAGAAACAGCATAATACAATTAATGATGCTAAGACTGAAACATAGTTTTTCAAAGTAAAACTATTTGTATTTGGGGCATATTAGCAGCATGAACTCTCATAGTGCTCCTTTGAGAAGGGTAAAGTAACACACAGAACTAGTGCACATGAATCCAAGATCAGGAGAGAAATAGGAAGAACAGAATTAAGGGGCCCCAATTTTGTTTTCAGAATGTAGATGCTGAGAACTGTCCTCATTATGCTACACTTCCACAGCAGATTGCCTAGGACTTGAAGGGATTTTTTAATGCTAATGTTGCCAAGTGAGTTATCCAAAGCTCAGCGGAAGTGACAAGTGAAGGATTTACCCTGTAAAAAGAAACTTCTGCCATGCCAGTAAGTTTCCAGGCTTGTTCTGTTAATGTGTGTCTGGATCATACTGGCACAGAGAGGGTGTTTGGGGTATGGGAATTCAGCTGGCTCACCTGTGTGCTCCTAGGAATGCAAACTTCTGTCAAGTGCTGTTGATTCACTGTTCAGATTCTGTTTAATTTGCACCTTGCATGGACTAGAAAGTCTGTTCCCATGCTTTTGAAGAGCTGCACAAGCATTAATGAATCACCACAGCACCGCTGTCTCACAGGTAATCACTGGACAGTTTTATATTTAAAATGGGATTAACCACTTTCTGTCAAACAGTTTTTAAACCAAACAGGGATCAGAAGCAGCAAATTTCTCTGCTCGTATGTTGGAAATAATTTTAATTCAGATGTTACAGTCACATCTTGAAGTCATTAATACTACCTTAAGCTTGCCTGGTATTCTAATTTTTCCTGAAATTGCTTAGCTCAAACAGATTCTGAAGTCCTGATTATGCATCAGCAACATGCTAAAATTTGTAGTGTAAAAGGTACAACAACTTATGTGTGTTTTTTGAGCTCTTGGCTGCATAACTGAAATAAAGTATATGTAGTAGACAATATAGCTTGTTAGACAATAGAAACTTAACTGAATTAAAGCTGTCTTGTTTGCTGTTTGGTCTCTTGGATGGAGACCAATACCAAATAACTAAGGAGATGATGCAAGAAACCTCACAGTGGACAAAAAGGACCATCTGGTAGACTTGATGTCCCATGCATAAATCATAAAATGTCACATTAAATTTTAGCATAATATGAATTATTCATGTCCAAAATTATTATTTAATCACCTTCCCAATATGTTCCTGCGCTGTACAGTATATATATATATTTATTTTTTTTACCAGCCTGGTGGTGAGATCTGTAGTCACAGCTGAAGTTGCTGCCTGGCTGCAGTAAGTAGGAAGTACGAGGCAGCTGTGCTCCTGCTGCTTCCTTTGCCTTTCCTGAAGTACTAGAAAGCTGCTGCTGCCGCCATCTCTGAAATACTATTGTGGTGTGCAGCATGGCAGCTATTGCTGTGTTAAATTGAGAGGAAAAGCTCTGTTTGGGCTTCTACTTCTTGGTGGCATTTAGAACAGAAAGTTTGTCTGTTCAGGCATCTCTCAATTTCATTTTCCAGTTACGGGTTATTGTCCAGAAATTATTGTCCTGCATTGGTTTTCTTCCCTAAAAATAATGCAAGTTGGTCATACATTTTCACTTATTAAAATTTTGAATCTCTTTGCATGAGTCTCAGGGTTGTCTTTTTCGTAACATAGATGGTCACCTATCTTTTTTTCATATTGCATCATCCAACTGACTGACCTTTTCCATTTCTCTAGATGTTTCCAGATGTGTGGCTGAGAGGAAGTACACCCAAGAACAAGCTCGCAAAGAATTTCAACAAGTCTTTATCCCAGAATGCAATGATGATGGCACATACAGTCAGGTTGAAAATTTTTCATTCAGTGTCTTGCATGATTGGAAGGTCAGACTATGTCTGTTTGAAAAGGATGAGAAAGAGACAAATGTAATGAAGGGAAATTTAATTTCAAAATTAAATGTAATTTGTACCAACACGTCAAAAAAAAAAAAAAAAAAAAAAAAAGGAAGGAAAATCTGTGTTATGTGTTGAGTCCTTGTTCTCTCTTTCACAGCTGGCCAGCAAAAGAGCCAAACATTACCACTGTTCGTGTAATACACTCCCTGTTCTTCTAGGATGAGGCAGCTGAGTAATTCAGTAGTCCCCTGAATACTCATCAGATGGTAAAATGCTTGGAATTTGTGATCTGTTCCTGATTTGAACCAGAAATCTTGTGACTGGAATCCATATCTTAAGTACTAAATCATGAATCATATAGAATCCTTCATTATTCTCTGCTGAATTTCTTCACAAGCATGTGGTCTGAGACTAATTTACTTAGATCACGGAATTCAGAAGGAACACAGTTAGAAGCTTATCCTGAGGTATATATTCCAATCATGATCCCCTGCTGTCCCCTCTGTACTGCATTTTGGTCCTGGAGTAGCGCAGAAGACAATTTTTCTGTTTTTAAGCATGATGAGGCAAGTGATATTGGCCCTTAGAAAATATAATGCAATTGGTTTTTAAGCGAAATTCCAAGAGTTTCCTTTCTGACAACTTGGGATATGAATAATGCTGGCAGAAGCACTCTGTCTTGCTCCTTCAGTGGGTGGAACAATATGTTCTCTATGTGGGAAAAAACTCAGGATTTCTTGTTTCAGGAACAGTTTATGTGTCCCTTGAGGAACTTCCTTGTGAAGTTTTTATAACACCTGCGCCTCACTCGTCTAAGACATATAGTTCAATAGTTTTTTCTTCAATTTGATTCTGAAGGACCAACTACACTTAGCCTGAAATATGGTTTATGCTAAAAAATCATATATAGGACTGAGATGGGCCCATTGTGGTTTATTGTTCTAGGTTTTGCCAATACAGTTTGCTGGATAGGTTTCTGTACTCGTGTGCCACAAATGCTGTGGGATAACAGGCATGTGTCTGACAAGCTGCACATGGTTCTTGTTGTTTCTGACAGGTTCAGTGCCATAGTTACACTGGATACTGCTGGTGTGTCACTCCCAATGGCCGTCCTATCAGCGGTACTGCTGTGGCTCACAAAACTCCTCGCTGCCCAGGTAAATCTTTTTTGTCTGGCTGCATAACATGCATAACATCCGTTATGATGCTATGTCATGAACTGTTTATCTGTGGCATCTGATTAGACAAGCAAAAGAAGCTTTCCCTAGAAGACTGGTTCAGCCCAAAAACTGGTGGTGGTGGAAGCTGTGGATGCCCCATCCTTGGGATTTGGTAAAATTCAGCTGGATGAGGCTCTGAGAAAGTTGGTCTAGCTTTTCGTATAGCTGTGCATGAAGTCTAAGGTCACTGTCACCTTAAGCCTCCCTGTGATTCTGGGATCTATCTACTTTATTTGTACATTAATCTAGCTATTGAAGGTTTTCTGCAGTGGTCATTCATACCATATTTATGTGTCCATATATGAAACTAGGTGACTGAATTGCTGATATAGCACTTTATGTTATATGATATAGCACTTTATGTTATAAACTGTCTTGCA
Source organism: Onychostruthus taczanowskii (assembly GCF_017590055.1). Lineage (NCBI taxonomy): Eukaryota > Metazoa > Chordata > Aves > Passeriformes > Passeridae > Onychostruthus > Onychostruthus taczanowskii. Next base: position 117,045 of record NW_024497741.1, read on the forward strand.
CAAAAACTCATTTCAAAAGCATTTCAGAGGAATTTGCATTTTTTGATAATTCAATATTTAGAATACAGGAAAAAAAAACATAGCGTGAATGCCCATTTGTAACATAGCCCAATGAAAAAACTCCCACAGCACATTCCACAAATGACCAAATCCATAAAAGCATTAAGAGCAAAATGAAAAAAATTGCCTGCAGAAATTAACTGGGAAATCAAACTTACTGCCTTGCATGCTGCCTTTTGTCTTTCATCAGGACAATTAAGAGATTCAGTTTTTCAGGGGATTGCTTCTGACCCTATTTCATTAACACTGATGATAAATCCCAAGTGTATGAATGGTGGTCAAAATAGCTGTTCACGCCCATTGAGGTTGAGAGAATTGTATAGAAATAGCTCTACAAATATTTGCACACTCTATCTATTGTCTAACTATTTGTTCTGCAGCACCATTCTCTGTCAGAAAGTGGAAGAAACAGCTTTTTCACTGTCCTGTAATGTGAACAAAGCTGAAAAAGAAAGTGAATCAGGAAATTTATCTGTCCCGGTCTACTTCAATCATTCAAGCACAACACTGATGTTTTTAATAAATAGATGGAGAAAGGAGGAGAGCAATGCAGAAGTTTCAGCAAAGTTTATAGAAAGTTATTTTTATTTTTAAGGTCTTTCTAGTTAAAATGACTTACAGAATCTTTCCACATCTTGCCTGTAGGTGAACTTTATCCAGAAAAAATACTCTTCAGAATATTCCTTTTAATCCACTCTGAAAAGTCACTGTGAAGCAAGACTCAATTGTGAAAAATAATATAAAATATTCAGAAACCTTAAAATAGGGGGAAATGTGCATTCATTTTAATTTTAGTGCCATTAAAATTTATGACTGATCTGCATCTTCAGAAGACACATGGATGTGTCTTCTTTAGTTGTGGATGTGCCATCCCTGGAAATGTTCAAGGATGGGTTGGATGGGGGTCCGAGCAATCTGGTCTAGCGGAAAGTGTCCTTGCCTGTGGCAAGGGGTTTGGAATGAGATGAACTTTAAAGTCTCTTGCAAACCATTCTGTGGTTCTATGATGCCATGGCTAGGACAGCACTTTTGTGCTTCGGTGTAATTTTGAGTAGAGCTGTTTTTACATGTCCATAGTTAGGGCTTCTCTGAGAGTGCGCCTTTGTTTCTTTCTCTGCAAAATCCATTTTTATATCCTCCATTTATATTCTCCCCACCTGTCCTTTCACTGACATCAGTGAAGAAAGGGTTATGTTGATGCTGAAAGTTAAATAAATAATTGTTTGTCAGGTGTCTTATAACACATGGCAATATTTTGGCTCAAAATGGTGTTGAATTATTTGCTATATTTTCATTTTTTGTATTTGTTTTGGTATTACCGGGGAGCAACTGCAGTGTAGTTCTTAGAAAATTAATCAATTAATATGAGAATTATTTTGTATCTCTGAGGAACCTAAGCCTAGTTCCTCTCAAAGGTGTAGTCACATGCTTAGCAGACAAACTGCCAGACTGCTTCAGCTCATTTTTGGAGGGGCGGGAAAGGAAATTGTTTTTAATGAAATGCTAAGGTGAAGGTCATAATAGAACTCAAATTGAATTTAGTAGCTCAGAGATAAATAAACTGTTCCAGGGCACAGGTTTTTCAGAGTCTGGTTTTGATCCATGGAAAGACTGTGGGTAATTTTTCAGTTATGAGACCCTGTGGGATTTTCTCTGCACATTTCGTCCCCTTGTATCAGTGTTCTCATATTTTGCTGTTCATCACTTCTCCTTTGTCCTTCAGGAAAGAAGTCCAGCAGAGTTTGGAAGGAAGACTTGAAATGCTAGGGGATTTTGCAGTGGTATTGGCAAAGGACTCAGTTTTGAGAGATCTGGAGAAACCTTCTCATTCAACAGAGAAGGCACCTACAGATTTTCTCAGAAAGTTATGGGATATAATAAAGCAAAACTTAGTTTGTTTATTGCAAAACGAAAGTCTGATGCGCAACTGCAGCTTTCTCCCATTTCCAAGTATATATTCAAAATTGCCATCTGTTTAGGATAAGAGATTTTAGGATAAGATTTTTTTTCCCTCACAAGAGTGTTGATGTTTTCCAGATCACTATTTATTCCCTTTTATACTTCTTTATTTAGTATGACTATGCACAGGAATTATAATCAAAACTTCAGTGGGTCAACTGAAGTTGTGTAAATATATTCCTGTTTCAACTAGTATTACAGAGATACCATTTTTGCCAATACTGTTGTCCCTTGTTAGCCTTGTGTCTTGCTACCCTTGAGGCAGGAATTTCTGTGCTATTTCTGATATGCAGGGAGATCTGCAGTGGTAGCATCCTGACATCAGCATGTTTCTTTATTCTCACTGCTTCTTTGTATTCTGTAGGCTGGATGCTATAGGTATTTCAAAGTCGTTTGTACAAATTTCCAAGTTTATCTGTACCATACCTTTTTCTCCCAAGATCACTTTTGCCACCTTTTTCCTTTAGAGGAAAATTTGTGCAGACAATTAAGATGCTTTTCTAATGATTTTCTTACAGGCAATGTGCTATCATGGAATGTATGAATTTTTTTTGCTTTAATGGAAATATTAAACTAATTTTCAGTTCTAGGTTAGTTCTTCAGCAGCTGAAGACCAGGTTCAAATACATTTCTAATCAACTGTGCTGTTCTGAAATTATGAGATAATTTCTTGCCTTTCATGTCCCCCCAGTGGAACTATCATTGATGAATGCCCAGAAATAAGAAAGAACAACACGACAGTCTGGAAGAACTTGAATTTGAATAGAGGAAATACGAAGCAAAATTTAGGATGGGCAGTTTGGAGTTTGGTTTAGCAATTCCAAACCCTATCCATGCTTCCCATTTACTGTGTGATACTGGATATGCAAAACAACCTCTACATTTCTCTAACTGTTAAGGCTGGTTAGCTGAATAACATAGTGTTTTCTGAAGTTATCTCAGGTCCAAGAGGTGTCTCATACCTATTTTTTATGTATCAACAACAGTTGCCTGAGCCATTTTTTGCTCATTGACTTGTTCTTGTTACTCTTATTTAAGCGGCCTTTTGTGCAAGAGACGCAAGATATGGAAGAATGAAGATCATAAGCAGCATTAAAAATGCAGGATTTTCCAACTATTTTATGTAAACCTTTGCTTTAATTACTATATCTTTACCTGAAAGAGGCTCTTCTTCCAGCTTTTTCAGTTTTTCCCACATCAACATTTGTTGCTGCTAAGACATGCATGATAAATCTCAAAATGCTGTTCCACTCTATGAAAATCGTCTTCACTATTGCAGGAGGGATGGTGAGAGGGACAGTAAATCAAACACATTCCCATGATGGCATCAAAAAGAAAGATCCTTAAAAATTATTAATGTCTCCCAGTACTTTCACTAAAGAGCACCAGACAAAAAAAAGGACATTTTTACAACTGTCTGTCTCTGTTATCAGCACTGTAGGGAACTACAGAAATTCCATTGGCAGGGAGTCCTGAGAAATGGGGCAGAAGTTGAGAATCAGGTGTTATATTATCATTGGAAGATAGAGTCTTTGCCTATTGTAGAGGGTTTATGCCCTATTAAATATGCTGGGCTTCTGCCAGTGAGATTGCAGAGGTATGGAGAGAAATTTTATTCTTCTGTTGAAGCAGTTTTGCTCCCTTTTGATTAAGATGGCATGATCATCTTTTATGGCCAAAATGCAAGTACCTTTAGAAATTCAGAACTCTTCCAGTACAGTAGTGTGGTCCAATAATATGATGCAAAAAATATATTTGGGAAGGCAATGAACTTTTAAAGTTTCCATTAAATTGTTTTCATTAGCTGGAGAAAAATATTCATCCTTGAATTATCTAGATATTTAGTCCTCATATGTAGTTCTTTGCCTATACATACACAGTCAGACACAGCCACAGGTGAGATAGGAATAGTAGGGGGAGTTTACCTTTCCTGATGTCTACATTCAGTGATTATATATCAAATATTCTCTTGCAGAAGATCAGAAATCATAATGTAAACTAGATAATAATAGGCTTTCACCTTTTTTTTTTTTTTTAATAGCCCAATCCCATATGATCAAAATTATAGAAAATGGATATGCTAAAATCAAAACCCACAAAACTCACACTCACAACACATTCTCTGGAAGATTTATTGTGCCTCAGATGCTGCTAGAGTGAAATTGGCTAGGATTGTAGGGTTTGCAATAAACTAAGGAATGACTATGTCTGCCTTTAACAAAAAAGATCAGAATCATAAATAGAAAGATGGCTAAGCAAGTGTACAAGCTTGAATCGTGCTAAATTCTTCCTCTTGATGTAATGTGTTGAATCTAATATCCCTCCTCATCTTCCATCATTCCATAAGGATATTTATTTATGTGGTGATTTGGTTGCTTACAATGTACTGAAAACTTGGAAGCCAATTGCATTGCCTAACTTTTAGATAAGTTATAAGTTAGTTTTGTTTCCTGCCTAGCTGAAAATTTGGGATTCATCTTGATACTGAGGACAAAATTTTCTATAAACTTGCAAATGCAACTTCCTATCATCATTTCAGCTAGAAGTGCTTCTACCTTCTACCATTCAGGAAATGGTAGAAAAAAGATACAAACTCAATAACTCCTTACCTCAAATTTAGAGACAAGTTTATGCTGCATAAATTGAAAATTTCAGGTGGAACTATATGAAGGGCACAGGTTTTCTTTTATAGGAAATTATGCGAAAATTATTGTTGACTTCTTAAGACTATTAAAAAAATAATGTTAGCCCAGTAAACCTGATTTTCATAGAATTAATCCAGTTTCTTACTGAAATTAGATTAGGTAGGATTATGTTAGTTTTTAGAAAATGCCATTCTCTTCCTCCATCCATTAATTTTTCATGAAAATTTAGGGTAAAAAAAATTCAAATTCAATTACCCCAGACTTTAGTCATTGTCACCATTTCTCATATATTTGAAGTAATGTGAATACCTCTGGAAAGATTTTTCTCCTTTTAGTTTAAGATGTGGGATATTATATAAATTTCACCAATGTGTTAAATTACTTGTGTATAAACTGAGTTCAGTTTATACTAATAGTTCTAATGTTCATAGAGAGACAACACTGGTGCCAAAATGGAGCAGAGTGAGTATGGGTAACAGTTCATCACACACATTCCCCCTGCTGAGACATCATTTCTACTAATGAGTGTAAAGTCTGTTTAAAATGCTTGCGTGACTGAGAGTTGGGCCTAAAGTATCTGGATTTGAAAGGAAATTATTATTATAAGCCTGTGAACCAAAATGAAATTCGGAAACTACAGAGTTAATAGTAGCTGGATGAAATTTGAGGAAAGATTGGATCACTGGTATTTGGTGCAATTAGGAAAACCTGTAATTTTGTGTGTAGTACTTCCAAACACTGGAACATCTTATTTGAGTTCTAGCTGAGCCTTTTATCAAAAGCAAGCCAAGCATCAAAAACTCAGATCTTCTGGCTTCAGCATAAATACAAAATCTGCCTCCTTTTCAGAGTGAACAACATGGATTAGTTTTGGAGCCCTTGTAGAACAAGCTATCCCAAACACCCTTGGATATAATTCCTGCAATGATAGTGACTTTCTTCTTGCCTCAATTAATACTGATGCATCACTAAGTCTATTCAATTTCTGGTGACTCAAATATTATATAATGAAAATGTATTAAAATACACTATTGTCATGAAAGGAAACAAGTCTAAACAAGAATATTTTAATATGAATATATAAAGTTGTAATTGGCATATATAAAGCTGTATTAAGAGTTGAATCCATCAGCAGGTTACTATCTTGACTGCAATGCCATGTATTCATTCATGGAGGCTTTAAAATCAGCAGGGCTGATTTGTAATGTTAGGCACCTCCTCTCTGGCAGACTCCTTGTCTAAACTTCCTGCTGAAGTAACCATCAGTTCAGCATGGTAAGCAAGGCCTGTGATTTAGTGGGTTCTGTTATTTAAATTGTCCTTTTAGAACACAAGTATTATGCTGCAAGGTTTGGGTTTCCTTTGGTTTTTTTTAAACACAGTCATCGTAGTTATTCCAATAACTTAATAAATTAAGGCAACTAAATTATTTCACACACATATTTTTCAGTATTTTTCTTTTAATTATAGCAGGTGTGTGTAAGAAGAGACTGTATTTTAAGAATGGAAAGACTTCATGTTTTTAAGATTTGATCACTCCATCTTGCTCTTCAGAGAGAAAGATACCACTTTTAAAGGTGGTTTTCAATGCAGCAGAGACAGATAAATTGTTAAGTGTCTAGTAATTAGAATCATAAAAATGGAAATGGCACACAAGCAAGAAATAAGGAAGGATTTCTATTTTAAATCCTAAGGACAAGTGCCCCCTTGAAAAACTACTAAGAAAATTAGTGGATTCTCCATTTTTTGATGGCTTGAATATAAGGCTGGATTCTATGTTGGGTTGGAGTCTAGGCTGGTAGAATAAGCTGTGAAAGCCCATCTCTTGTAATCTTCTTGAGTCCCTTCTCACCTCTCCTGTCTCTTCTCCCATGGGCCACAGCTCTGGGGATGACTCATGAGCCCAGCTCAAGCTCAGGCTCAGGCTCAGATTAAGGTTCTGTGTCCCCCCAGGACACAAACACTTTGCCACACCACCACAGGATTTCCACAAGGTTTTGTGTGAGGCCTTTAAAGCAGAAAAGGACAGTTTTTAATCTGAGCCAGGCCTAGCCTAGAGGCTGAAAAAGCCCCTGAAAGCATCTGAGGTGTGAGGGTAAAACTGAGCAAAGGGAGAGAGCTGCCCTGTATGAGGGACAACAAAGGAGTGGTTCCGGAGTTATGCTCCTTCTTGCAGAACCTGTCCTTGCTGGGGCCGTGGGGAAGGGAAAGGGTCATCCTGCAGCACATGAGCATGTTCTTGGACTTGTGTCTATGTAGTGTTTAATGCTACCTCTTTCTCAGGTCTTGTGTTGGCCAAGAAGTGGAGTCTGGCAGTGTATGGATTGTGCACAAATGCAGAGGTCAGGCAAAGCGAAAACCTTTGGTTTGTGAGGAAGAATTTGCTGCTATTTATTACTGTAATATACAAAAATGAATCATTAAAGCAGAACTGTGTTTCTTAGATGGCATATTAGAAGTGAAGATAATATTTTTCTGGTTAATTCCTTTTTCCAATTGTAGGTTCAGTGAGTGAGAAGCTGCCACAACGAGAAGGTACAGGCAAAACAGGTAAATATCTTAGCTGGCCTTTAAATAGAAGCTAAAATAACTGTGGGATACACTGCTGTGGTTTTCCATATATTTAAATTATCAATATAAATTTATTATGTATTGTAGCTGCATATGTAATATATATGCATGCTTGTTATTAATTTTATATTTCATTGCAGATATTTAGTAAACTTATAAGTATAAACATATATATATATATATATATATATATATATATATATGTATGTATGCACAGACACTATATTTTTCTAGTCTCAGTCCTATAGACTTTGCAATTCAGTGCTGTTTGGACAACTTTCCTTCCCAATTCTATACTCTGAAATATTTTCCCATACTTTTTGCTTTTTCTGGAGGACAGATCATTCTGTCTGTTTGATAAAGACAGCATTCTGCTGTCCCAAAATCTTGGGAACTGGAGTTCTCACTTTATTTCCATAGCAATCAGTGCTTGAGTCATCTTGGACCCAGCACTTGGCTTTATATTGTGATTAAGTCATCTGATGGCTTATATTTATGGCCAGAAGATTGTTTTTTGGTTTCTTTTTTCCTTTTTTTTTTTTTTAATATAGGTCATGATGTATATCTTTTTGTCAAAATCTGATGTGAATATGACATAGCTCATAGACAAAAATGAATGAGATGTCTATGATCTAAATAAAAGTTAACACTCTCCAAACACTTGAAAGAATTTTAGATTCAGCTGAAAACAACATACTGAATATTTCCATCAGTTACACTGCATAAGTTAATTTTAAAGAAGTTACTCATTTTTGTTCTAATGTTAATGCCTCTCTGTTTGGTGCATGGTAAATATAACTGAATTTTTTTGACAGGCGCTTTTGCAGCATTGCCATAAACCTAACATTGAAATAAACTATAGTGCTGTTAGGCTAAAAGAATCAGTACTTCTTTAAGGCTAATTATTACAAAGTACTGAAAAATTGGTCCTTCATGTATTTCCAGACAAATTGCAGGTTCCACTAACCGTATGTTGCCCATTTTCTTCAGGTCTGGACTTTCATTTTCAGCTTTGAACTGAATGAACTATCCTATATATAAAACTTGACTGGTATCCTCTATTTTTGTTTGTGGCTGTGATGGCTGAACTACTGAACCCTGAATGAACAATCACAGAACAAGGAAATGAACACAGTTTATCAAATCTCCCTTCTTACCACGTATATTTGTGTCTTAAGTGACATGATTGCATTTTACTCATGCCTGGTTTTTGTTCTCCAGCACAAGCCTGCAGCATTAAAGGCTTCTGACCTGGTTCCTAGGTGGTCCCTGCTTCTTCTCAAACACTGCTTTCTTCCTCTCCTCACCCTTCTTCCAGATGGTCACTGACTTATGATTTAAATAAAGTAGTGTTGTTAGAGACATCCCAAATTCTTTAGGGACTCTCACAGAGAAGGGACCAGGATCATACCTCTGTCTGAGTTAAGGAGCTGTGCTTCAGCTTCACAGCCAGTGTAGTAAAACATATTTTGTAGCTCAGCTTGCAAGGGCACTGTAGTAGTTTTTGCAGCAACCATAACACTCTCTGCTCTTTCCTCTGCATGTTCCTGTGGAGCAACCAGGAGTGTCTGCCCATATTGTAGCCCAGCAAACTTAGGCTGGTTCACAGTGTTCTCAGTGCTCCAGAGGATGTGCTTCAGACCTTCAAAGTGTGGTCTTGGGGACTATCCTCAAGAGACAGCATAGACTTAACTTGAGACAGTCTCCCCTTCCAAGATGTATCATAGATACGGAGCTGGTGAGCCATATCTGATGTACTTGTGCACCTTGCTTTCTCTGGGTATTCCAATACTGAAAGAAAACTTCCAGCTGCAGATATTGGAGATCAGGGGCTTTGTTAGCATGTTTATAAATTTAAACATTAAACTGAACAGAAATGAAGCTTAAAATTTGTTCCCTTAAGTATGTTCTCTGGCTACACAGTTCTTTCCTCTATCCAAGGAAAATATTTATACTCTGAAAAACACAGGTGTCGGAGTTGGGATCACATCCCTTTTTTTCTGATTCTTAACTGACTTCAGGACTGTGTTCTTGGTAACTGAACTCTGACAGCAAACAGAATTTAAACAAGTTTATGTTTAAATATATAGACTGGTATGCATGTGCCAGCCAGGAAGAATTGTGCAATTAGTCTGTGAGATATCTAATTCATATCAGTCATTAAACATATGTTGTATTAAAACAAAAACAACACCAAAACTGTTTTAAATGCTCCTTGAACAAAGTTCAGGAGGCTAATTTTGATTGGGGTGATTATCACTGAGTTGCAGCCTTATGCTGAATTTCAGGTAATTGCATAAGATTAAATGTGTCACAAACTGAAATTGTGTACCAAAAGATTATTAGAAAAGTCGTTTAAATGCAGACCCAATTTCTGGCTTAGCTCTGGGTAATATCTGCCTACCATATGTTGCCTTCTGAAATACTGGGTTTCCTGAATCACATACTGATTGATCATCTAAATATATGTCTTGATTTTCAGTACACTAGGATGCTTGATGGCCTCTCTGAAATTAATCAATGGTCTTATTCTACCACCCAGAGGACACCACAGAAATGCCAGCAAAACTAATGAGGAGTGACAGTCTTTCATAACATTGAAGCAAAGAATACTGCCATTGTGTGGATATGAAGAAAGAGCACTCTTAAAAGAAATCTTCTTATGCCTTGGTTAGATAATTTTGCATTGAATTAAGCTCCCGTTGCTGCTGCTTTGGTTTTGTATAAAGATCACTATTCCATGGCTGGAAATTTGGTTTTACCTGCTCTCAGTATCTACTTGGTATCGGTATTTGCTGTGACCTAGACTGTGACCCAGACTGTGACCCTTAGAGGCAAAGGTCAGAGTGACCCCAAACCTTTTGCATGATTTAAAGACAACAGAAACTTAAAATGCCCCAAACAGTGATGGTGATAGCAAAGAGAATAGGAGACTCTTGGAATTGCACTAGCAAGAAGGAAAGGAAAGAGATAGTGTGTTAGCCTAAAAGCTGCTGCTCCCTTGTTACCCAGGTAAGGCTACGTGCCAGAAGCAGCTTCTCAGTTACCTTTGATTCTGTCTTCCATGAAAATGCCAAGAAAACAATCTGGAAACTGTTTAGGTCTGAGATCCAATTGTGAAACTGCAAGAAATAGTAATAAAACCTTTGCATGGAAGATGCTGTTTACTGCAGTACACCTTGGTCTTGGAGTTAGCTCCATGCCACAGGAAAATATGACTGGAAAATATGCACTAGTATGGCCTCCTGAGTCATATTTACCCCACATCTGCAATAGTTTTAAATAACAAAAACATAATAAAGTAAAGATGGGTCATTGGTACCACTCTGTTTAGCAAAAGCTTGTTTAAATAGTTTTTTTATGTTTAGTTTTTCTCTTCCAGCACTACGTCCACAGTGTTTTACTGAACCTAAAATGACTCATGTCTTCTTGTCAATTCTTGTCTTGCTTTCTGTAATTTTCCCTTCCTCGTTTCTTGCAGTAATGGTTGGTAGTGGGTGGATGGAGAATGCTGACCAGAGGATAACAGTTGTGCAAACAATATTCTGGTTATATAATCTGTGAATCTCACTTATAAATCAACTTGATTCTTAAATAGATCCTGCTGTGCTTAAAAAACCCTTTGATTTTAAGGTGTCTGCAGCCACTCATTCCCTCTAGACTGGTTTTCATTTCACAGGTCTCAGTCCTTCTATACATTTATCTAATTATTTCTTTAGAAATGCTGATTTTTCAGTTATAATCTGTAAGTATCAGTGTGCAGCATTAGAAGTGAAGAATTGCACTCCAGAGAGCAACCTGATCACTTCATGCATCACCAAAGAACTTGCAATAAATTAATCATCCATGACCTCAGACCCCATCCATTTATAAAACATAGTCTGTATATGTACTAAATCTGTGCTGTGTACTGCCTATAAAGAATGTTTAAATTGTTTACTGGCCGGGGCTATGTGCAAATCATTATTTTCAGTCATGTATGTACACTTATTTAGCTTACTCTCATAATTGTAGTCTCCTTGCAAATCTTTTCCATTCTGAATTCAGATGATGCCTCAGCTCCCGCGCTGGAGACTCAGCCTCAAGGTGATGAAGAAGGTGAGTGAATTTAACAGTATGGTATTAAACTGTGCAGTTATGGACTGTATTCCACAACATAAAATGACATCCTAGGAGTATCTACAACTGCTGGGGTGGTGGAAGAAATTGCAAATATCTGTTCTTTTTTTAGGAACAACAAAGACAACAAACACAATAGTCTTGCAGGCAGTGAATTTTGTATGATAGTCTGGAGATGAGACTTTAGTGGAGACCAACATCAGCAATTTTATTTGTTGTGATTGAGGGCAGATGCAGGATTAAACTTGAGCCAAAGTGTAGATTAGAACTCTATGTTCAAATAAACAAGTCAAAGGGTAACTTCTATCCTCAGCGTATATTAATGACTAGTAATATCACTGTAAAGGCTGATGTGTTGTGAAGCTTGCCTCTGAAGAAATCAATTGCCATTAAATAAGCAATAATAGTCCTATGTTGTGGCTGCCTTATCACTCATTGCTAATCTTGCAGAATTTGGGTCTGCAGCCACTATATATTTTGGGTCCAGAGTAGGACATTTTTATTTTAATTAAACTTAATTTTCATCTAAAAGTGTTTATTGAACTTTTAGATTGAAAAATCTTTGTACAAATAGAATAAGGAAAGGACTATTCATGCCTTTGCATGAATAATAGTCTTAACTGCCCTAATATAAAGCAATGTGACTTTTTTTTAAGATCCATGTTTCTTTAAAACTAGCCCCTATTCAGTTGGTAATAAATTTTAAAAATGTTAACATTTATCAAGTATTTTCTGTTGCCTTTTTTTTTTCCTAGATATAGCTTCTCGTTATCCTACCTTATGGACTGAGCAAGTAAAGAGTAGACAGAACAAAACCAATAAAAGCTCAGGTAAGAAACTTAGGTCATCCTTACTTTGCAAAGCGCCTCTGAAGGTATGCATGAACTATTTTAATAACCATCATGCTTCCACTCTCATTGTATGATAGTGCCTTAATGATTTGCAATGGTGATGATTTACTGAGCTCATGCATTATACATTCCTTTATAGAGAAGTACTTTTGGCCAGGCTTTACTTAGCTAAAATTATATTAGTCCACTGAAGTCTGTGGTTCATACCTATTTACATGTGTTTAGTGGGTCAGACATTTATTTTTTACATTCTTTTTAATTATCTTCATCTTTGTTATCTGCTTATTTTTGGGTGATATGTAGCAAGAAAGTGTTTGTAAAATGACTGTGTGGATTATTGTTTAGTGGTAAATCAGAGGAGGCAAACCTGAAAAGAAGCAAACTCCCATCAGAAGCCAGTTTTTAGTGAGCAGGAATTGGAAAGACAGTGTTACCTGCCTTTTACTACATCAGTCACCTGCTATTTACAAACTGATCACTGTTTTGGTGTGAATTAATTATGCTGCTTTTTAAAAAATAATTGTGGAATTCTGGCTTTACTTATTTTCATAATTGTTTAGAATAGAGATTTTTAAACCTGGACTAGGTATGTCAGGTGAATGTTCTAAGACTGAATTCTCTAGAGTATTCAGATAAATTCAGTGCTTTGGTGAATGATAAATTTTGGTGCCTTTCTCATTGCTGCTTCCTTTCAGTGGGATAAATTTTAGAGAATATTCCTGGTTTTTATTTCTGTAGAAAAATGTATAGTTTGAAAGGAAACATTAATGATGTAGGCTACAATTCAGTAAATCACCCCAAACCACGCTTCAAATTCAGTAGAAATTGAGGTTATGCTTTACATTAAGTACTGTGCTTAAGAATTTTACTGAATTGGGGGCCAAAAGCGTTTAGAAAAAACAAACAATCATCATAAGAAGAAAGCAAGATACTAAAAGGTTTAAAGTTTCTTTATGCAAGCCATTTTTAATATGAGTGCAATAATTATTAGTAATTTTTTCTCTCCTTGAATTTCCAGTAGGCACTTAAGGGAAGGACCTTAAACAGTGTAGGCAAGAGTTTGAAGCAAATACTTTTCATGCTGGAGATTTAATTTTTCATTTCTTTAGTCAGTGTAGGCAAGAAGAGAAATCCTTTGGGATTTCTGTAGAATAAAAGATGTCTATAGAAATTTGTCACTGTTAGGAATATTTTTTAAATTTTTACAGTGCTAGAGACTTAAGTAAAACTTTTTGAGTTTGCAGTGTAGCTGCCAAAGCTTCAAAACACACACACACACACACACACACACAGACACACACACACACACAGACACACAAGTCCATACACAAAGAAAAAAATAAAAAAGGTGGGTTTATTTCTGAGAACTGATAACCTCCAGTCCATCTAAAAACACATTTACAAGAGAAGAGGAATCAGAAGCATAGCTTATCTGGGTTGTGACTCCTAGCCCAAAAGCATGATTGTGTTTGGACTCCTAGTCCAAAAGCATGATTGTGCTAGATTTGTTAACACTGGGACTTGCTCACGACAGGAGTAACATACCCAGGCTAGCAGAATGACTTCAGGAGGTACTGTGCAGCAAATCTTCCTGTAATTTGTAGCTATATCTGATGTGCCAGATTGACATAATCAATCAAGGTTAATACAGGTGCTAAAAACAGTGTCCTCACTGGTTGTTGTAGGCAGGTTTTTAAGGTCTTGAAAAAAAAGAAAAAAGAGTAATATTTTTCCCTTATTACCTCTCAGAGTGGTGCCAAGGCTTTTGGGAACATTCACAGAGAATCAGCTCTGGACAGTTATATGTACAGAGCAGGAAAGGCCTTGCCACTGAACCCAGTGGACTGTAAACTTGCTGTCTTCCCACTTCCAGGCTTCACTATAAAGAATAAATATAGATGTCTTCTTCACTCAGTTAGCTTAGTAAACTCTGATTCAGACTTGGTCATAAAAACATCAGAAAGCTTATTGAAAAGTATTTGTCTGAAAAAAATGAGGAAAATTTATCTCTGCATAGGAACTGTGTTTATAAAACAAAACATGAAGCCAAATTTATTAATAATGGGCTAAATTTTCCTTTGTTTTTCTATAGTAATCCTAGTGCTGTCAAAGAAATTCTTGAGGTGCAAATAACACTATCATCTAGCCCTTCCTATAGAATACAACTAAAAAAAAGACAAAATTTCAGGCAAGATACTAATATCCTATTTAACAACTTACTATTTTAGTCTGTACTGCTTTCTTCTTGCTAGCTTTTACTTGAATATATGTTCTAATGTATCATGATCAATATGTCATCTACAAACTTGTCTTGAGCTGCGAAATCAATCTCCTTAGGAGAAAGTTTTTGTGAGTTAAGGTCACAAATTAATACATTAAATTTGCTTTACCCCTCATGAAGTAGTTTGCTTTTACTATTCTGCAAATGACCTGCTAGTTACAACTAGCTAGTAAAATCAGCATAAACTATTTTAGGTTTTGGAATATAGAAAATAATGGCTCAGGAAATTCTAGTTTATATTAGTTCTCCAGTGCATTCATTTGACTGAATGAGCCTAAATTAATTTAGCACAGAGTAATGGCATATGCAAGACTCACAGATGCAAGGCATGAAATTAGTGGATAATATATCCATGTTCTATAATGCCTTCTACTGTATGTTCTTTTTGTTGGCTCAGAGAAATAGGCCTTTGCCTTCACTTAAGGCATTTGTGGAGTGGTATTTAACCTATTAGTTTTTGAGAACAAAATTTTACTCCTGGTAAAAATGCCATCAACACTGGATTATGTTACAATAGCTCTGTTTAGACTGACTGTTTTGAGTAGAAACATCTTAATAGCTCTTTTGGTACATTTAAGATGATTTCCGAAATAATTTTTATTTCCCTACTTAGACTGGTTTAGGCATGGTGACTAGTATTCATCTCATTGCTAAAATAGGTTTTGCTGAGATATTTTATATATATGTCACAGTGCCTTTGTAAATATTTTATGACTACCCCCATGCTCCTCATTTCTTGCTCCATTTCACAGAAAATATTGCGGATTTGCGGTATCAGATTGACAGAAGTAAGAATTTTACCAACAGCTATAGAAAACAAACAGAAAACATTGAACAAGGGACTATATGGATTCTGATTAAAATATCAAAATGCAGCAGCCCACACTGCTGTGTATCTGGGAACTCAGGGTCGAAATTCCCGCTAGGAATTTAGGCATGGTGACTAGTTGAGATCTGTAGCTGATATTAAGGTGTCTGTGCTTTAGGCAAACTTAGTCCCACACCGGTATCAGTTGGAAATCCGGGTACTATGTGAGTGGAGAAGACAGTGCAGATACTTTCCCATCACCTAACAGGGAAAATCCAGTCCCCTGAGGACAGCTCAGGATGGATTGTAAATCTCTTAGGTTCTCCTTGCTGCATCTGCTCTATCAGCAATTTATATTCCTGTGGTATTCTTGGGAACACAGTGTGACATTTTTCAGAGGATGTGCACCATTTTTGGTGTTTGAGTGTAGACAAAGAAAGCATAGTTTAATTCTTTTCACAGTGCTGAGTGAAACTTCATTTTGTTAGCTTGAATTTGAGAGCCATTATTTTCTAGTAGCCTGTTGTGGGAGCACTTTGCTGAGAAATAAATAGGATGAGTTTAACTGATAACATTTTTAATGTTCAAAAAGTTTCTTAAAGTACTCAGTAATTTGTCAGTAGATTCTGTACACTACAGAATAAACCATACTTAGTGTAAAATTTCATTAATTTTGCAAATACAGGAAAGAAAAAGTCATCCGTAACCTGTAGTATACTTTCATAGGTATTAAAGACCTAAGAAATTCTGGTGATCATGTAATTCAAGATAAAAAAAATGTTTGAATGTTGTTCTAGTGGCTGGTTTCACCTATTTACTATTCAGTTCTATTCTCTTATTATTATACTTTTGTCTGTTTCTGTAAAGATGTAATAGTATCTTAGTGCTAATGATTTATATTTTCATTGATCATACATTTGTTGATTGTGTATTTAATGAGCACTGTAAAGGGCTTGTAAAACTGGTGTTTGTTGTGTTGATAATCCAGTATGACCAGTATGATGAAAACAAATGAGAGGAAGAAATTGTTGCCTTTCTTTGTTGACCCAATAGTTCACATTTCATCTGAACCACACAGACAAGTGATGCAGTGTTTGTGCCAACTCTGTGATTTCTGCCATCTTTATGCTTATATGCTTTAAGCAGGTGCTAGTGGACAAGCCATTCATAATCCATCATAAAAGATGGATTTAATGGCAGATCAGAGAAAATCCTGATCTACCATTAAGGTTTCTGAGGCAGGGTCAGGTTTATGTGATTATGACATTTTTCCTCCAGAATGAAGAATCCTAAATCACAATTAATTGTCTCCTCATACTATGGTTTTAGTGATTTCAAGAGTACCCAGATTTCAAACCCTTTAATCTGGATATTCTGGTAATGTAGAATCATCATCCTCATAATTTTATACTTCACCTGTGTGCATGTGAAAGGGACACATATTAAATTTTTTTTTTATTAAATTTTCTGATGCAATGGAGTTGTGTTTTATTGCTGCCTTTTTGCTACAGACTATCATTTTCAGGACTTAAAAAATCTGTTGCAAGATTTTATCAATTAGTCCCAGAGAGTTCAATTCAACAGGAGTTTCGTTCTCAAAACACCATCTCGGAAAATACTGACGTGCACATACAGCAATGTATTGTAGACTGGCTGCAAATGCAAATGAAAACAGTTGGTATTATGTCTGGTGAGAATACCTTCTTAATAGACTAAAATAATGAAATCTAAAGTGATAATTATGTGTCTATAGCTATACAAAATAGCTGCTTGCATTTATCTGTCTATAGCTATACAAAATAGCTGCTTGCATTTATCTGTCTGTATAGTCTGAACCTGTTGGCAAAGTGTGCCAGTAAGACTGATTAATACGACAGAGTGACATTCTAAGAGGTGAATGTAGTTTTTATTGCCATGTCATTTGACAGCTTCAAAGCATTTGTACATTAGAGTTTTTCTCACATAGAGACTATGTTGGTTGTCAGTGAGGTTTCTGTTTCCTTAGCTGGCTTGTTTTGTTTCTCAGTGTCAATTGTTCCAGTGGTATCCTAGTGCATTGATCATTCCCTGGAAGTCACCTCCTGAAAGGATCAAGACAAATCTTGTTCCATACTCCGATGCTCATGTTCATTCCAAACTCAACCTAACTTCTTACTGTTTTGCCTATCCTGACAAAAGTCAGTCCTAAAGTTAAAATACTTGCATTAAAAAAAACCCCAAAAAATATTTTCTTTCAAAGAAAATAAATGTAAGAGTTCATGTGTCTGCCCAGTTACATCAATTCTAAGAGTGATTCCTTTCTAAGCATAGGAAAATTAATAACCTAGAGACAGAAAACTGTGTAATAGCTTAGTGACTTTTTATTTATTCTCATAAATTGTTTAATTTTCCAGATGTTGCTTTTAGTGTTCACTGAAGATAAGTTACCTGCAGTTGAAGTTGTGTGAGCTAGCAAGGAAAAATTAAGATCCAGTTGAATGTTTCCACTTACATATTTACTAAAAAAAAGTTAGAAATTTTCTAGAAGTATTTTGAATTAGGCTTATTTCACAATGTGGAGATTTTGAGATATGAAGTCTGTTATAACAGAAGGAAAACAAAATTGATATAATGAAAAAGTGAGGAAAGAACACAGGCAAGAGGGGGAAGAAAGTATTTTAAAAGATTGTTGCCTGTCTTTTTCAGGAGGGGTTCCTAGGAAGTCGTGTGCTGTCCTGCAGAACCCTGGCTAATCTTCCATTCTCAAATTTACTTGTATTTGGCATTAAAGGAGGGGCAGGTGAGGATGATGCCTGCTTGCTCTTAATATAATATGCCTTTATTGGACACTCAGAAATGGACTTCAAATTAATACGTAAAGTAGACTTGCATGGGGAAATAACCTGAGTAGAAGTGGTCCATTAATTGAAAACCACTGAATTACACAGAAAAACTGGAGCTTTTTGCCTGTTACCAGCTCATTTCAGCCCTAAAGACAGTGTTTCTTTCCAACAATTAGTGAGGTATGAGCCACACTCAACCATGGTAACTGCTTGTGTTGTAAATGCTTGTGTTGTAAATGTAGTCATTAGCCATAGCTGGAAAAGTCAAGAGTGTGGTAATAAATTGTTGAAGTATATCCATGTCATGCCTAGAGTATCTGACGTTGTCATGGGCTGAAAGTTATAACAGCCTGTTGGAGATCTGTAATGTTCTGGCACAGAGGTTGATCATCTGGAATATCTGAAATTGAATTGTTAAACCCTAAAAACATCAATTCAAACCCTGAAAGGAAAGTAGAATAGAAGGCACAAGTATTGATTCTTAAAGTCTTCAAACACCCCAACCAGCTATTAAATCAACACAGGGATTCTGTCAATGGGAACTCAGTCCATAACAAATGGGCAACCTGTCTCTGCCAAATTTTAGACAAGTTCAAGTCCAGACATTTTTACTGTGAACTTTTTACTTTGGGCTTATCTGCAGGTCAATTCCCTACACAAAGAAAGGCACTAGCATTATTTCCTGACATCTGCAATAAGTCCAAATATTTTATGTTAGCCATAGATCTGCCTTTTGGGCGTTGTAAAATCTGTGGGTGCTGAAAGACATGAGCTGCTAGAACAATTTTTGTTTGGCCTGTTCTCTCAGCAAAGTGGTGCATGGCAATTAAAGAGAAAAGCATTGCATGGAATTTTAGTAAGAAATACTCAGATGAAGACTGGAAGCTTCCAAAACACAATCTTATGGCCTTCTCAGACTCTTTGGGTTGACTCTTGCAGCTGATTCACTAAATGTTCCCTTTAGAGTTCAAGAAGGAACTTAATTATTCAGAGTGAACTATAATTTCTGATTTGTATTTTACTCTAAAACTAGCATTGTTAAGAAACTGCTGGGGAGGGAGATCTGTGAGGCACTGTAACAACTTGTTATATGCACTACTGTTACATTTTAAAGTGTAGGAGGTAGTTCTCTTTCCTTCTCCTTCATTTGCTGTTCTTTTTCTGTCAAGAACCACAATAGTTTTAGAGTACAATTCTTTCTGAATATTGGTTGCAAGATACTCTCTGGCAGCTGAAAAACTCACGGCTTAAAAACTACTGAATGTTCACATCACTAGGACCAATCACTAAATGGTTGACTTAGTTCCTAATAGAGAATTTTTATTACTTTTTAGCAACAATTTTTAATGATACTCTAGTCCTCATTTACCTGTTACAAAAGAGGGAACAGTACTCTTCAACCTCTTCATGTTCTTCACCAGTGAACAAAATCCCTCTTCATACTCTCGTCCTCTTTCTTTTCCTTGCCTTGCTTTTCTTTGCCTGACCTAAATTGGTAAAGGAAAATTGCTGTTTTCTTTCAGTTCTTTCAGTGTCATCCAAGAAGATTAAACTTTTCAGACCTCCCCACACTGCTTGTATATTATGAATCATTCTTAATTCATAGGCTGCTGGATCAGCAGTTATTATAGAACTGTCCTATCTTTAATAATCGTTTTCACAAGGATTTTCATTTATCTTCATTTTAATTTTACATATTAGTTCAAAACCTTAAAAAAAGATCAAGCACTGCCATTTCCAGCTTTTTCCTCCCATGACAGGGGAAGACCCTCCCATCCTAAACCATTAGAAAAAGAGCTCTGTTTTACATCCAGTTGATGTTCTTTATCCTCAGGATGTTCCAGGGCTTTACAGGACCCCCACTGTGAGGAGGAGAAAAAAAAAATTTGTTTTATGCAAGGCTGATAATTTCTGTTTTACTGCATGTGTTAAAATTTTAATGCCAAAAGATAGTAATCTTTCCTGACCATTTTTAATTGTATCACATTGCAAGTAAATGACAAAAGAGTACTGCTTGAAGTTCTCCTTTAGTTTTCAGGCATGCACTCCTCCACCTACCTACAGCTTTCTATGGTTTGCCAGGCATCAGATTCCATAATCATAAAAACACCAATAATGTCCATAAATCCTAAGACGAATGGCAGGTTAATGATCTGTATTTTAGTGGCAGATGAAAAATCATGTAAATCATGTTAATGCACAGAAACATATTAGATTGGATCATATCTAATGACATAATCTTTCTGGGAAATAGATAAAACTTTCAGTCAAGACAGTCTGGGTCTGGCTATGGCTGTACTATCATTGCAGGGTGGTATGTAGAAGATAGGTCTTCCAACAGGGTAAATAGTAAGAGGTGCCAGGCATTCCATCATCATCCAGTGACCTGATAGTTAGGAGAAAATGTCCATGTTCTATGCAGAGATGCAGTTTTTTCTTCTATCAGGATAAGTCAAATAACCAGTTATCTACCCTTCCAGTAATTGAATAAACTTTGAAAAAGAAGCAAAAACCAGTTATATGGACTGTGGAATTCTACTTGCACTAAAAAAAGTTCTAACTGTTGTTAATAGAAATACAGACTGTGGGAGGACCATCTAATGTTCCTTGGTAGATCAGGTTATGGCTAGTCATGGTGGCTTAAATTTTGCGGGATTTTTAATTGGATGATTTATCATGTATGAATTCCATATTTCTTATTTGCCAGGCCATGTATCTCTGAACAAAATTGTTGAAGAGACTGACAGCTTGTATTATAGCTCATGCATTACTTAAAAAAAAATCTTGGCTTTTTCCTTAATTTTGTAACAAATTGCCACATGATGCAGGAACTTTTTGAGGCTTCATCAGTAATTTTAGTGTTCTCCATTTGGTACAAAAGCAAGAGAAATTCAGCACCTACCATGACTTCTATGTGATGGGTGGATTTCACCCCCAAATCTGTGCATTGGCCACATGTCTGCAGTGAAGCTGTTGCAATTAGTCTGACTCTTTACAGCAGTGTCTGCTTTTATGGACTGTTAAAGTCCAAGGTTAATGCTATCATCCATGGATCCTTTACCCTAACCTGTCCTTAATGCAATGTATTAGATTCTTAGTTTCCAATGTAGAGCCTCCTTTCCGTGCAAAGCCACACCTAGGGTCGTCAGAGCAAAGGAAGTTCTTGTAGGCAAGTTATGTTGCTAAAGTACATAAACCCACTTACAGATTTTCTCATCTATACCCCAACTACTGTGTTATGACTGGCTTGCTTTACATTTTACTGCACTCTGTACATTGTGCTCTGTCATCTCTCAAATAGGACTGCTCCAGGTAAATGTTAGGCACTATGTTTTCCCTGCACTCTGCAATGTGTAGTAATAAGTGCCTAGGGATAATATTAAGTATTGTTTCCACAATGCACTAGATTTCTGCGTTACTGGAGAAGAAGCAGTGGTTGAAGATACAGACCACTGTTTTTCATTAAGCAATTTTTAAGTTTGTAGTTTAAAAACAGCAGGCTAAGTATCTGCATTCATCCACAAATTATGTATGTTTAAATACAATTAAGGCAGTAAATTAAATTTCAAATCTTAAATTGTCTTGGTCAAAACACAAGAGAAAAGAGAGGGGAAAGCTTAATATGCCAAACTGGTTGAAAATGCAGTCTTCTGTGGAAAACACATGACTTACTAGGGAACTTGTTTTTTAAATATCTGTATTTTCATCTAAAAAGGTGCTTCTTCAAGACAAAAATTCAATTTGAAATATCTTCAAATAACTGAATGGTTTTGGCTTAAAACTCAAAATCATGATGGTGCATTGTAATGTCTTGTTGGAGCTGTAATTTTAAAACTTCACTAGTTCTTCCTTTTTTGGGGGCTGGGTCCTTAGGCTGACAGTATGTGTAATAATAATCTCCCCATTTTATAAACTCAGACACTTGAGGGATCTTGTATTATGTGGTTCTCTGTGAAGTTCAACAAAAACAGCTTGTTGAGGGGTTTTGTTTTGTTCCCTTTTTTATCAAAAAGAAACACTTTGAATGAAAAACATATTTTTATTCAAATACTTGGTTTTTCAGCAGACAGTCAAAATAGAATTTTTCAAACAACTGTATTATAGTCAGAACAAGTTTGACAAAATTTATGTTCTTGCCCTTTAAACAGTGAGTTACCTTGTACCATTGCTTTCTAGTGAGATCTTATGATATTTAAACTTTCCAGTTTTGTTCCTCAGCGAATAAAAACATCTTATCAAAATGAAATAACTTTTATTGGCCTGTATTTGAAGGAATGATTAGATGCAGTTTTTGTGGGTTAGAATGCATTATAAATACATAAATTCCTCAAACATGGGTGACTTTTAATGCCCTTGAATTATTTTCCAGTATACCTAGTTAGATCATGGCAACAAACTCATTGATATTTGGTCTGGAAGCAGAGGACTACGAAGTCAAATTAACTCTTCAAGTGCCTCCAAAATCTGAAGTAAAGTTTTTGCAAGAAAGAAATAGTTCAGAATTGCAAGATCTGTTCAAATTCAAATCATAGGAAGGGTTGAGTGTCTCCCTCAGTCATTAGGCCAAATTTTCACATCTGTATTAAAGCAAATTCTAAAAGATGAAAGAACTGACAAAGACTGATGGTTATGTTTACCTGTTGCTTACCAAATTCATCCACATACTCTGATACAATGGAGGCTTCTAACAGAGTCAGAGGTGGGATTAGTTGCAGAGGCTCATGACCACACTGTTCGGATGCAGTTTACTCTTTCAGAACATCCCTGTGCCCCTTTATTCTGGCTGGCAAGGAAGTGCGGGTGCTTTCTCTTTGTTTACTTGCCAAACCGGTTTGGGGAGGAGAAATTTAAGTAACTTCTGATCTTGTTTCCTCTCTGCTTTTCCTAAAACTCTCATTATGTAGCTAAGGTCATAATCTCAAACAGCCAGAAGGTAATGAGAAAATTGCTAATCTCATTGCTCTCCTGTTTGGTTGTCTCTTAGTTTAAGGGACTTACAGTTTCCTTGTTCTTGCAGTTTCTAATCAGATTTTAAAAGCAGTCTAAGATAATTTTTGGGATATGATTTTAAGTTCCTGTGAATTTACACAACAGAGGAGCAGCAAAGCCAAAAATATCAGTATAAATGTCAGCGGTTTGAAAGGTCACTTCTTCCCATTTCCCTACCAACGTCTTTAGTACAGAACAGTGACTTGTAATGTAGTCACACATCCTGTAGTTCATCCCTTTAGCTAAACAGTCCAATATAATAATAGAAAATGACTGTAGGAGGTGCTGATTTAGTTTTAGCAGGTATTAAGCCTCATTTTACTCGGAGCAGTGTAAATAGGAGTGACTCTGCTGCAGTTACAAGGCTAATACCACTGGAAGACTTATGAGGAGAGAGGGGAATCAGGCCTGGAGGGTTTCTTTCAATTTTTTAAAAAATTTTTCTCTTTATGGGGACATTAATGGTATAGGACCGATGATGGTGTTATGGCTTCTCCTGGAAACACAGTGCACACTCATTTATTAAAGTAGCTAGTATGTAGTATATCAGTCTCCTGAATCAGTGACAATAGGACAGTCCACTCCAATCCTGGTGCTGTTACATTGCTGGAATTCCTCTTGACTTTAATGAATGTGCTGTCAGTACAAGTGCTTGTCTACTCCACTGGTATTGCCAGCTGAATTGTATTTTCTCTTTATTATCGGTTATATACAACTTAATTGTCACCACATGATATGTTTTGCACACTGAATCATATTTATATTCAGAAAAATTGAATATTCATAAATACCTTCACACATCAGAGAATACGTCACATAACTAACCATGGTGCTAAGAATGTCGTGTGCACTTACCTTTCCAATACTCTTGTCAAAATGGGTGTGTGTGGCTTCTATATAGAGCACTCCCAGTCAACAGCAAGGCTAGAGGGAAAATGCCTTGCTTCAGGTCTTTTCATCCCCTATATGATTACAGAAGTTTGTGAATCAGAACACTATATTTAAGTTTTGTTTTATTTCATATCTAATTTTATTGGAGCTTTTTGCAATATTACTGTAGTCTCTCTTATTCTTCCTCAAAGTTGGTTGCATACAGAGAATTCCCATTATGTTTACAATCCTTTCTTTGCAGTCTTCTTTCTCTCCTGTGAATAGCTGATCTTCACTGCCTGTTTCTCAGTTTTCCCCTAGATATCATTGTGCAATCTCAAATGCTGGTTAACATTTCTTGTAACACTGATTAGTCATCTCTAATCTTTCATATCCTCCTTTTAACTAAGACAACCAGAGCCATAAACTGGAGGCTTTATGAGGAGAATAACCAAGAAATAAAGGCTGTTGTTCCTGCTATGAGTTTGCAGGATGTATTCTGAAAATGCAGTGACCCCAAAACCAAGCTGAGTGCTCTTAGGAGCACCCAGCTGAGCAGTGACTTCAAAGAATAGGAGAGAAAGCTTGACTCCTAGATTGAGTAAACTTGGAAAGGTGTCATTACCTGTGTAGGATGTCAGAGACCTTTACAGAGATACCGTGTCCAGCTGTGTTATCCACACTGCAGGATACTGAAGGATACCAAAATGTAGGAGCAACTAGATGTTTGACCCTAAAGATAGTGAAATATATTTTCAGCCTTAATTCAGTACCCTTCTAAGTAACAATGCTTCCTAAATAAGAATTCATCCTAAGTTAGAATGCTTCCTAAGTAAGAATGCATCACCTTAATCAAAGTTGTGAGTTGTTTTGTGGAAGTTCATTTGAGTTTTTCAAAGAAAACTTCATACAAGTGTCATAATGTCAATGCTGTTGGTCTGACTGACTAGTGCTCAGAGTCTTGGACTATGTTTTGTGCCAATATTACTTCCTCAGGATATCATTGTGGGGACTTAAGCAGCCTACAAAGTATTGTATGGGAAAACATCTGATGTCAGCTAGTGGACGAAACAGTGTGGTTTCATTGCTTACATTCGGGGCAGCTAGCCAGGAACTCCAGGGCTCTAATCCTGTCTCTGCTTTGGGCAGGGGTGTTGCAGTCTGGACAGATCAATGCAAACAGAAGAAAGGTTTCATCAGAGAGATAGTTGAGACAGCATCTGTATAATACAATACGGAGGTTTACAGACATATGCAGTATAGCAGGTGGAAATGAAGAAAAAGGTGTTGTATTGACCAATTGAAATAGTGGTATTTCTCTAAATGAAAAGGCACTCTTTTTTTTTTCAATTTTGCATGCCTTTTGTTTTGTTTGTTGATCTCAGTGTCTCAGTCATGTAAATCATGACATTGGATTTACATCTTTTTCCTTGCAACTGATTGATAACTTTAAAGATTCCTCCCCTTCATTCTGCAAACTATACCTGTCATTGTGTCATTGTAAAATATACATGTAGAACAAAAGCAAAAGAGGATAGGCTTCCTCCTTTGATGCAAGGGAGAGCCTGTGTCTTCTCCTGCAAGTTATCTTCATGAAAGTGTGCATACATATATGAAGCAAAATTACTAGTGCTCAAGGGTACTTGCTATGGGACTGTACTGTAGTTGTTTCCAAATGAGACCCAAGGCAAGCAGGTTTGTAAATACACAGGCTTTCCCACTCTTCCTTAGCCTGTGTTTGTTCCTCATGATTAAGGAAAACAAGTACTGCTAAAGGCCCTTGTGAACTACATTAATTATGCCAGTGGTTGATTGGTTTGGCCCCAAATGCTTTGTAACAAGAGGTAGATTTAATTAGCAACAGCTCTGATTGCAATAGCTTCACAACCTCCTGGGAGCATCATGCAGTGAGCTTGCTTTTGCATTATTGTCCAGACATTCAACAATGTTTAATTTTCCCAAATTAAAAAGAACACAAAGCATACAATGCATTATATGTAGAAACAATAATAGAGCTCTCTTCATGTAAGCGATAATAAAAATGTTTCCTTATTAGGTGACTGAATGTCAACATTGCTCTTTCTTGTGATGCTCATTGTAAAAGTTAAATATTTATAATCTGTTTTATTTGAACAGTACTGACAAAACTAGTCTTTTGAATTTTCTTCCTTAGTTGTAGAGAGCTTCAGAATAAATATGGCTTGAGGTAGTTGGGGAGATGAGATGGGAACAGGTCTGAAAGGGCTGGAAATACCGAGCAAACACCTTGAAAAATAACACTTTGGGAAACCTGCTCTTTACTCCTACACAGAATAGATTGCTGGGAAGTATTTTTGCAAGGCCTGTACCACTTATACAGGTAATTTGTGTGGCATGTTAAACACTCAAAATAATGATCTTCTGAGCAAAAGTAATCATGGTGAAGTAATCATGGATTGTAAAAGATTAAGGATCCTTAGACACTTTAAGACTCTCATTTCACTAGCTCAAAAGGCTTTGTTACTATGCATTATCTAAGAAGCCTTTAAAATTGTTCTGAATATTCTTAGGACCAACTTTTCTGCTGCTGATCCCTACTGTATGCAATTGAATGGTTCCAGTTCATTGGAGCAGAAATTTTGGCCTGGACTTTTTCAATATGGCTGTAGGTCTCCCATTCTTCAAAAGCATAGCAATGTTTCACTCTCACATCATATTTAGCATTATCTACTCTTTAGAATACTATTTCTTTTTGAAAACATAGATGAAAATGGGATGGAATTGGAATTTTTATTTTTAATTCAGATTGCCCTTGGTTTTTTCCAAAGTTTGAAGATAAAGCCAAGCCAAAGATTTGTCTTTGCTCTTGAAACCAAAGCACAGGCTGAGCTGTTTAACCATGGCCATATGACAAAAGAAAAAAAGAAAAGAAAGAGCAACATAAAACTGTATTAAAAGTTATTGGAGTTGAAAGAATTAATATTAGAACATTCTTACTGGCTTTTACTCTTTGGCTCATCCTTTTTATTGCACACAAAACTTTGCCAAAATCAGTAAGCAGTCTTTATGAATCCTGGAGATCTCCTGTTATGAATACTGACATCCTATGTGCTATATAAATAGTGTGCTGCAGG
This sequence comes from Onychostruthus taczanowskii, assembly GCF_017590055.1. Taxonomy (NCBI): domain Eukaryota; kingdom Metazoa; phylum Chordata; class Aves; order Passeriformes; family Passeridae; genus Onychostruthus; species Onychostruthus taczanowskii. The sequence goes on from NW_024497741.1 coordinate 144,133, forward strand.
GCAAAGACCTGTACAACCTTTAATCTGAGATGAACCTTCAGCTTTATGCAGGGTTAAAGCAGTGCAGTTACCATTTGACCAGTCTTCATGTTGCCAAATCTCATACTGAGAAGAAGAGTTCTGGGAGCAGTATCATCAACAGATAATACCACCGTAGCACCTTAGAGAATATGTTTGTTGCTCTGTTAAAAGATTTTTCATTGCACAACACAGTCCTTGTAATTAGAGATGAGCAATGATATGTGTGCTCATTTTCCACCTGATTCTTGCCTTCTCTTTGATGAAATGAAGAAGAAATAAACAGTAGAAAAGTTTTTGATTCATCTGTCTCAGGTTAGCTTTTAAGGGTGTAATAATGTTTTCAGTATTACTACATTTTTTAAATTTTGGGATAGTTTAATCCAGGTAGGTTTTAAGGGTGCTTATCTGAGAGGTAATGGCAATGGTAACATAAACTTTTGTATTATGGCTGTTGAAGTAACTGCCTGAAATACTGAATGGAACATTTCTGTTTCAGGAGCCTGTTTAGTGTCTGTATTCCTGCTGAGTGCCAGAGGGCCAAATTCTTACCATTCATGCCCATCCAGTCTGCTATGAATTAGGCAAAGGTGCAGACAGTATTGACCATTTTGTAAGATGCTTTGACACATGTAAAGGAGACCTACCAAAATTCAAATTAATATTCTCTTATTTTTTTAACATATCTGCACATTTTTAAACTGTGCATCTCAGATCGCATTCCCATAAAACAGAAATCCTCCTGGCTCGTGCTGGCTTCTGCAAAAGTAGTGAGGGCTCTGTCTGTAATGTGGAAATGAGTTGATACTTAGAAAATTAAATGTCGGTGGAGTGCAGTCACCTCAGGCAGGAGTTAAGCAATAAGGCTGGAAAACGTTGCATGGTGCCAACAGTATTAGCGGTGTGAACCAGTAGCAGCAACATGACACCGGCTGCAGCCAGAGATGCCACTGTACACCTCTGAAAGGAAAATTATTTGGGTGCCTAAGGTCAAGTATCCCAAGTCATGTCCACACACTCAGTTTCCTAAATGAGGAAGAGAAACAGCTTCTGTGTCATGGAGGGGAAATGCTAGATGGATAAACATTCGTATAAGATGGCTGGGTTATTTAAGTGCCAAAGTATGAATGTAGGCACCCCTGTTTGCCTATTTTGTTTTTAAATTTTAGTACAGCTATTCAAACAAATATGTATCCTCAGCTTACCTGGCAAAGAGCTTCATTTTCACAGCTCTGTGGAAAAACTGAACCAGCTTTATTTTCACTTCAAATCTCTCTTGAAAAATGAGAGATTTTTCCACTGGCAGGAGACTCACATTTGCTGGTCAATATAGTCATAAAGCAAGAATGATAGCTTTGCGCAATTTTGTTTAATGAATGAGCCTTCAGATTGCTATAGCAAGCTGGCCAGCCAGCCACTCTTTTTGGGACAAGTCAGTGATTTTCATTTACTGTAATTTTGGGTGGTGGCTTTTTTGTTTGTTTGGTTTTGCAGTTTGAACACAGTGGGGGTGCTCTGCTATGGCATGATGAGGCAGCCGTATGTAACAATAATGGGTACCACTATTGCCTCTTATGTAGGAAAATCAGATTTCATCCCATTTGGCAAATAACTGCATTCAGATGTACCCTTGCAGAATGGGGCAGTCATTTGCACATTATCTTCTCTCATGTTAGGGAAGTCAAGTTAACAAAGCCTAGCAAGAACACCTGGAGATAATAATCCATCTCCCTTTAATTGAGCAAAAGCAGGATGAGGGATCTCATCTCTTCAGAAGATCAGATTTTCCATTCTCATTGTGAAGCCTGATGCCATGTCATTGACCATTTGGCTTTAAATGACTTTGATTTGTGTAAAGGTACTTTTTAAATATCCACTGAGGAAGACAGAGTGTAAACAGTCCTTGGATTATGCCTGATATTTTGCAAAGGCTTGCTATCACTTTCACGCACTGCTGTTAAAGATTCAACAAAAATATGCTGCTTTTGGTTTACTGCACTCTCACATTTCGTGGATGGTACAATAAAATATTTGACCTGGGAAATTCAATACAAAAATTTCGGCTATAATGCAAAATACATCTCTGAAGTAACTCCTATCTATAATCTCTATAATCTAATGTATACTCACTTCATGTTTCTCTCTTATTTATCTACTGTAGAAGTAAATGCTAATATTTAAATGTTTAGAATCTGATTCTGTCATGTTTATAAATGAAGACTAATTTCTGTGTGAGTTTTCAAGCTGGGACAGATCTCACACTACAGTTTTATTCAATCTGAGTAGTAATGGCAAAACAGAGAATTACATTTGGTTTCAAAGGTGTAGCTAGTTTGATCTCTTAATCTGTTCAACAGCAGTAAAGAGAAAAAGGATCACAAATGAATAGCTGTTTAATTTAAATTAGTTATAATTCTGTGAGAGGATAAATTTGAATACTTGCATAATGTTTCTCATCTGTTTAACCAAGAAGTTGTGCTAAAATAAATAAACAAGCAAGCAAAGGAACAACCAAATAGAATGCTAAAATAGCAGGCTTTTTGAGGCAAAACAGTTCTTTTTCTTTTGAAGTGACTGTGGTTATAGTCTTTCTCAGTAACTGTGGTTACAGGATTTCAAATCTTAAGAAAATAAAGAATTGTAGAGGTATGTGCAAAAACTTCCCTAAACCAGAAACTTTAAGAAAAAATCCCAGCAGAAAAGTGGGTTTGGATTTTGATTAAAGAGCAAGTCATCCCATTACACTTCAGACCTCTGTCTTATGCCCCCCCCCAAACTTTTGCCATTTGGTAGAACAGAATTTGTGTATTTCAGAAATCTTGATTTGATATAGGGCTACTTGGCTACTCGGACCCAGGGTAAAAGTTGAGAACATCTTGGTGTATCCCAGTAGATGATATTGCTTATGATTATACTCTTTTCAGGTAAAGCTAAATGGGGGCTAGTGGTGTCTGTATTTTGAATATTTTTTTCAATGTGCTCAGTGCATTTTCAGAGGATTTTCCTTGTGTATTGCAGTGTCTTTGCATATGAAACCACATAGATAAATGAGAGCATCTGTCTGTGATTTCTCCTTCTTTCTTCAATGGACTAAAGTGCATAAATTAATCATTAGGACTGTGTTAAAGCAATGAGCTTTTTGCTTTTTTAGCCACAATCATTGTCCCAAGCTCCAAAAGTGCAAAATAGTGATCAGCTGTACACTGCACACTTTCTGCAAATGCACACACGGGACCTGCAATATTTGGTTCCCACAAGTTTTTTCACAAATGAGAAAGAATATGGGTAGGAAAGTTGCCAGCTTCCTCCAGGCTTTGAGAACCCTCATGCTGATGCTCATCTGAACCTAACATAAATCAAAACATGTGGTGCCAGATGAGTATAAATGCTGTAATTTAGTCCTAGGTTTTGGTTGCCATCTAGATGTTGGGTCTAAGGTTGAGTGTTTATTAATGTTACCTATTCTTTACTATCAGTACTTGGTCCATGGACAAATATTAGGCTTAACTGGAAACATACTTGCATATGAATATATTCAGCTGAGATCTGATGTATTGTCCACTGAATTTAGTAGGTATTTTTCCATGGATTTTTACTGGGGGAAGCCCGGCCCACCTAAATACTCTTTGTTTGATCCAGGTTAATGAACAGCCTTTTTTAGAAGCTAGCAGCATGAGCAAATTAATTCTTGCATTTTTTTGTAGCGTTGAGCGGTACTTGATTTCAGTTAGAATCGAGGTTACTTGAAAGTGTCAAGATGTGGCAGGCAGAGAAATTCTTGTAAGAACAGTTGTTCTGATTTGAATAAAAACAATCTTAAAAAAGATTGGTGTGAGATGCCCGTTCTTTGGCCATGAGGGACAAGGAAACAGCTTACTGTACATAAAGGGTAAGAAGTTGGGATTCAAAGTGCATTATACCACTTCATCTACCTCTTCAGAGAAGGAATCTGTCATGTTAGAGAGTCTCTGGACAAAAGCTGGAAACCCTGAAAAAATAGAAAGCCATGGAATTACATTTCTCCTTTACTAAAATTAAATAATTTGGGGAATTTTTGTCATTTGTATTAGCTGTGCTTATAGCAGAAACAGAATTGATGGATTCTGGGTGATGAAACTGGTCAGCTAAGGTAAAGAACCTGTTAGTTTACTTTGAAAGGGCGTGTTTGCTTGAGTTGGATTGATGGAGCCACTGCTGTAGTAGACCATTTTGCCATTCAGTCAACTTCAACTCCTCTGCAGGAAGTGCATAGCTTGAATAGAAATTATCCCACTTCCCACTTTCCTTTCTAAAGTGAACATTCTGGTCATATGTGGAAATACAATTTGGTCTAATGTAAGTGGAATTCCATTCAACGAAACTTGAATACTGTGAAAACTAGTTAAAAATATAAAAACATACTGTGATCGGTTTCCTTGGGGTGTATCAACTTCACTGGTTCAAAGAGGGTTCATCTTAAGCAAATGGATCAAATTCTTATTCTCATGAGATGTCAGATTTCTTGGAAGGTTTCATGGGTATCAATAGGACGAGTATTTATCCATCCTAATCATGTTGTATTGAAATAAACTAGTAAAAGCCTGTGTAAATCAGTACTTGAAGTGCACTTAAATTTTGCTTAATTAACTAGGACATACAGATGATTTGAAGAACACTCTGATTAGCAATTTAAGTATGATTATATTCTGTCTGTATATCCTCCCAGAAACAGGGTAGAACTGCAATATTAACTGCCTGTTATGTTACACTGTACTACTCTAGAACTTGCTTATCACTTTTGGAAGTGTTTTCATTCACAGGTTTCTTGTTACCTGCTTTCTGTAGGGGACACTGAGCTTCAAGCCCTAATAAAACATCCATTTACCCTGAAAACCAGGCTGTCTAAATTGCCCTTTCATGGCCCATTATGATAATGAGAAAAGGAGGAAGAAGGAGCCAACTGAAAACAGAATTTCTTGGAGTGGATTCTATTTGTTATATACACATTGTGGGGTTAAGAAAGTTGGATGGAAGTGCTTGTATAGTGGCAGGAAATGTTAAAGTACCATACAGATGCCTCTGTAATTTTATGCACACTGACAACTTGTTCCTGTGGACCACACTGAAATTTAGACATAAATACAGCTATTTACATTTATGCAAAAAAACCCAACTCAAATTATTTGTAATCATGAAATTCCACACATTGGGAGAAGTTATGATAAGATACAGCAGAAAAACTGCTTGACTTTCTAAAATAAGGAGCCTGTTACAAGACTAACAAGATGATTATCCTAACATACATAAAAGAGCGCTCGGTGTTTTAGATATGCAATGGAAAAATGCACAGTTAAATAGATTATTCAGGATGACTTTTCCAGAAAAATCACTGCTATTCTCCTCTAGTACATTCCTTAGTAAACATTAACATTTTAGGTAGCCCATCACAGATGAGTAAATTAAGTCCTTAATAAATAAGGATTTAAATTTTTATATCCTATTAATATTGAGGTATTGTTCTTAAAAATTAATTGAGTTAATTTAAATTTTCTTGTAGAAAAATATTGTAAATTAACTTGATTTATTGAAATCCAGACTCTTTTCATGGGGAAGACTGGCAAAAAAAAAAAAGACCGAAGATTTTATACAAAACATGAAACTTTTCCTCCGAGTTTGTCATTAGCACTCATAAGCGTGTTTCTTACTGACAGAAGATTTCAGCAGCATTTCACCTTGTTGTAACGGATTGTAAAGGCATCTTAAACCAGAACATAAAAAATGTATTTAGCAACTAATCTTTAAAGTGAAAAGGGAAGAAATGGAATATCACTGTGACATAGGAAGTGTAACATACATTACATCTAAAGCATTTTTTTAAAGTGGCTCTTTGTCATGAGAAAGAATTTTACTTTGTCATTCAGAAATGGCCATTGGATGGATGACACAAAGGCTCTTGGTGTAAAACCAGTCAAAAAAGTGAATTTCTTTATATGATTGAAATGTCTGCTTTGAATCAGTAATGCTTATAAGCCTAAGTTAAAATGTAGTTTGGGTAGGAAATGCAGAAGGGAAAACCTGAAATAAATTACCCCAGCTAAGCTACAGCACTGGCTAACATGGTAGACTATGCAGAAAGGATTTTTTTTAGCCATGTTTATATTTTTTAATCATGTTTATAATTTTTACTAAGATGCTTGGAAATTATCTCTTTTTTTTCTGGCAAGGTAAAATTGAAGGAATTAAGTAAAATAACAACAGTGTAAGCACATTCCTTGAAAAGAAGAAACTGGAGTGTCCATGCTTTTCTGTTCCCAGAAGGAATGTTATTGTAGTAACACATTCCAGAGAAAGTTTGATGCATTTTAATGAGTAAGGTGTTTATCCTGCTTTTATTGTGGCATAGATCCTTTTCCATACTGTTCACTTTATGAACTTCTGGCATCCATCTGTTATGGTTCCAGTTCATAGTTGTCAGATTGTTTGGACAAGTTGTCAGAGATTTTCTAAGTTAATGACATTTATCACTGGTTCTCCTGGGAAATGAACATTTGTTGACCATGACTCTGCTGACATTACAAAGGCAATTATTTTCAGTGGTATGGTAGCTCTTATGATAAGAGCTCTCAGCATCACAGGGCTACAGTTGCATCTTTCCGCTACTCCTGTTGTAAATAATTGATAGAAAAGTCTGAAAGTAGATGAATGGCTCCCTCAGACAGGAAATCACACAAAGGATTAATGTTCTGGTTCTGGCAGGCAGGAATTATAGATAAGCACTTTAGACCAGTTTTCCTTTAGGTAGGATCAATGTTCTACTGGGGAAAACAAACAGGGAAGTAGTAATGGTAACACAAATGGTTGTGTCAAAAGTGTATAAAACATTAGGCTTCAGAAATTACTGTCCTGGCAGATGGCCTGATATCTGGTCTGAAGCTCATGAGCCATGGTGTAAGGGAGAAAAATGATAAGCTATTCTGCACTTTTGTTGAATGAATTTAATGAACTCTGTTCAGCAGATTTGTAATAAGACTCAGTCATTTGGCTCATAGAGAACTGACAAATGTAGTGTTTATCATATTCTTTTTTTTTCCTAATTTGTTAAAAATAATCTAGATTTTATCTGAAAACTAATTAAGTCCAGTGATGTGTTCCTCTGCTTGTTAAAATTTCCTATCTATAAGGGAAAGATAAGAAATTGAAAGTTTCAAGAAGGGGAAAGTTCTTTATCTTTAAACCTTCCTTTGATTACTGTCTGCTCTGTTTCCAGTCTCACTTCTGAGGTTAAGTTGAAGCAGTCCTCTGACTGTCCCTCCTAAAGCTATAAGCCACGTTTTCAGCCCTCTAGTGACATCTTCCCTGTAATTCTGCTTTTCTGTGCCTCTGAGATTTAAAACCTGACATAAGGGAATAAAAGGACCAGAAGAAACATGACCTAGTGCTAAAGATACAGATTTCTGGCTTGAGCAACAGCTTGTAGAAAATCTTGCCTCAGCAAGTCAACAGTAAAGACCAGTAATGTCTAACACTGTCACCTCACCTAAATCACCTCAATAGAGGTGACTGCACTGGCCCATGAATCAGCAGTGCAGTCCTTCATGGGTTGTTTCAATCAGTAGAAACTAGAGCTTCACAGAAATTAGAGAGCACAGCTTATGCCCACTGCTGAAAAAATTCATATCTGCTTCTGCACTGGGAATTTTCCATCACACCCACTCTGTTCAGACACATTTTGTTTATCTGGATGACCTGACTATGTGGTCTTTATACATCAGTGTATTTTCTAAACAAAGCTGGGAGCATACAAATGTATTTTTCATACAAAGCTGGGTTTTGAGGAGATAAGGCTACCTGCACATCTGCCATATTATGTTGCCAGTTACATACGCAAACCAAGAGAAGGTCACAGTAACTAATGGCATGGTCCCAAGGTTTATCAGTATGAAAGAGACATTAATTTAGTGGAGTTTAAAAAGTAACTTTCCTCTCTCTCTCTCATGGCACCCCCGGTGCTCTTTTTTGCTTGATTGTATACAAAACATAAAAAGTTAACAACAAAGCTAAGTGACGTGTTTTCTAGAGTTATCACAGCTTGTTATTTGATACTCATCATAATCCAGATTCACTGAGGGGAACATTTATTTTGGCTACTCTAGGAGGATGTTGGTGACAGATTTCTACTTTGTCAAACTATAGTTACTTCTGTGAAGGTTTCAACACACAAATAATTCCTACTTCCCTCTTTAAAAGAGTGTTTCTGTCCCTACTACAGTGATTCTCTAAGTACACTTTATTATCTAATCACTGGAAATTTGAGAGGTATTCAATATCTGTTTATGTCAGTGGGTAGACCAAGACAAAACCATACAAAATCATCAACTTATCTAGATACCCTGTTCAAATACTATATGAAACAAAAGAGGAAAATAAGTCAGCTAAATACCTCCATCTGTGCCTTATGTAATCAAGCTAGAAAGTGATATTCTCTTTCTTTAAACTTTTTACATGGATTGGAAAGAAAGTACACTGTTTTATAAATCAGGCCATTGTATAGATATAATTATGTGCCATTTAAAGTAAGAAGGTGTTTAGCTTCCTAGCACCTTTTGCCCTGCCAGAGAAGTCTGACTGATTTTGGACATTTACATATGAAGAAAGCTGTCAAGGAGCAGTATTGTTCTGGACATGATTAGTGAATTTCTGTTGGTGCCTGAAATTTGCAAAGCATTTTCTGAACTCTGTGGGTAAAAGAAAACAAGATTACCCTACAGCTGAAATTTGTTAAATGCACTGGAACATTCAGTCAGGATTCAACTTGTTTTTTGTGCACTGAACTATGAAAAGTTAAAAAGTAAATCCTTTAACTGCCTTGAAAGAAGAGCAAATATTACCCACTTTTTTTTTTTTTTTCAATTGTAACATTAAAATGACTGTTCTCTAACTGAAGAGACTCTCTTACTGATTCAAATTCTACTGGCTTGAAATTTTCCAGTTAGTAACTTGAATGTCTGCAGGGTCCTCAATATTCTTGCTTTTCAAATATTTAGTATTTTTTTCCTACTGGATCATGTGGGAATTATTTAGAAATGTATTTTTTAACAATCTACGTTTCAAATGATAGGTGATTTTAAAGTCCCTAGTAAAATAATGATTTGAATAAATAGTCTTTCTTATTTAATGTCTCTGAAGTTTCACATGTACTGGTTTATTAGTGACTAAAAATCCTCAGCAGAGGTGTTATTTTACTGGTGTAAACTGACAGGCATTCTCAGGCCCTGTGGTTTCTGCTCATTCCTCCTTGCCTCATAGTTTCATGCAAAAGCTGAGAATGTATAGATATGTAAGTTTTTCACACGTTCGGAAAGGTTTCAGACATACAGATTACGTGACATAAAAATGTACTGGTCTCGTGGGTTTTTACTTTCCAGAGCAAATGATACATTGCCAACACCAGAATCACAAGAAAAGAATGTGGAAGAATTCTCAGTGTTAAGAGGTTGTTTCAAAACTGGAAAAAACGAGCAGAATATAAACATCCAAATGAATATCGAGATGAATAATTCATTTAAGGAATCCTAAGCAGTTGGATTTTTACTATTACCTCTTGTTGTATTCCATTTTATTTAAATGGTATGCTCTGTCTCACGCCTCCGAAATGTATGGTATGTTCTAAGCCTGTGGTCCTGCCCTGAACCATGCTGTATCTGTCATCCCATTGGCCCAAGTCTGATTCCACGCCCACTTCAATTCCCCTCTTAAGCTGTGCTAGGAGATCAGTCGGTCTCTTAGCCCTTCCTCTCTCTCAGCCTCTTCCCCCCTCTTGCCCCTTCCCTCCCCGAGGCTCCCCCTCCCTCCCCCTTCTCCCCTTTTCCCTCAGTAGCCATGCTGTACCCGGGGTTGGGACCCCAAATAAACCTTCATCTGATCAGCACCCTCAGAAGCCGTGTGGAGTCTCCTTGCCTGCCTGCTTCTGCCAGCCAACTCACAGCCTAGGGGGCCCTCCGGGGACATCCCCGGGGTGCCCCACCTCTAAACGCACTGCTACAACCTCTGAAAAGAATCTGTACTTTACGGACTGTGGAGGATTTTTTTTAAGGTCACAAAGTATATGCTTATCCATAGATTACCTCAAGTATAGGAAAGAGGTGTTCAAAATACTGTTAGGACTATAAAATGAAGGAGGTGCATGAACAGGGAACTAAAGTTTTTAACAATATATAGCCTAAACCAATGTACCTGGTATTTGAGCTGTAGCAAGACTTCACAAAGAAAATCCTTATATGCAATCAAAGAAAGACATAAAATCTGTTTGATAAATTGAGTAGGTTCTTTCCATCTATCTTCAGTACTTTTTCTTTTCCATTCAAAAGCATCATCATGTGATCAAGAACTTCAGTCAGCCCTGGAGGAAGCAAAGCAGCCCCAGAAGGACAATGTGTTCATTCCAGACTGTGCTCAGGGTGGCCTCTACAAACCAGTGCAGTGCCATCCTTCCACAGGCTACTGCTGGTGTGTTCTGGTGGATACAGGACGTCCCATCCCTGGTACATCAACCAGGTAAGGGAGTACATATTCAGTTCTCAAAAGCTGTGGTAAGAACATACCCTAATGTCCATGGGCTACCCTGTGGATTTCTGTTGCTGACGGAATTATGTCATATAAGTTTTTTCCACTATAAAGTGAAATATTTTGAGACATCACAAATTAGGGCCAGATGGCCATAGACTCTTTCACTTCAATGGCACAGGCAGTTTGCCATCCTAGTCCTCTTCTTTACTCCTTTTTTGTGCTAGGAATCCAAGACTTGAAGCATATAATGAATAATCTCAGAGGAAATCCTACACTCCTTATCCTGAATATAAAAGAGGCAACCGAGATGGTCTGTGACATAAACCACGTCCAACCTCAGAAATGCTTAGTTATTTTGTTATTTTTGTAGCAACCTCCTCATATGATGGGCTTTGATGGAGCAACTCCTTGGGAATCCATAGCAAGGAAATATCATTTTAGTGTGTTATTAATAGAAGGTTGCAGTTCAGTCATCTCAGCTGAGCCGGATGCATGGTAAATTATTGTAAGCCACATAGTGCAGATTTAGGCAAAGCACTTATCAGATTCCAAAGGTTGTTTTTTAGGTTGGTTATTAATGTTTAGCCCTTGTAGGAATGCTATAGAAGCTCATATGGAGCTGGCAGGCAGTATAGGTATCTTGATGCAATCATAACTCTTTTATAACATAAGCAAAATCTCTTTTATCATTTGCATAAGGTTTGTGAAAGAAACATGCGTTATAAGCCACTTGCCGTAAAATGGTATATTCTTGGGGAGGATAGTTTCATGTATTCTTCAAGTGCTAAGTTATTGCTAGCTGTTTATACCATAGTTTAGACTATGCCAATTACAGTGCCATCTGATGTGGACTTGATGATCTTAGAGGTCTTTTCCAACCTTAAGGATTCTTTGATTTTATCACTTAAAGTTGCTGTTGATCAACTGTTTCTGCCAAGTTGAGGTCCACAAATGGTCAAAACATAATAGCCTAAATTTGATCCTAAAACTGTAGGAACATGATACATATTGTATGAGTATCTAAAGATGACTTCTAGAGATTCCAGATATTCCCTTTTATGCTCTTTCTCTGCTCTCCACTCCTAGGTTTAGTCACTGTTTCTTCTTTTTAGTCCTAATCGTTCTTTGAATTATTATCTTAAATAATTTTAGTCCCTCTTCCCTAATTTGAGTCCAAATCATCTTTTTGTGCTCATCAAGCAATGGGGCTTCTGCTGAGGTTTTGTTTTTGTTGGGTTTTGGGTGGTCTACTTTTTATTTTTATTTTCGTTTTAGTTTGGGTTTTCTTCTTGTAGATTTTTGGTTTGGGATTTTTTGGGGGGGAGGGTTTGTGGTGTTGTTTCTTTTTCTTTTTTCTCCTTTTTTTTTTTTTTTTGTTTTTGGTTTTGGTTTTGGTTTTTTGTGTGTGTTTTAGTTCTTATTGATATGATTTTATTATAGAGTCACAGAATAGCTGAGATTGGTAGGGGTCTCCAGAGGTTTTCTGATCCAATCCCCTTACTCAAAGCAAGATCATCTATAGTAGATTGCTCAGGACTATGTCCAGCTTATTCTGAGAATTGCTAAGAATGAAGAATCCATAACCTCTCTAGGCAGCCTGTTTTAGTGTTTGATCACCATCATAGTTAAAAATAAGTTTTTTCTTATCTTTACATGAAATTTTCAGTATTTTATTTTGTGCCCACTGCCTTTTTTTCTGCCACTCGACATCAGCAAGAAGATTATAACTTCCCTTTCATTATTTTCCTCTTTGGATACTTAGAGACAACATTAAGATCTCCTGTGAGCCTTCTGTTCTCCATGGTGAATATTGTCAGCATCCTTTTCTTACTATAGCAAATGCTCCAGTCCCTTAATCACATTCATGGCCCTTTGCTAGACCCAGTATGTCCATGTCTCTGTTAGGGGAGCTCAGAGCTGTACACGACATTGTAGATAAGTCTCATTCTCCCATTGTGAATGAGAGGGCAAGGATCTCTGCCCTTTACCAGATGGCAGTATTTTTTCTAATGCAACTCTGGAGGCTATTTGCCTTCTTTGCTGCCTTATACTCAGCATCCATCAGAAATCCCAGGTTCCTGCTTCAAAGTTGCTTTCCAGCTGGTTGATCCCATACTGCACTGATGCAGGGAGTAAATCTGTGCCAGGGGTAAGAATTTTGCATTCTTTTTTTTACTTCATGAGATTCCTGCCAACGCATTTCTGCAATCTGTTGCAGTTCCTCTGAAAGGCAGCACAACTGTCTTGTATACCAGGTGCTTCCTCCCAGTTTTGTGTAATCTGCAAACTTACTAAAGTTGTTCCATGTCCCAGTGTCCTGGTCATTAAGGAAAAGATTAAACAATATTGTTTAACAATAAACAAGCTTTGGGGCACTCCACTGGTGGCTGGCTTCCAGCTGAAATATTGCTGCTCATCCCAACTGTTTGAAACTGGCTGTTCAGCCAGCTTTCAACACACCTTACTGTTCACTTGTTTCACACATACTTCAGCAGTTTGTCTATGAGAATGTGCTCAGAGACAGTGTCAAAAGCCTAGCTAAAATTAAGATAAATAATATCTGCCCTTCTCACCTTAATCACTGAGCAAGTTACAGAATCACAGGAAGCTGCAGCATTGGCGAAGTATGATTTCCTCTTCATAATTCCATCCTGACTACTCTCAATCACCTTCTTCATATGTTTTGAAATAGCTTACAGGAGGATTTACTTTATCACCTTCTCAGAAACTGAGGTAAGGCTTTCTGGCTTAAGTGACTCTTCCTTGCCCTTCTTGAACACAAAAGTGGCATTTTCTTTCTTCCAGTCCCCAGGAACCTTTCCCAGTCAGTATGACCTTACAGATATAATAGAGGGGCCCACAAATCAGCCAGCTTCCCCAGCACTTGTGTGCACATCCCATCAGGTCCCATGGAGTTATGTATGTCCAATTTGTTCAAACAATCCCTAAGTTGATCCTTCATGACCCAGGATAAGTCTTCCTTGCTACAGACTTTAATGCTGCTCTCAGAACCCTGGGATTCCTTGGAGACTGGTCTTACAAGACCGGGGAGGAGGTGCCATTGAGTACTTCTGCCTTCTCTCTGTTCTTTGTCACAAGGTCTCTTATCCCATCCAGCAGCAGGCTCACACTTCCCTTGTCTTCTTTTTGCTGCTGATATGCACGTAGGAAGTTCTTCTTGTTGTCTACATGCTCCTTACCAGATTCCTAACTCCATTGCTGTGCACTTGAACAGTGTCTGTTTATTCCTCCTGTATCAGCCGATCAATTGTATGCTTCCTTTTTAAATGTGAATTTTGTTAGGTGCACTTTGTTCATCTGTGTGGGCTTCCTGCCACATCCTGTATGTCAGGATCAACCATTTATGAAATTGGAGGTGATGATCATTAAAAATCAACCACCTTGCTTTCCTATTCATATGTATAGTGTGCATGCAGTATGTGCCATTTTAGCTCCTACCATCATACAGACTGGAATTCTAGACCTTCTCAACCCCTTGATGAATCACCTATGGACCTAGAATCAGTCTCTGTCTCTTTTTTCCCCCTGTTTGTTCTGCTGGGCTCTTGTTTTTGGCAACTACACAGTCACTCAGCTGTGGGAGAAGAGGCGGCGGGAAGACCTTTCACTGTGCTGCATGTCTCAAGGTTGAAAGGCTGGAAAATTGTATTCAATCTTTCCATGCATATGGTTTAGACACAAAAGTACTCTGCCTGATGACTGATACTGAAAAGATCAGCTGCTATGTTCTTGACCATTTCTAATTTTTCAGCTTTGTTAGACTTAAGGTCAGTCCTCAGTGAAGCTCTGTGGAAGTAAAATTTAGTGATATCCCCAAAGAGGACATTTCTGAGCACAGATGCGTAAGGAGAGAACTCAGTTTTAGGAATTTCGTACTAAATAAAGAATGACTGATGTATTTAGGAATCTGCAGTCTTGGTAAACAAGCAGGTGGGATTACTGCCTGGAGTTTAAGAGGAATGTCTAGACCTCATTTCGGAGAAATATTTAGATGGGCTGGAATCCCATTAATTATTTCTTGATTTAAAATTTCTTTTCTGTATTGATAAAACTAAATTTTTTTTTTTTTCCTCAGGGAGAGGGAACTAAATGGAGATCAGAATATAATGAGGAATATATACTTTCTGTAATTCTTATAGAAGGGAAAGAAGGAATATGAGAGTCCTTCCTAGTTTAAACAGCCAGGGGCTTGTGCAAAATTTGGTGTACGGTCTTTCAGTTTTCCACTTTCAAAATACAAATTAAAGGATCTTAAGACTCTACCACAGGAACTGATAACATTAGTACTCCTCTTAGCAAAATGGGTGCATAATACTGAAATATCTATTCTGCAAAAAAGGGTAAAATCACTAAGGGACAGCATTGAAAGATAGACAGATCTGGGAAGCTATTGCCAGAACAACATTCTGCTTGTTATTTGTTCTGAATGTATTCATGAGGATGTTATTTGTCATATTATAAGGATCTGAACACCTCAATAAATGGTAGTCATATTCAATAAGACCTTCAAAATGAAGGGTAGTTATTAACACTCATTTACCTTCTAATACACTGTCATCTGAAAAAAAGACAAATTATTTGCCAGTGAAAGTATTTCAGAAAAAAAGAACTTGTTCTAGAGTTAAAATAAAGCTATGTCAATGAAGAACCCCTCTAGGACATTTAAGACAGTAAAACAAAAAAATTAGGTGAAGTTGTGGAATAAATCTGGATTAAAAGGAGGTAATGTATTTAAAGGCTAAAAACAACCATTCCCACAAAAGTGTCGGTGTGGTCCTCACCAGCTGGCTCCCAATGCCTCTTGGAAATCACAACATGAACCTCAGGCTTTTGGCTCAGTGGGAACCACAGGGCTGTGTTCTCACATGTGACTTTTTTTAGCAACTAAGGTCTTGTGCAGAGTAAACCCCAAACTTGCACAAGATTCTCTGAACTTAAAAAGGAACATAAATAATCTGTTTCATTAAGCTGTCCACACTGTAGAATCCCTGTGGAAGCCTCCATCCTCTACTGCTTTGTACACCTCAGTAAATCTCAGTGCTTCCCAGCAGACTGATCAGAGGTATAAAGCAGTCTTCCAAAGCCCTTGCCAATTCTAGATATACATTTACTGCTAGGGATTCTTTCCCCTTTTAAATTCAAAAGAGTAACTTGGGATGTCTTTTAACTACACTATTTTTAACCTGACAGTGCTCCATTCTGACATGCTATCCCATTCCCACTATTTCTCTATGAAAACTGAGGCAAGTCTGTTTTGTTATCAGTTTTTAGCATGGCTGTTCCTGTACGGTAAATTTTAAGTGACTTGTTTTCTTTCTTCCGTTGCTTTAAAGAGTTAAATGTAGACTTTTCACATTGCAGCATTTTAACACCTATTGGGCTTTTATAGATTTAGTTTGTATATGATGAACTATGTGTATGTTTAACAAAAATATCAGCCAAAAGCGTAGAAGAGTAGAGGCCAAAAAATGAAATGTAGGCACAGAACAGCCACAGTAATGGAAGAGAAGGAGGGGAATGCAGAGTCAGGTATCAGATTAATCAGGGGCTAGGCTGTTTGCCAGATACTGCATTAGTGAGTATTGCTCAGAGACTTCCCTTTCACTGTTTTCTTGGCTGATTGAAGTGGTCATCCATCAAGCATCTGAATCCAACCCATGTTATCAAAGCACCTTCTATTTCTGCCATTCTTTAGGGTAAAAAATAGTCTGTAGCTCTCCCATGTCCACAAAAGTGATACTGTACCTTCTTGCAGAAGGTAAAATTTGATGGGCCAGTAGTCAGTTTCATCAGATGGTATAGAAATAAATTAAGTGCTCAAAGGAAAAAATAATACTGCAGTTCTCTGTGCTGCCTGATAATTAAGAGCAAAATATTTAGGCATTGTTTTTAGACGCAGTCTGACCTGAATCAAGGACATTGCCACATTCAATGTTTTTAGAAATATTTTGTTCCAAAAAGATTGGATTAGTATATTTTAATAAGAAATTTAAGTACGCCCCTCAGTAAATGTGATTTTGGTGAAGTTGGAGTAGAACTTCAGTTATATAAACTATGAAAGAATCTAGATTCAGTGAACAGTGTGTATGTGCACACACATGTATATAGACACAATTCATTTTAGTTTGACTGATAATTGAAACATTCTCTGAAGTGTTACCTGCTAAGTTCTGCAATTTCAGTCTACTTTAGGACAATAAAGTAAAAATTTCTCAGAAAGAGACTGTCGAGGTGAGTGAAAAAACACCATGCATTGATAGTGGGACATGGAAAAAGAGATTAGATTCAGTAGCAGATGCTCCCATGCCTCCTGATCTTGTATAAAATATATTGCTAGTGGTGTTGCATAAGTCACTATTCATTGGAAGTACAAATAGCACAGTTTCTTGTTACCAGTTAGACTAACAAAGTGACTTTAAGTAAACTCAGCAAGCATAGAAGAGCCAGAATATTGCAGTAGCAGGTGGAGATCCAGTCTTTCTCACAGTTCACTTCAAGCAGTTCCAGCCCAATTACCTTCCTTCTGGAAATCCTATCACTTTTTCACTCTTGTTCAAAACATTAATGTTAATCCTTTTTACTTAAACTTTTTTTTTTTTTTTTTTTTTTATTTTTTTTCTTTTTTTTTTAAATTTTTTTTTTTTTTTTTTTTTTTTTTTTTAATTGAGAAGATACAGTAGCACATGAATTTAGAGCTACAGTAGTCCCAAACTACAGTACCTACCTTGCTGTGATTTTGGTATTGTTTCTCTGGTGTTTCCCAACATGAGTACTGTCTGTGGTATTGTTTATGACTTTTTTGTTTTATAGGTGGGAGACAGTCTCTTCTTTTTTTTGCTCCTGTGGGGCTTCTTTGGTATATTTTTCAAAATATTTTTTATTTTGTATTAATTCATAGCAGTTCTTCAGTTTTCTTTCCAGTAGAATGGGTTTTAGAATACAGAATATTTTTTTTTAGTTTGGTATGAACTCCAGGAGAATAAAGATGGTTTCTTTGAGCTAAGTGAAAGAGAGACAGATAAGTTTGCATTGCCTTCTGAATGAAAATGTGGGCTTATTCGCTGAATAAAAGAAGGTATGAGGACTACAAAATTTGAAATTAATTAATTCTTAATCCAATTAACTTTGGCTGGTTTTATTCTCTCCCTGTTTGCTCTTTAGGTATGAACAACCTAAATGTGATAATGGTGCCAGAGCTCATCCAACGAAAACAAAGGATTTGTACAAAGGGCGTCAGCTTCAAGGTCAGTGAAATGGATAAATTTGAGTTTATGCATTCCAGGGCTTTATTCATTCACTACAGTAGATTAGAAAGCAATTCCTTACACTGTATCAAAACAAGGTATCTTTTAGATACCACTCTATTGATTTGCTACTAACTGAAGTCTTTGACTTTGGAACAGTGTAAATCAATATGTGTCTTGGGATCTTGTCAGAGAAAGTAAGGCTCATTTTAATCAGTAGTTTAATTCCAGTCACATTTACTTGCTGGAATTATTCTTTGCTGTTCTCATATCAGGGAAATCAGCAAGTATATCCAGGATAACATAACCTATGCTTCATAATCCTTGTTCTAGCAAAATCCATGGGAAATTTGCCTCCATTTTCAAATCAGTCTCAATAATGTATCCATCTTACTTTTCTCCAAGAGAATCTCTGTCAGTTTACCTCACAATAATACTTTTTATTATTATTCTTCGTTGAAGGAAAAAATGGTGTTTATTAGAGTTTTCATTTTTTTCACACTTTTTATAATCATGTAAGAGACCTTATCTATGGATAAATGAGATACACAGAAGTCAGTAGACTTCTTTAATTTTTGAAATAACGTTTTATTATGCTTGAATAACTTGAGGTGTAGCTGGTTTAGTGATATTGCACATTATGAGAGAGTCACTGTCAGTCCTTGTAAATAATCAGAAGGAAGTAAATAACATGTGCAGATCTTTCATGTCATGAAAAAAAATCTAGTTTTGTCACCCAAAGAAACATTCAGGCAATGATTCTCAAACTATGCCCATCAGTGTTGAAATGCATATTAAGCGAACACACGTTAATGCTCTCTGTCATGAAATAAATTTAATTACAAGGTGTAATTAAAGAAAATGCTAGATATAACTCTATGTTGTGTTCTATATAGAAGCTAATCAAAAGACCTAGTTGAAGATTCCCTGCTCATTGTAGGGGGGCTGGACAAAATGACCTTCAAGGGTCCCTTCCAACCCAAATTATTCTGTGCTATTTACAACTCCGTGGAAACCAGTGGAAAGTTAACTATCTTCAACAAATTATTTCACACAACACTTGCATAGTTACAGACTTGGATGGTTACTTGATTTTATGGGTTTTTTTTCTGAATGGAAAGGACTTGTCTTAGAAGACATTATAGCAGAGCAGAAGTTGAAGAAACAAGTTTTGCAGTTAAAGATATCACTTACTGGTCATTCCTACCTTTCGCTAAATATTTTGAAAAGCATTTGCTAGATGGAATCTTAGAGGGAGAATAGGCAGGTGAAGGTTTTTAAGATTGTATAGATCTATTTTTTATCTAAACTGCTAGTGTTTTCACACAATAAAATAATAAAGACATATCCAAAATCAAGATACTTTTCAAATGAAATAGTTAACAAGAATTTTCAGTGCTGCAAGCTCCTACTTGGTAAATTGATATTTTGCATTACATGCGCTTTCATCCAAAAAACAACTAAAACAATGCAAGCCTATAATTATTATAATTGATATGTATGACATGTATTTGTTCTTTCTCATGTTAGGTTGCTTAATCTTTGTCTTCCAAATGCTTTATGCTTTTTTAAAATAAGGCAGATACCAAAATTTCTTGAATACTTATAGGTTAGGTAGAAGAATCTCCTATTCTGCAGAATTCTCCTATTCTCCTATTCTATTCCAGCACGGAATAAGTATGTGTCTGTAGAAGTAATTGGGGGAAGAGACTGCTTCCCAGCTGTAGTTGTGTTAACATCTTTTCTTTTTTTCTTTTTTTTCCCTGTGAGGCTAAACGCACAAGTGCATTTGCCAATAAATGACAAATTTATTTCTTATTATAAAAGCACTACATCAAGTGAAAGGAATTGAATTTACTTTAGACAATTTTTTGAAATAAAGGAGGTTGAAATACGGTCTTGTACAAATATTTCTAGTTGTTAACAAGTAACACAAAGTTGTGTGAATAGCTAATATGAATCAAATTTTTAATAGCAATGAATCACTGTTATTCAGTTTTTCTATTGTAAGCAGCCTTGCAAAGGCATGTTTGCATCTGTGTTGTCTAAATTTAAATATCACATATAATTGCTGAGTGGTGCCAGGACTGAATAAAGAAAAAAACTAGGTTAATTGGAGTCTTACTTTTAAGGAATAATACATTTCTGAAAGGATGGGTTTGCTTGGTTTGCTGGTAGCCACAAAATTGCAGTAGCCCTTGGTGAAACCACTGTGACTACCTGCTGTGTAAAACCAAAAAGATTTTAAAATTAATTACTTTACTGCTATGAATGATCTTAAATGGGATAAACCCTTTAGGTAGATCCTCAGGTGGATTAAATTGGCATGGTTCTGCAGCTGCACTGATTTGTACCACCTAAAAATTTGAACCCATTACATGTTAAGCTAAATATTTTTAGCACTAATTTGTAAGTAAATCAAGAAAAAGTTTTTGGCAAGCACTGATACCTTGCTAAGGCAAAATTGTGGCAGACAAGTGTCCCTTGGAGTCAATGGCAAAATTCCCACTAATTTAAACCTAGCTAAGACTATGTCTTTACATTTCTAAGGTTACCTAATATAACACATCTGAAGCTGGAGGCTAGTCTAATGTTTGTAGGGACGATCCAAGCCACCTGTATCTCTTAGTTTGGACTGGAAGTAATAATAATAATAATAATAATAATAATAATAATAATAATAATAATAATAATAATTCCCATTAGATTTCTAGATTTCTTTTTTAAAGCCAAAGCATTTTTCTGACAACCATACTTGTGGTTATGAGCCTTCTCAAAACTTGTTATTCTGAGATAATGAAATTGAACTCAAAAGGAGTATAGAGAATGTCACATACTATGGAAACAAAAGGGTTTTTATTTTTCTCATAGTCAGAATTTTCAAACATTTGTATTTTGACCTTTTGTTCTCTTCTGTGTTATACAGTAAAAGGGAAGCTCTGTGATGTAAGGCCTTGAATAGTTTTTTCCATACTTTGGATTACTGGTGTTTTAAAGAGGAATTCATTTTTCTACATAAGCTGATCAAGAGCATTTAAAAGGGTTTAGCCTGAAGGCTGGTTAAGCTAAACATATAGTATGATGAAATGAAGTGTAGGTGCCCCTGTAAACTTCCTGTTCATAAAGCTAGTCTTGCCTCTGCTCTAAGCAACCTGGCAGAAAAGGACCTTGGTGTGTAAGAAAGCAAGACATGATAGCATACTGATACAGTGCCAGACTACTCAGATAATTTGTCTCCTGAGCAAATCCTTTTCTTATTTAAAAAGTATGCATTGAAAGCAAGAAATCTTTGTTTTAGGCTCTGCTGTGTGTGAGGGCTGGATAAACTTTGGATAGTAATTTGTATGATTTAAGATTTTTGTATTCTTACCTGACTTGGGAATTTATCTTATTTTCCTGTAATATGATTTTTATTACCCAGATCTGAAATATGAAAAGTAAATGGAAAAAATTTTAAAGTATTCTGGGGATAGTCATTTTACTCACAATATTTTTTAATTAGAAGTACCCTTATCTTTTGTGCAGAAAAAAAACAAACACAAAAATAACAAATTAGTAAATGGCACACAAGTTTCATCAAGGGACACAATGCCAAGCTGGATTTTCAGACTTTACTGGGTTGTTATGGTTTTGTCAATTTAAGTCAGACTACTAATTTTGTTTACATTTTATTTTGGTTTGGTTAAGTTTCTCCTTTTCTTTAACACAATGTGGGTTTTTCTGAAGTTCCTACAGTTGGGCTACTTCATTTCATACCAAGGGATAATTTGAGAGGGGAAAGTATAGTTTGGAAATGACAGTGCCTCGAACAGTAATATGGTATACTGATTTGGGTCAATGTGCTGATGTAGTAAGTCAATCTACTAAAAGTCTTAAAAGTCTCCCTTTTAAAATTTTCTCTAAATGGCATAGCTCTTCGCTGTTGAATATTTTCTTTTCCTGAGATGCTGATCTCAGTT
This sequence comes from Onychostruthus taczanowskii, assembly GCF_017590055.1. Taxonomy (NCBI): domain Eukaryota; kingdom Metazoa; phylum Chordata; class Aves; order Passeriformes; family Passeridae; genus Onychostruthus; species Onychostruthus taczanowskii. The sequence continues at coordinate 165,920 of NW_024497741.1, forward strand.
TGCCTTGCTGGAAGTAGCATGCTTCCATTGCATTCAAGTTACTGTAGGTTTTTACTGGTGACATAAAATCAGCATTTCACTTCTATTTCTGTCCTTACTTCAATCCTTCACTTCAGTTGATTATCATTACAATTTTTGATTCTAGACCATTTCTCATAAAAAGGTGAGTATTTCAGGGTTTTGATAGCACTGAGTTAAAAAGCATCTGAAAGGTTTTTATTGTCCAGGGTTTATTCGGTGGCGCAAGAAAGATTCAAAGTAGTTTTGCACAGCCTCTGTGAGACAGACCATTGAGGGCCTAAGCTCTGTTAATCATGGTCGTGGTACTCCAGTGGTCTACAATTTGGTCAAACTTAGAACTTTATGACTCAATTGAAATGTCTTGACAAAGGGCCCTTGTATAGTTAATCAACTTAATAACAAAACAAAACAAAAAAATCCCTTAAAACTCTTTAAATATAAACTACAGGTTGTTTTCTAATTTCATAGCCTACTACTGACTCAGCTCTTGTTTTGAGGTATGGGTGTTCTTGAGTTTAGTTTAACCTTGGCATTCAAGTAGTTAATATTTTCTCCTGCAAAACATGCATGAGCGCAGTTTAACTCATCTGTTTATTTAATTTTTGTGTTACTTAAGAAAAACAAAAATATTCTAACTGCCCAATTTTCTTCCTATTGTAATGGCTTTATTTACTGTGTTTCTGATGGGATAATCCTGCACTGACCCTGAACAGTTTATGTTTTGTGGAGCAAAACTCATGATTTAAGGTATGGGGGAATTATGTGTAGATAAGTACAGTTTACTTTTGGTTGTTGGCAGTGTATCTTTTTCCAAAGTTAAAGGGAAATAGTCGGAAGCACTCAAACCACAATGATGCAACACCCACAGCCAAACAGCCGTCATATGAAGTGTCTCACTTCAAAGGCATCATAAAAGAAAAGGAAAGTGATAGAGGTTTAACTGCTTTTCCTTTTGAGGTTCATTCTATCATGCAGTGGTTCCACTTTTGACCAGGACTGCATCAGATTTTATAGGGTGCCAGAGAATTTCCCAGCTAAAATACTGAGGTACCACCACTGTCCTACCTCATCTAGCTCAGTCTGTTTCCACATAGTCCTTCGTTTCCTCAGTGTAGTCTGGTACCATCACCAAGCAGAAAGTAATCTTACCTTATTTCACATTCTTAAACATTTGAATGACTAAAGCTTTCTTTTTTTTAAAGGCATCAGATAAGGCATAATGCGAATTTTTAACACATGCCTACCTTCCCATGAGCTTCAAATTGCTAGGTCAATTGGCATGTAACTGTCTTCACTGAGCTGTGATTTAAAAGGATTATATTTTCATGATGTAACCAGCTTTCTGGCTGCACGAGCTAATATTCAAAATACTCCTTTCTGCTATTGAATCTTAAAGCTCTGAGTAGTCAGCTAACTGCTTGAATTTGCTGGCTGTTTTAAATGAGCCTGTAACCATTGCTCTGAACTCTGTGCTGTTCTATCTACCAAGAGGTACTTGGCAAAAAGGCTTTGTATGGAGCAGCACTACCTGAAAAAATTACTATGAACAGGAAATGTTGTTTCAAATCTGGTGTGAACCTTCATGACAGTGATGGCAGAGCTGAACAGCTGTGTGGTGAGTTGATGTAGGGGACCTACCTGGAGCATGGTGGGGTCTGCATGGTGGGGTCTGCTGGGAGGACATGAAGCTCAACAGTGAGGCACAGCTCCCAGGGCTGGAGGTTCATAATGGAAGCAGAGTGAAACCCTCATAAACCAAAAGGAAATGACTAGCGATATTGTATGCTAATTAGACACCCACAAGTCTGTGGGCCCAGATAGGGTGCAGCAAGAGTAATGAGAGAGCTGGCCAGAAGAGCTTCCCAAGTCACTTCCAGTCATTTACCGGCAGTCCTGGTTAACTGGAGAAGTCCCAGAATTACCAGAAGGTAATTAGCAAATGTAACACCCATCTACAAAAGGGGTTGAAAGGATGATCTGGGAAACTAAAGACCTGTCATCCTGACCTTGGTACAGGGGAAAGTCATGGAACAGATCATGATGAGTGTCAACATACAGCATGTGCAGAACAACCAGGGCATCAGGCCCAGCCAATGTGGCGTTATGAAAAGCAGGTTCTGCGTGAGCACCCTAATCTTCTATGGCAAGGTGACTTGCTTAGAAGATGAGGGAAAAGCTGTGGTTGTTGAATAACTAAACTTCAGTAAAGGTTGTTACACCATCTTCCACAACAATCTCCTGGGGAAATTGAGCCTTTTTTTGGCTTGAAGAGACACACTTTTTACTGTATTAAAAACTGTCTGATGGCTGGACCAAGAAAATGGTAGAGAATGGAACTAAATCTACTTGATGGCCAGTCACTGGTGATATTCCCCAGGACTCAGTGTTGTGGTTGGTCTTGTTTCATATCTTTTATCAATGGTATGGATAAGGGGATTTAGTTTATCCTCACTAAGTTAGCAGATAACACCAAATTAGATGGAAGTGTTTTTCTGCTGGAGGATAGGAAGGCTCTGCAGAGAGATCTCGACAGGCTGGATCAGTGGATGGAGGACAACCACATGAGGTTCAGTAAAGCAAAGTGCTGGGTACTGCACTTATATTGTAACAACCCCATGCATCAATATAGGCTTGGGGAAAAGTGGCTTGAGAGCTGCTTAGCAGACAGAGATTTGGGGTTTCTAGTTTACAGCTGTTCAGTTGTGTGCCCAGGTGGCCAAGGAGGCCAATGACATCTTGGCCTGTATCAAGAATGTCCAGCTGGACTGGAGAAGTAATTTTCTCACTGCACTCAGCACTGGTGACACCACACCTCAATGCTCTGTTGAGTTCTGGGCCCCTCACAACAAGGAAGACAATGAGGTTTTGGAGGGCATTTAGAGAAGGGCAATGAAGCTGGTGAAGGCTCTGGAGCACAAGTCTTGAGGAGCAGCTGAGGGAGCTGGGAGTGTTTAGCCTGGAGAAGAGGAGGCTTGGGGTGGGGAACCTCACTGCTCTCTAAAACTACCTGAAAGGAGGTTGTAGCCAAGTGAGGGCCAGTCTCTCCTGTCACGTCTCAAGTGAAACAATGAGAAGAAATGGCCTTAGGTTGTGCTTTGGGAGGGTCAGTTTGGATATTAGAAAAAAATTCGCACTGAAACAGTTGTTAGGTATTGGAATAAGTTGTCCAGGGATGTGATGAAGTCACTGTCTCTTGAAGAGTTCAAGGAGCGTCTGTATATGGCACTTGGGGTTTTTATTTATGGGTGATTTAGTTTGGTATTAGGTTGATGGTTTGACTTTAAAGAGATATTCCAACCTTGATGATTCTGTGATTCTGTGCAAAGGGGTGCTGGAGGGCCAGGAACACTTGTCAGTCCCTTATTGCTGGGGTAGGAAGGGGAATGGCAGCTTCCCCTTCCAAAGCACTTGCTGTCTCCTCTAGTGTGTGCAGTGGTGGCCTAGGGAGGGGGGAGGCAGTAATCCTCACTACTACCTAGCTCCGTAGGTCAAGCAAGTGCTGAGGCCACTGTTACGGCTTCAGAGCAGCTGATCCTCCAAAGAGGACTCAGTGTCTTAAACTTACAATAGTTTACTTGGGCTTCTGAATTTAGCAGCTTCAATATTATTACCCCATTGTCTGGCTACATGAACATATCTTAGTTTCCCGGTGGGAGTTTTAGCTCCAGAGGAAGGAAGTCTTGCAAGTTATTTTTCAAGGCTCTGCATATCACGTTAATTTCCTGCATACCCTCTTCTATTCATCTCCTCATCCTGATTTGATTAATAATGATCTGGCCACAGTTCTTCATACTGCTTTAATTTTGCATCAATTTGTAATAATTTCTTATCAAAATGAATCTTCACACAAACCTGCAGTAGAAATATTAATATCTGAAAAAAATAATCACAAGCACGTAACCCAAGAGCTACTTAATGTGCAAATTTGCCTATAAAAATCACAGAGAAAGCATTTATGTTACTAATAAAATGCCAGTGAAAGACACAACTGTTTCACAGCTAACAAAAGAGAAAACCTTGCTAATTAAAGGTGATGCTACTGGCTCAGCAATAGCATTTCATTCATTGCTCTACTTCATATTAACCTATAATTTTGTGTTTATTTTAAAGGGCTATAGTAGAAGTAATAAACACTGACTTCATTTGCTTCACATCATTTGGCTATGCCAAAGAATATATATTCTGTTTCTCACCTTACTTGTTGCTGTCCTCCTTTTCCAAACAAACCCATGTTTAAGGACAGCAGTCTTGCTTGCTGTCAGTGTGAACTGTGGAACACCTCCAGGAGAACATGCCCAGAAGGGAGAATGTTCTCCTGTATCTGGCTGGCTTCCCAGGAGATTGTCTCACACCAGCTGCACAGTTACATTTAATCCATAATATTATATTTACTTTCCTTCTATATTTTTTTTTTCTAATAGTAAAGAGACAAAGAAGGAAATGAATTTATGTGAAATGTTTCAATGCAGAGATTAGCTTAATCAAGAAATCCAAAAGAAACTGCAAAACAGTACATTTTAAACATCTTTGTTTCTTTTAACAAGGTCTCTGCAGAAAATACATGTGAGTATTAAGAAAATCAAGATACTTGCCCTCTTCTAAAGACAGTCTAAAGTTTACAGTGAAAATACCACAGACCCTTTTAAAACATCTCCAAGTACATTACTGAAGGATACAGAGGTAGTGTCTGTGCCCAGTATAAAATCTTACAATAAGCAGAGGAAAACTTTGTTCACACTGAAACTAAAAGGAATTAAAGAATTTGCCTCATTCAACAAACTTTGATGCTCTATTCTTAAAACTACAAGCTTCAAGAAATGCTTTTAAAAATATTGAAATAATCTCTGGTATAGTGAAGACATAGGAGAGGTATCTCATAATAATGTGGGGCAACTGGATTGTAGCTCTTGGATAAGCAGTAAAAAAAACTCAACACCAGTGGGGAAGATTGGTATAGAATGACCTCAGTGTTTTCTGCCAAAATGCCTGCAATCATTATCATCTTGCAATCTAAAAGCTGTCAAGAAAAGCTCATATTAACTGGAAAAGGAGAAAACATTTTAGTGTGCCAGGGCTGTAATCATAATGAAAAATGACACGTGAATCTTATCATGACAGTGAGTGGGAGTCACATAATAAGACACTATTTCCTCAAAGGCACATGGTATGGGGCTTCCCCTTTATAATCTGATAGAGTAAATTGAATAAAAACATGCCGTGGATTTGTAATACTGTTCCTTTCAAAATGGATCTCTTGTTTTGTTGTGTTTTCATACTTGGATACAAGCTCTCCTTGATTATGTGGCAGGAACAGCTCTCATGTTTAATCTGTGGACAGGGAAAAAGAAATATTTTCATTTCAGATTGAATGTATATCTGGACCTATATTTTCAAGAGGGAGCAGCAATGATTAGGCATTTATTCTTTGTGTTTAGTCACTTGGAGAAGTGTTCCAGTTTTCAAATAAAATGAGCACTTTAAAAACTCTGAGTTCAGTGGGGATTTCCAATTCTCAGCAATTATGAAAATATCCTGTACTTACAATAAATTGCCCTAGAAATTTTGTGATTTTCATCAAACAGTGACTTTTTGAAATGCATACTTACAAGGCTAGGGCTTGTGAAAAGGTAAGCCAGTGCAAGCCTTCCCACTTACTAACACTTTGAATAACTTCATGTGTAATCCAGTGATAACATCAGTCATTACTCAGCTGAATAATGACTGAAAGTGTCAAGCGATAAACCTAATTTACTTGTCAAGAAAAGTGAACAAGATGTAGTCAAAAATTTTGACACTGATCTCACATCATTAAGTATATTTTTCTGAATAAAATTTTTTTGTTTTAGCCTCCAAAAGGCTTTTTTTGTGTAACCCCCTGCAAAAGGGCAAAAAATTTCTCCCTCAAGGGCTTTCAGTTGTGGAGGCCTAGAAGTTGTATTCAAACAAGGAATAACATTGCAGATTTAAAAACACTGAAAACAAAGAATTACTTTGAAACAAAGAATTACTTTGTTTACTTCTTTTGAGAAAAAGGCTGTCTCTGATAATCAGAGAGTCCATTCAATGCTCCTGTTTTCTAAATACCAGCATAGCTTATCTGAGACCAGCGGAACTGATCACCAGTAGAAGAGTGTTGCACATCTCACTGAGGTTGACTGTATTTTACAAAGTAAAATATCATTACTGAACATAGTTTCTGACTGAGGCTCAAAAGTAATGCCAGGTTTTGTTCTCCTCATCACAGCAGATCAAAGACATGATTAATTTCACATTCTTTGTCTTGGTAAGGAAGTGCTGTAACTTTGGTGCAGCCATAGATAGAGGTTGTCATACCTGTTGTTGTTAATATGGAGAACCTGCAACCAGAGATGAGCTTGGAAAGACACTGTGCTTAGTGTTGTTAATTGTTTGCATCACAGCAGTTTATAGTTGTATAGTCTGGGATACCAGTGTTCTGGGCACTGCACAAATACAGAATAACAAGATGGTGCCTGGAAAATTCGCAGTCGAGCTGATTGCAAAGCCACTCGGACAGTGGGTGGACAGATGCCATCACCTGGAGAGGCAGTGAAAGTTCCTGCCAATTCCTCAAAGTGCTTCAGTCTGCCAGCATGTGTCACCTTCATTTCACACTGGCTGAGCTTAAGCCAGCTGGCTTTCCTCCAGGTCCTTCTTCGCATCAGGTATTTAGCCTGCAGAGAATGCATTTTTCTGGGCTCAGTGAGGAGATGTAGAATAAATGCTCTTGTTCACAGGGATGACATTTTATATGATACTCAGTGTTTTTCAAATAGATGGTGTTATTCCTTGGTTAACTACAGCTTATAGGCCTCCACAACTGAGAGCCCTCAAGAAAGAAATGAAATGAACCCATACAAACATCTGGGAATTCTTTTAAAGGATTCAGAATGCTTCACAAGGTTCAGAAATTGGCTTCTCTTTAGCTCAGCAAGAGTGCTACTGTTCATAGACTTCTGATGTTAGCATATGGCAAAAATCCATGAATAATTTTGGGAAATAAATTTACATTTGTGAGTTCTTTAATTTGCTTGCTATCTAGAAATGTTTTCTGGTAAAGCTTTTTTCCTCTGTAAGTCATCCACAAGCAACTCATTGTAAATATTCCTAAAGTACATTCCATGACCTGCTGAACCCTGATCCTGCAAACACTTACTTGCATTCTTCTTGTGATTAGTTCAATTAAAATCAAAGAAACTTTCACATGTGGTTGTAAAGTTAAGCCCAGGCATAAGTGTCTGTAGGACAAAGGTTTAGGTTGTTCCATAACCTTGATATTTTATGTGCTATGTAGTCTCTGATTGTTAAATGAGACACAGACAGTCAGAATCAGTGCAAAGTCAGGGTTTTCAGTCTCAGGGTATTACTCCTGTTCTCTAACTGGAGAGTTATAGAATGCAAGTCTTACGAGTCTGAGGTTTGGGTTCCTTGAGTACATAATCCAGATTTGCTGGTAGCAGTCCAATTTGAAATTAGCTTTGGAATACAGCTCAATGCAAAGCAAAGGTCATTGAATCAAATTAATTTAAGAAACAGAGTGAATATTCATCAGCTTTTTTTTATGGCCTCTTAATCACTACAGACCCTTCTGTGCTGTGAACTTTATAATGGGGAAAACTACTGATAAGCGAATTCCTAGGCTTTGTAGCCAGACACAGTTATAATGGAAAATGTCTACTAGAGCTGAGCAGCAGATTTTTTTGCAGAAAATAAACCCTGAGTTTGAAAAATTCACCTGGCTCACTGAGGAGAAAAGCAGAATCTAGGAATAGCTGTTGAGTAGCATATTCAGCTACATAGTTAGGTAGTAGTAATCGTACTAGTTAGCTACAGTATTTTGTATACATCTGGTGGTGAAAAGAATGGACAGCTATGGATAAATATGGATTTAACTCATAAATTGCATTTGGCATTTGGCTCTACAATCTCACTTGCTATTATTGCTGTGTCTCTCTCATTTTCATCAAGCAGGAAGCCGTCATAAAGAACTCCATTAGTTTTGCACCTATGTGTGCATTTAAATATAATCATCAATAAGGAACAGAGTTATTCTTTTATGTATGCTGGAAATATCCATATCGTAATTTCAGTTCAGAGAAGTAATATTTAAATGGCCACAAAACAATATCTCTGAACCACTGAAAATAAAAGACTGCTGTTTTTTCATTAGGATATTTAACACATATTTCTACCCTTGGAAATTTTTCAGTATATCTGGTGCTTGTCCTTTAGGTTTTGAATGCAGAAATTGATTTGGAGTTATTTAGAGAAGGATTTTATTAGTGAGAATAATTGTCTGTCTCTGACATCTGCATAGCTGAATTCACACTATCCAAAAAAGAGCTCGAAGGATACAAAAATATTCCTAACAAAATACTCTTAAACTCTCCGAAATATTTATACAAGAGAGTTTTGGATTCTTTTTTCCCCAAATAGCATGTACTTGTACAGGGTTTAAGAAGGTGCATTGGAATTTTGTAATTTCTTCTGGTGCTTTTTTTGGGGTTATGTGTGCTAGTAATTTCATCACACAGGAATAATGTGTTTCTGATTTATATAGATTAGAAGTGTTTATATGATAACTAACATAGCCCTAAATTTAAATCTGTATTTAAACTAAAATTCACATTTACATAGATCCTCTTATGCCTCTCAACTCACACTCCTAGGAAAGAATCATAAACAAGTTCTACTCACAAATGTATTCCATATATATTCTCAGTAGTTTTCTCATATTTTGAAATTAATCAAAACCATTCTGCAAGCTGTATCTTATCTCTGCTGTTTGTAATGAATTACTGTGATGCACGTTAGAGAAAGAAATTGCAGTTTCACTTAGCCTCGTTCAAGTTGACTCTACTATGCAAATATAAGAACAGTGATTTTTCTATCAGAAATTTGAAATTCATTGTGTCATTGTATTAAGAATAGAAAAAGTAAATACATATTTTGCCAATATTTTCAATAGCTGATATCATCCAGATGATTTTGTAGATAACTTCTTTAAAGTGGGTTTGTAATTGTATGCTTGGCAGTCACTTGCTCTAAAGAAGAATTTTATTTTATTTAATCTCTGAGATTGTTGTGCAAATTCTGCTTCTAATTCATTACTTTGAATTGAAAGTAGTCTCACTGGAAAAAGTTCTCTTAGGTTGTAAAATGGTATCAAGGAAACCAATAACTAGGACAGGATACCTACAAGGGCTCACAAAAGAGACCTCTGATACTAGTATTTTTTTGCTTTTTATTTCACAGAATGAAAGAACAAGTGAGATTCAGTAGCAAGTGTAATTAGAAGGTTTAAGGAGTGTCAGTATTTCAACCCAAATATCTCTTGTGAATACTGACATCCTGGGGAGGGATGCTGGGACATGGAGGGAAGATTTCACATCCTCTTCTCTCCAAATGTTTGAGTTCATTCTTCTGCCATAGCTCTCCTACTCTGGTGCAAGACAGCTCAAACTCCAGACTCTGGTGGGGCTGCAGGACATGAGGCTGGGATGACACCATATGTGTGCACCATTGTGTCGGGATGAGTTGAGACTCCCCTGCTCCCATGTTCCTTGCACACATACCAGCTTGCACAGGCATGAGTCTGGGCTGGGGGTGAGATGAATGAATGAGCTCTTTTTGTATTTTCCTGTCAGTGAGACTTAGGAGGGGTTTTGAACTATTCCCCTACCAGAAGTGGGATGAGCTGCTCTGACCAGCATCTTTTCCTGTAGGTACATGTATGTGCCTGCATTTTTTCGGCTTGCTCTGTGACACATTTCTCTGAGAGAGAAGAGTTACTCTCTACTGTGTCAGTGAGCTCAACAGCCACAGGTGGTGCTGGGTTCACTACATGTACAATGTGACTCCTTGAGCATACCCACGCTCTCCCAGTGATTTCTGTGTGCCTGAAAGATACTGAGTGGTAGGTTACCATGTCCAGCACTAGAAATGGCCACATTTTTCAGCATTTTGCTCTGCACGCTTATCTTTCAGATTTGTCATGCAGACCTATTAAAAAATTGGAGTATATTTAAGCATGAGAGAACATTTTATTTTGCAGTCATTAAAACTGTGTCTCAGCATTTTTTGTCTTAGAAAAGAGGAAGATTGCTTCTGAAAAAAATGTGATTGATGCATCGTATGCTATATATATATCAAAGGACTACTTTCTTTACAGAACAAGAGATTTTTTTACAGCTGGCAAGGCAGGACACTTAGTTAATTAGGAAGTCTTGGTAAATATCTCCCTTCCTCCTTAGTAGTTCAGCTGGATCCAAGTGTTCTTATCAACTTTGTGCAAAGCATAGTTCATCATAATTAGGACACCAGCTGGACTGTCGAAGTTAAGGTCATCTAAACTTCATAAACAGCACCAACAGGGAGTTCATGCACTAGGTGTTACTGACATTTCCATATCAATTTGAACCAAAGTAATGGATAAAAAGAATTAATATTAGATATACAATCTTAGTGTCAAATTTTGAAAGGAATAATTATTCTCTGAACTTAGTCTTGTTCCTACTGAATCAAAGGAAGCTAGTCTCTTTTATATAAAAATACTTTGTCCTCTGAATGCCTTAAGTTTTACTAATTTTTGCATGAAACTTTCCTATTGCAAGATGGGCTATTTTTTTTTTTTTTTTTTTTTTTGCAAACACTGAAATGCCAATCTGTTGTGAGCTGTTTGAAGTCATGTTTTTTATTTCAACTGTCTACTTGCTTGGACACAATGCTGATTTCATCCTTTGTCTGCTGTGTTTCTTTTTCCATTGTTCCTCCTTCTTGATTAAAAAATGAAGGCAAACAGAGCCGCAACATCTGTGTCTCACATGTTTACAAGTCCATTTCATTAGTTCTATGGGCTGTCCAAGATTTATGTGTAGCATTTTGTTCTCTAGGGGTAATTGTCAATAGGAAAAGTTTAATCCAATAGGGATTACCAAAAAAAAAATCACTTACTTGAACTTCCTATAAAAAAAATTAATTTCTTTAAGGTATTTTGATCCCTGCATTAACAGGGTACACAATTCTCTGGACCCAAGCTCATGGTTCCAGGCATGCATCACAGTGTTATTGCAAACTTGGCAACTAAATCTAGGGAAGAGATTAATGTGCAGTGTGGTGGCTGGACATGTAAGGTGCATGAATTGGACTTTAATTTAGAGTTCTCTGTATGGCTTGGTAAAAAAGAAGGCGCACTGCTGTGGTGCTGTCATTTCTGATGTTTAGAAAAACAGGGCTTGCTGTTCATCATGAGTTGTTTTTACTTTTGAAGTTCATTAATTTCCCTGACGTAGGCAGGTGACTTGGTTAAAGAAGGGTTATTTGGGAAAGCAGGGTCCTTCTGGGAGAGTGAAAACTGTAGGGTTTATTCTACAGTGAAATATTGTTTTGTCAAATTCCTTAGCTGCTTGAGATTTAAGCTTGGAGGCTTAGCTGAGCGTTTGAGTGAATGTTTTGTTGTTGCTAGCGCTCTCCTTCGTATCTGGCTGTGGTGCATCTTGCAGACAGGCTTCACTTGATAGTCACTTTGTGTGGAAAGCAATGAGGGAAGAGGAATGTGAATAAATATAAAATGCTCTGATTCTTTACAATCCACCCAAGGAAACTGCCCAGGAAGCAGGTCAGAAAACTCTGGTTTAATATGAAAGGAGAGGCATGAATTTCTTATCATAAAACTATTACCTGAATGAGTCTATTAAACCTGAACTCCTCATTTGAAATCAAATGTGGATTTCTGGAGGAGGAGTGAAAAAAACCAGACCCATTGGATCTTAGTCTAATTGCCATTATATAGGTGAAATACAAAAGGTGAGCTCATTGTGGGGTACAGTGAATGTCTTGATGCTGAAGTTTTTCCTTTTTCTACAATGAATTTCAGAAGGTGTTCAACTGGGCAGAAAGAGAAGGGTACCTTCTCTGCCTTATATCTTAGATGGAATTCATAGGTTAGCTAATAGGAAAGGAGTACATTTTTTTAAAAAAAATTATTTCTTTACAAATTAATTTTATAGTTTTTTATTAAAGTTAGGATTCATACCATGTGCACAAGCCCAAATCAAGCTCCCTCCACAGATTTTTTTTATCTCAGATGTTTAGCTTTGGAACTTTTGCTTAGTAATATTTGTAATTTGGAGACAGGTAGGAATTAATTGGGTTAATTTTCTTGTTGCCAGTCCAAAATTTGTACTTCAACAGCAAAAGACTAATTCCCCATGCCCAAGTTTTATTCTTAGTGATTTATCTCTGTTTACAGATAAAGCAGAACATTGTAATACAGGACAGATAAAGTGAGGACATTCTATACTCATAATATTTTCAGTAGAGTCAACAGATAAATGCCTGTCATAAAAGGAGGGCAACTTATTCTTAAAATGGGCTTTGATAGATAGGCATTTATATTCTTCTTCATTGTTTCCTGATAACCATTTCCAAACATATCAGCAAAATTAATGGAATCTCTCAAATACTTGAGAGATAGAAAGTGATGCTTTTCATGCAGAAAAAAACAGAAAACAGATTAAATAAAGTTCACTAAAAATGGTTGAAAAATTTGAATTTGAAACTCCCATCCTTTCCCCTTTTCTTGAGAGATGTTTTTATCTTCAAACATTCATGAAATTCATAGATCAAATAGATGCTGCTCCATCTGAGCAACCCAAGATGCACTTGATATTATAGACAAACCTAGGTGCTTTACTAAGTTGAGTCATAAAGTTTGTTGATGTTTTTGAAGGTACTGTGTGAGAACCCCACCGTGCATTTCTATTCAAAATTTAGTCAATTGCATGAAACCTTTCTCATGAAAATGGAAAAAAAAATATGACAAATTAAGGTTGTGCTCTGTGTTGTGAATGAAAATTGTCAGGTTGAGATAGAACAACTGAAGTACCCTATGCTCTTTGTTGCCTCTATAAATAATGTTTTCTTTTTTTTAACCCCCCCCCCCCTACTCTTTTCCATGACATCTGAGTATTTGATTCCCTCCAGCTGCCCTGTTTTTTCCAGTGTGCTCTGAATTCAACTTTATACCACTGGGCGTTGTATTGTCTACTCTTTTAATGTCCTCTAAGTGAAATACTCAAATTGAATAATAACGAAGCAGAAATGCTCAGTTTTAAATTGAATGGATTGAAAGTTAGAAAATAAAATCCAACAGACTCAATGTATTTTTATATCAAACAACAGGCTTCTTCTCTTTTGTATTTGCTGAAAAAAGGTTATAAGCAGTGGCTTATAGTATATAAGAATGATAAAGTGCTGCTTAAGCATCCGTTCACACAACTCTGTTTGGTGAGGCAACAAGCCTCAAAACCAAACCATGCAAGGCAAAAAACCTTTTTACTGGGAATTTGATTCTTCAGACTGTGAAGTGCAGTGCCTTTGTACAGCAAAGCACTGAAGCCCATGCTTTTCTTTAAGTTCGTAAATTCATTTGATCTAGTGAGAAGACTCTGTTGACACACTTGCCAGGCTTTTTGGAAGACGCTGGCTGCATTTCTTTATGCCATGTAGGATGAAGCCCTGACTTAAAGAACGTGCTGTACAGTTCTGATGTTATTGTCATTCTGCTGAAGAAAATGTTTTAATGTAGCAATAGGAATGGCTTCTGACATTTTCTTTGTTCTGAGGGTTTGCTTACAGCAGAAGGAACCCTTCTGTGGTCACACAATAGCTTGATGATTAGAGTATTCAGCTGAAGAGGAAAGAACATAGGTTCAAATGCTTGATCCAAACCAGACAGAGCAGGGAATTGAACCTAACTCTCTAGTGTCAGAGATTAGGGTATTCCACTAGGATAACAACAAGCCAGGTTTCAACTCCCTACTCTGTCTGGTTTGGATCAGGGAGTTGAACCTCAGTCTCCTCCATCTCAGCTGCGTGCCCTCATCACCAAGCTATTTGGCCAAGGTGGGATAGGGTGTTTTGCTCTTAAAAAAAGCTAATTTTGCACCAGAGTAAAATATAAACTACCCAATCCTGACTATTTCCACATGATGGAATAGTTGTTTCCAGGCCAGGCTGAGAGAGAGCTACTTCATTGTCACATACCAAGAGCGCCAGAAGCAATAGGAAGATATAAAACCCTTCTGTCCCTGCAAATGCAGCTAAAGATGCAGAGATTCAGCCATGTTATCCACATGGCTTTGGCAGAAACAGAGAAAACAAAACCACCAGAAGCCAGTTCATGTGAACACCAGAGCTATCTCAGTGAATCACAGTTTTGTTTGGAGAAGAATGGGAGAGAAAGATTAATATTCTTTCAGTGTGGTTTGAGGTGTCTGTGTCAGTGCACAGGCTGCAAGTTTGCTTGGAACTTCAAGCAGCTTTTTTCTCCACTGGTTTCTGTGTCCCTCTTCTCTCCCTTGATTTTCTACCTGGTTCTCTCCAATTTCCATGCTTTTCTCCACCTTTCACTGCTCTTACCATATATTCATGTCCTTTCCACAAAAATTGTTCTGGCTTATGCTCTGGTGTTTGCAATGACACACATAATTGAAACTTGTAAAATCCTCTTCAAATGTACTTATATCAGTTGATACAAATGGATGGGTTGTAATTGTTTCCCTTTTTCCTGTAATCCACACATACACGTTGAATTTCTTAATCTAATCCCAGGCATTTTCAAAGGTTTAAGTACTTGGGGGTTTCTTTTCTTCTCATTACATTCTCTTTTTTGCCTCCCAGTTTTAACCAGCAGTAGAATACCAAGTGATTTTTGACAATCTAGCATGTGAACCCTTTTATAGTTGTTTGCATAGGGCTTGTTTATCTTAGTCATGTGAAGTTCATAGACTGAAATTCTGTATGTGTTAGAATTTGCAGTATTGGGTATGTGTAAGTATGGAGCATGGACTTCTAGCTTTGAATAAGAGTTTTTTACATTCATTCACTTGTAATGGAAAATGACCACTGCATACTAAATCAGCATTAGAGTATGTGTATTTATACCAAGGAATTATTTCCGGTAGAGTTAGAATGGAAATGTGGGGTGTAAGAATTACAGAGTCATTTATTTCAGTTGCCTTCACCAACAAGCAAGCGCTGTTGCAAAATGCATGGCTGAAAGCCAGGTTAGTGTACGCACCCAAGAAAGATTCCATTTTGTTGGGTGTGAGCATTTGGGATGCTGCTGTTGTACACTCATATTGAATTTTTCCCTATCCCCTTCAATACTCAGGGCACAAAGTTATAAAGCAATGTCTTGTTTCCATCTCTCTCCATTCACTCAGCAGCACAGAGTAAGACACCTGAGAACCTCACTTGTGTGTTTCTATTGCTGTGTTATCAACAAATGAGATTCCATGGCCTGCTCCAGAAACTGTACACACACACTGCTGTAACTGTCTACACAGACTCAGTCTTGCAGCATGCCATGCCATGTCAGCGTGTGTATAAAATGGGGTCATGTTTGTTTGTAGACCATGCCTGATGTCTGGAGGGGATGATACGATATTTCTCCCCCTCTTTTTGTTTCCTATAGAGTCCCATAGTCATTAAGCCTGACCGGATTTCACATTTCAATAACTTCTCTCCTCAGCCCTTTCACATATTACATGTTAGTACCAAGAGTCAGTTGACTCTGCAGATCCTGGTTGGCATGACAGCTTCATGACAGCTGCTGAAGCTGACAGGGCGGGCTTCTGCACAAACACAAGGAAATCCTGTCCTTGGCATGGCTGCAGGATATCCTTAGCTGAGTACCTGACTGAATGCTGGACATGCACAGGGGAAACAGGCCACACTGTACCCAATGAAATTCACTTACAGTGTAGTGGTTCAGTGAGGAAAGTGTCCTCATAATCCTTAATGGAATGTTACCATCTTCCTGCTGTAAAGTGACCCAAGGCACTTTGTAATCAAACTGCACACTGTAATCTGTTTTACATGAAGTCAGCTGCATTGCATCCTTCCTGGCAGACACTTTAGAACCATAACTACATTAATCTCCATCCTAAATTTGCTCCATTGTGCTTCTGTCATTGCAGGATCTCTAAGTAAAATGTGTTCATTTCCTCAGTGCTTACTGTAAATTGCAAATTAAGGGTGGCATTATTAACTCTCAATTGCCTGCTTTTTGTGGGATTAAATCCAGGTCATAATTACTTGAGCATTTAGTTTATTATTGTTTAATGAGG
This sequence comes from Onychostruthus taczanowskii, assembly GCF_017590055.1. Classification (NCBI taxonomy): domain Eukaryota; kingdom Metazoa; phylum Chordata; class Aves; order Passeriformes; family Passeridae; genus Onychostruthus; species Onychostruthus taczanowskii. The sequence continues at coordinate 182,092 of NW_024497741.1, forward strand.
TACACAATACTAAATTTGACTTGGAGGATCTGTTTCAAACACAGGTGTATTTGCAAAGAAAGTTGGTTTGAAAACCTGCTGTAGCTATAGAGACCTCTGTCAACCCTGAAGAAGTGACCTGGGTAATGTTGAATTAGGAGTGGACCATCATCTTTAATTTAAATAAATAATGTCTAATTATTGAAGCCTGGACCTAGTCAGTCTGTCATAATATGCCCACCTCCTTCAGCAAGACCAAGGGTCATTTCATTCTTGTGTAATTTTATACCTTGTAAGAGTTCCATACTGGGGATTTGCAAGTTGTATTTATATTTTTTGTATTAGTCATCTCACAGCTTTTTGTCTAGTAAAGGATGAGCCAGTGAGATTTGAAATGATGTCTGCATGAAATATATCATGTTTAATGGAAAGTGTCCAGAAAGGCAACACGACTGTGGATGCCAAATTAAAAACTGCATAAAAAGAAAAGGAAATTTTTGTGATGCCAGGTTTCCAAGGACTGTCTCATTCCATAGTGTTCAAGTAATGCTTTAGTGGTACTTGCTGACTCTTGTTTCACTTCAGTTACTTCCAGGATTTCCATTTTATAAACCTCTTTTAATCACTGCTTTAAGAATCCATTCTGATTCAGTATATATTTAATGTTCCAAAAAATAGCCATGCCTGCCTGCCATTAATTCTAGCCTCCCTCTGTACAGGATATCCAGTTTCTAAATCTGTCACTTGCCAGTTATGGAAAGGAGAGAGAAAAAAGTAATCAGGTAAAACTAGTGAAAATTTGTCTCTTAATGCAAGTTCAGTACTCACAGGTATAAGCAAAATAAAGCGAGGGTAAAGACTGATATTTTACATGACTGCTTGCAGGATTGCTAGATCTTCTGCCTCCTTTCTGCTCCTCTCTTCCCCATCTTTTTTTTTCCATCTCATCCTCTACCATCCAACAATATGCTTTGCGCCCTGGTAATACTGACTTAGTTTTACTTTTGGTGGTTCTGCCACCGCTTTTATTTCCAGATTCAAGAGATGCCAAGTCACTGCTTCTGTGAAATACTCCATTTGGGTGCCACAGGTTGGCATTGCTCTGTAACATCTCTATTTGTTCTTTTTTAAAAACAAAACAAAACAAAACAAACCAAAACAAAAAAACAACCCCCAAAACAAGGAATATACAGTGTTTCAAAGGTCTATTTGAAAAGATCCACCATGTACAAAAAGGTGTCTTTATGGAGCGCTAATCTTTCATCTCCATCCATCCTGTGTTATGTACACATGAGAATCGCACACTGGCATGAAGGTTCCACTCTGTGCACAGGGACTCTTAAAAAATTGCTCTAATAGGAATGTGTGCTGCTGGCCCAACAACTCTGAATTCCCTTCTTCCTCTTTAATGACCACTGGTTCTTAGGGTCTGAATAACGACCTTTTTTATGGCTTTGGATGATAGTGGGTGCTTTGAGGATTTTCAGCTTATGCTTCCACTGGTAAAAGTCTCAGTAAGAGACAGCCAGAAAAGTTAAAATCAACATCAGTTTGTAGAAAAGGCTGTTTTTCATGAAGGTTTCCAAGAAGTAGGCTGCTTTGATTAATTAAGTAATGTAAAAAACATCCCCACTAAGTCAAGTTCCCATAGTTCAATTTTTCCATCAAGAGACCAAAATTATGCACCTTATTTCTGAGGTCACTTCCATAATTACAACAACATACATTCTTTGTCATAGCTTTTGCTTTTAAATGGATGTTTAAATGGAGGTAATTAAATATGTTTTGTTTCATACCATTCTCCTGAGACGAAACATAATAACATGATGAAAATACAAGTAAATGGAAGTAATAAATGTCTACTAAAAATAACTGCATTTTTACTCTCTAAGCAGTATTGATTGCTAATTGTTAAGACTCTCAGAATGATAATGGGGAGATTCAGATGCCTGTCATACTAAATAAAACTGGATTCCAAAATATTTCAGTTTAATAAGCTATTCTGAAAAGTGTTACTGCAGTCAGAGGTACTGGCTGTTTATCTCAAGTCCAGGCAGTCATGAAATATGGTATATAAAGCAGAAGTATAACATTTTGAAAACCAGATCTAGTTGCTTTTCTCTTCTACACATTTTTGGATACCCTTCTAATTTTTAAACACTTCTCTCTGTGTCCTAATCAGTGGGATGATTGACTTCTGTCACTGTGCTAACACTTCAGTGAAATGCTTTGTATTTCTTCCACTGGAGCTTGACCCACATGGCTGCATTGCAGGCTGTGCTCAGCCTGAGGGGATGAGCCTCTAAAGGCTCTGGCACAGGGACTGTGAACCTAAATGCTCATAATGTCACATCCTTCTCAGCATACTGAGAGGTCTTTGGCCTCTAAAAGTGAAGTAGATATTGTAGGTGTTGACCGCCAAATAGAAGTATCAGTTTTCTTGTATCCAGTCAAGCAGCAAAGAGGCACAACTCCTTACAATCTGACTTTTTAGATGTTTTTCCTATTTGCAGTCAAACCTAGAAAAGTAAAGGTCTACAAGATAATGTTTAGGAATGACAAATAAGATCCAAATACTTTCTCAAGTTTAGTGTTGATTTTTGGCTGGATGGCCTCTGAAAGGGTTACCATGTTTCAACTGATTCATCGCTCGGTGTTGTCACAGTGACATCTCAGAGCTGTTAGCAGCAAGAAATTCACTTCTCAAAAGCCTTTAATGAAGGGAAAACCAAATTAAAAAGTGGTAATCAGAAGTTAGCCATTTCACATTGCCTGTCTCATGCTTTGATGATCTGATACAATTTTCTTTTTCTTGTTTAGTAATAATAGCACAGGAACTGAAATAAACATAATGAACTGTTTTTCCTATCAACAAATGCCCCAGTGTTTGTCACTCAGTTGCCTGCAAAAGCTGCTTATAGGATCTTGTGTTTCTGCTATGAATATTATCCCTTCTTTCTGCCACATTTACCCAAAGAATAGGAGAGTAGTTAGAGCCTAAATCTATGTGTAAAACAGAAACATACAGAATTAATCACAACCTGTTTAACACCACTGTAATAGAAGTTATCTCTCTGGGCTTCCTCAGTTAACAGGGAAGAAGTGAAATATTTCAAGGGAGATTCTCTTCTATTCTAAGGAAAAAAACCCCTCAGGTAGTTGGGATGAATGCCTTCTGAATGGGTTCATTTATACTGAACTTAAATAACTATTGTGGGTGAGACATCTCATTTCAGCAGGCTCAAGTTCAACAAATCCCCCTCAGTCTTTGGTATGATATGAATGTCTAGGGTTGAAGGGTAGGGCTTTGGGAGAGCATCCTTTGTTAACTCTTTAGTGTGTGTGGGTGTCCCATGAAATTAGAACAGAAAGATAATTTTAAAATAGTAACAACAAATTAAATACATGTTAAGAACTGAAATCTGCTTCCTGCACTTGTCGAGAAATAATACTTCTTTCCTGTAAGACATGGAGATCTGGGACTACAAAACAATGGATCAGTAGCCCCCTACAGCTAATATCCATTGTATTCTATTTACTTATTTTTGAAATTTGGGTATGGACATATGAAAGAAAATTTGTCTCTGAGCTTAACTTAATTATTTTAAATTGTATGAATATTTAAGAGAAAATAAATTATAAAAAATTGCAATACCTTAGGGGTGTTAACAAGGAGAGGTAATAATGTCCTCAAGCCTTCAAGGCTACAGAATAAGAAGTAGATAGTTTTTGTCTGTGAGAAGTTACCAGAAGCTGCAATGAGGGAAAAACTGAAATGAAATGAGGCACAGAGTCACACAGTCAGAGAATTCTTAAGACTGGAAAAGACCTCTAAGGTCATTGTCGTAGGTTAAGAAGGAAGTGTTTTTTGGGAGGTTGTGGTCAAACCAATCAGTGCTTGGATTTGAATGCTGGCACCTGGTTTGGCCACTGAAGGTATGTACCGCCTCTGAGAACACAGTGGGTTAAAAGCAAGAACTCCCAGGAGAACTCTCTCTTGGTCCCGGTCAGTGAAGGAGGTCAGACCTCCCTTGCCCAGCTAGAGCTGAATGGAGGAGGGGAAGCCATGCAGCCGGGTGAGGTAGGCCGGAGCCTTGGACAGAGGAGGGGAGGGTGAAGACCTTGCAAGATGGAAGGGTGGAAGAGCTCTGAGAAGCATTGAAGCCCCCCGACCCGGGATAGAGTGGGCAGACAGCGGCAAAGATTTTAACCCCTTTCTAGAATAATAGAAACCTTACAAATACTGATCCTCCTGAATCTGAATGAGGAGAGAGAGATGAAGCAGGAGGAAATGAGCAAGTGTGACGGAAGTTGGTGCACATGAGGAATGTCAGAAGAGGTGAGAAGAATCCTAGGTTAGGAGCTGATGGAGTGGCCTTGGACTGGATTCTTTTCTTGTATGGCCATGGACAGACCCATGTTTTTCCTGTGACCCAGAGACTGCATTTAGGGGGAGGCAATGCCTTGAAGCCAAAGATAGTGTGGTGAAGCAGTGGCGTGAACAGAGACGGCTGAGGAGGGTGTGAGATGCCCTGCGTCTTCAGTGGAGACGAAGATCTCTGTTCACGAGGCCCCTTGACCCCAGGGGATAAATTTGCGGGGGACTGGTGTCCCGAAGCTAAGAGACTGCTGCTTTTGGAACTGGGTGGCAATCCTTAAAAGGGGAACCCTAAAAGCAGTCCTGGTCCATGTGCAGTGGTGAAAGCACTGGATATGGAAGGAAGAAGTCATGAGGGCAGATCTTAGTGCTGTGTCTGTTCCTTTTTAGATATTGTAATTAATAAAGTTTGTTTCCTTTACTCCTAAGTTGGAGCCTGCTTTGCTCTGTTCCTGATCACATCTCACAGAAGCCACTAGGGAAAGTATATTTTCATGGGGGCACTGGCATTGTGCCAGCCTCAAACCATGATAGTCATCAAGTCCATCTGTTAAATAAAGTTATAAAAGCAGTGACTTTGTCAGTGAGACATTATTTGAGACCATGATTTTTTAGTAATCAGTAGAGTAACAAATTTCACTTCCCAGGCTCTTTTTTTTTTTTTTTTTTTTTTTTTTTTTTTTTTTTTTGTGGAAAGGAAGTCAGGAAGAGCTCAGGAAGTCCTCCAAAAATGAGGAGGCCCCTCAGCATGTCTAGACAAACAAAGAAATAAACTCATGACTGTACATATATGTGTGTATACAATAAATGTCCAAGAAAAAATGTTTTTGTTGTATTGTCTATTCTCCCAGGATAACCAGTAGCACTTAAAGATCTTGTTAAATTCTTTTCTTCTGTATAACACTGTTTTTCAGTGAAATCAAAGGTACAAATGAAGCATAAATAGTTCTGGTCATTCTGCTTTTTGGCAGATCAAAAACTTATTTGAAATCTTTAGAGGTATTTCAGTGGTCATTGTGTCTGAGCGCACTACTAAGCTTTATATTCATATTAGCAAATAGGGAATAAAAAAGAAACTTTAGATTTGCTAATTGGAAGTTGTCATGCCTTTAATAACTTGAGTGACTGACTCAAGACAGTTGCCTCTGTTGCAGGAAGATTAATGTACAATCGCTTTTAAGGTGGTAAATCTTACCTGTTGGATTCCCATTTTTACAAAAATGAACAAAATTGTCTTCTAGCCACGACTTCAGATATGTTGTAAAAGATAATCTTCTGAGACTGACAGTAGTAGATTCTTATCAGCCAAGCAGGGAGCTTCAAGCCACTAGGGTGCATATTTTAGAATGTTTATGGAAAACCTCCCCACAGATTTAACTTCAAAAATCCATTCTCGGTGCTAAAAGTACTTATGTGTATAGAGAAATGTGTATATATGAAAGATATAATGCATAATGATGATTCTCTGATTTCCTTTATATTATAGGTGAAATGATGTGTTTGTGTATTCCTGTCATTTGTTGTTATTAAATTATCAAATACATATTTGTTGGTCTAAGGTTTACTCTGGGTAACACTATCCTTAAAGCAAACACCTCAGTCTACATTCTGAACCTGTGTGTTAACTCCATGTGGTTTCAGCTTCCACCCTTTAACAACAAATTACTATGTATGTAAGCTGTCAAATCCACATAGGACAGGCAGTTGCAGAAGAAGAAACTGAAGCCTATAAACCATAGCAAGAAGCATAAGGCTCCCATAGGAGATTAGTCTTTCCCTTTCTATATTTAGCCCAATAAGAGTGAATTATTCATTACAATCAAGCTAAAGCTCCTCCAGTCTTGCCATCCACAAATTTGTTGAAAATTAAAGCTTAGCATGAAGCCTCCAGAGAATTATCCCGAGTTAGTAACACCTGCAAGGAACAGAGATTTCACTGCAGGGTAAATTGCTGTGTGATTGCCCACACATCAGCAAAACTTAAAATTGGGAGAACATGAATATTTTCTCTGTATTTGACTGATGAGGATTTTGTGGGGTGTCATTTTATGTTAAGTAGTAGAGTTGTGATTTAGAATGTTTCACAGCAACTGATTGTATTTGTTTTAACAGCATTTTTTTTTTGTATTCTATGAGATTTCTATTTCTGTCAGTTGTTATTGCAACTTTATGAAATACACATTTAGAAACCTTTCTTATTCTTAGGGAAAATTGCTAGAGACTGGCTTTAAACTGTGGAATTTTCTTGCTGTGATTTCTTGTGAATTTAGAAATTGATACTTTCCTCTGCTTAGCTATATCTCATAAATGGCAAGCTAGGTGAGGATTTTGATCTCTGTATCTGTAGCATATGTACACTCAGCAGCTCCCTGGACAGCAGTGGAAACTACCTAAAGCAGATTTTTGTTTCTTCCAGATGTTTCAGAAATACACTCATAAGTAATATGAAAAGTTGGTGGAGGTCCTAAATCAAATTGGATATTGACATTACTAACCATCCAAAAAAAAACGCCAGAGAAAGAAAAAAGTCAAATTGCCTTTGCTCCATGTTGCACTTCATCGTTACATGCTGAGGTCTTATTTTCTGCATTTTCTACAAGTCCTATATCAATTTACAACTTAAGTTTGGAGCAGAATTTAGGCTTCTGGCTGATGTTGGTAATAACAGCTCCAACACAAAATGAATAAAGCTTATAACATTCAAGATAGGCCTACGTGGAGAGCCTCAGACAGACTTTTCAGCTGTTCTTTGAAGGGAACCAGCTCTGGCCCACAGTGATGTCCTTGCTGCTGAGCTCAGTGGGTTGCTCAGTGACTTAGTTTCTTGGTTCATACAGGTTGGCACCCTGACACAACTGGATGTGCCTGCTGCACAGGGACTGCCTGCTCATCTCTGGACAGATGTTCTTTTGTGGCTTGCAAAGTTATGTGGCCTCATTTAAGTCACAATGCACAATTTCCTTTCATGGCTGCAATGTCTGAACCTAATTTGACAGTAAACTCTTTGCACTAGAGAATATGCACTGAATAGAACCTGTTGGTACAGTTCTCTGTCCTTCCCTTATTAATATCTTGCCACCCTTCTAACTTTCGTTCCGTACAGGGAAAATTGAAGTGCTTGCCTCACTGAACTCATGCCTCATTGAACTCAAACTTATAGGAGCTGGATTGTTTGGTTTTGGTTTTTGGAGAGTTTCTTTTAATTTCTTTTTTCTCTTTTTTCCAGTTGTGACAGGAAAAAACCCACAACTGATTAAATACTAATGAGAAAGGGACATATCTAACAGAGTGACAACTGCTTTCATATGTGTATTTGTAGTGCAGTGAAACTTGCCTTAGTGAATTCCTTTTATATACCGTTTACTGAAATAAAATATCCTTGGTCCCAAAGGCAAGGAACTCATAACTGCATTAATGTGTTAGACAATAATATCTAGTGGGTACTCCTGCTGTACATAATAGCTGAGGTATTCTGACTGAAACACAACTAAGGGCTAATATAACACAGGTTTATTTCCTTGGATCAACATGGGATGTATTAAAAAAATAATTTGCTGGGCAAGATGAAGCTTTTCAGGCTCATGTAGTCCTACTGCCTGCTCCAGAGGTTGCTGAGAAATGTAATAAAATACCAAATCCCTACTGACTGACTAATCTTAGTGTTCCACTTCAAAGTATTTCCCTTTTTCACTTTAAAACAGAGCTACAGTAAGTGGCTTCCAGCACAGAATTGTCTGTGAAAGTCCTGCTGTGGGCTCTAACTTCAAGCTTGTAATCTCCATATCACTGATCATGGATCATCCTATACTTTAAGTCAGCTGTTTGGAGGGTTAGAGGAGGACCTGGTGTTTGGCTCAGGGCTCTAGGGAAGAGGAGAGGAAGCAGGTGTATTGTATAAGCAAACCTCCGTGTGTCAACATCAATGTGCTTGTCAGAGGAATTTATCTGCACCAGCTGTGCTGCTTGAAGAGGGGATCTTTCAGTATATATTTATCTGACATATTATGTGTCTGAAACATGCTGTCAGTTTCTTTCAGAGAAGAACATCATAGCGTGGGGAATGTGATTATGAGGATGATCTAGCGTCACCATAGGCTCTCACTGTATGAACCAAAGCACCAACTAACAACAACTGATTGGGCTAGGTGCCATGTAGTGCTAGTTAATCCCTGTCCAAGAGGAAAGGGAAGGACACAAGGAACTGGCTGTCGTTTTACAGAGAGGAAAACCAATGTACTGAAAATATGTGTGTTGAGAAAGCCAGTGGAAAACAAGAGAAGCAAAGGTGGAAATCTGAAATAGGTATTGTGTTGTCGACTTCTAGTCCGTGTTTCTGTCTTGTGTCATGTACAAACTTTTATGGCTTCAAAGCTGTTTTTTTTCAAAATGTGACACCCATGTTACAGACATCTGAAAAAAGGAAAACTAATGGCCAAAAATTAAATAAAAGGACTCAAGGTATGCAAAACAAATTCACACTTGCTTCAGTTCAAAGGGCTGTTTTTTTATTCCTGCTCTGTTACAAATATGTACCTGAATTTAAATGCTTGTCTTTGAATTATGTTATAAACATGTTCACAATTTATGGAAATTTGTGTACAAGGAGTAATATCTATCTCAAAGTCTAAACTATTGTTGGAATCTAAGTGTTGTAAAAGCAGGTAACAAGAAAAGAAAAAAAAAATCTGATTTTCTAGGTTGTCCTGGGGCCAAGAAGAATGAGTTCCTAACGAGTGTTTTGGATGCATTGTCCACAGATATGGTGCATGCAGTCTCTGATCCATCATTGTCTTCCAGCCGGTGGGTTTCAGATTTTTTGTGTGTCTTTAAAAGCATTCCGACAGTGGCAAATGGATTGTTGAGGGTTTTAAGGAGCCCGCATAAAGGGTGAATTTCCAATAACCTATCTAGGAGAGTTTACTTCAGTTACCACTGTGGACTATGTTCACTAAACAGAGATACACTTGACAGATGAATTCTCAGCAGCACAGCTCAGGGTTTATCTGTAGCTGCTGGTGCAACTGTATGTCAGTCTTTGTTCTCCTCTCAAGGCTTTATTTCTTGAATGTGTGCTACCCTTCTGATTCATATTCTTTCTAGTTGCTTGCAAAACAGACCAATGTTTGTTTTGCAAGCAACAGTCACAAGTAGTGTTAAAAATGCTTAAGTGCTGTCAAACTTAGGGCAGCTGCAGGTCAGGTACCTATCTGAGGAGATAGCATTTATTTTTATAGCTTATCCTGTAATTCAATATATTTAGGTGCTGTAGCTCTAAGAGAATCCTCTATGGGTTGTAATTGGAGCTTTGGTATTTGGCAATGCTGATTGTTGATCAACTTTGGTTGGTTACTTTACACATTTAATGCATCTGCTGACAATGAAGCAGTCTTTTTCTCTTTTATTTCTCTCTCAATTTTTCTCTGATTTAGGAAATTTAAGGAGAAAGCACTGTTTGCAGAATATGATGCTGAACTCAACAGGGTTTCAGAGAGTACACTAAAAACAGATTCTAGCCCTTAATGTAAAATTTAGGATATTGTTGGTCAAATTGAAAAAAAGAGAGATTCACTGCAAGTTAGTGTCCAGTACCAGGGAGTTTTAGATAACAATGGTGATGGTCATCTGACAGTGATGTAAGTATTCTGAAATAAAGGTATTAAATATCAGAATTAATACTAAATTATCTTTTTTTCTTGTTCCAGTGTTTCTGAGCCTGATCCAAATCATACTCTGGAAGAAAGAGTCGTCCATTGGTATTTCAAACAGCTAGATAAAAATTCCAGTGGTGATATCGGCAAGAAGGAAATCAAGCCATTTAAGAGATTCCTAAGAAAGAAATCAAAGCCCAAAAAATGTGTGAAGAAGTTTGTGGAATACTGTGATGTGAACAATGACAAGTCCTTGTCAGTTCAAGAATTAATGGGCTGCTTGGGAGTAACAAAAGAAGAAGGTAAAGCAGAAACAAAGAAACGCCATAGTAAGAACCTTTTCTCTCTGTCTTTTTCACTAAATTCTTCAAAGCTTATGAAGCCTGATATTTATATGTGCCAGAGTTACACAAAATAAAATAATACACCTGTCTGCAGCAAATGCAGTGTTGCTTAGGGCAGATGGCAAGAAAGTTGCTTCTGGATCACTTTGCTCCAACGGAATCAACAACTTCCCATTGATTCTAACCATTAAATATATTATGGTAGGAAACATAAGATATAATAAGAATCATAAAAAAGTCAGTTTAGTGTTATTATAGAACTGTGTTCTGAGTGAGTGGAAGTATCGCACCTGTGCTTTTTGGATTTCTGGAAGGAAGCACATGATTTAACTTTCTAATGAATTCTCATTTGACAAATGTGGTTTAGAGATGCAGAGAGGAATGTGGTCATCTGCCAAACAGGTGGAATAACAGCTAATACACAACCACCTTACCTTGCTGCCAAACTGGTAGGAAGGCGAACAACTAACTACAGAGTATAATAGTACCTACAGAGTTCAATTACACAATTCCTGAAAATGGGAATTTTTTTTAATAGTTCTAAACAGCAGCAGTAGATCCCCATACTTTAAGAAGTTGTGGAAGAATGAATATAGGAAAATTGTTTTGTCTGATACCTTAAAATGAAGCCAGGACAGTGGAACAAAGGTCTCATTGGTTGTATGCAAGTCTAGAAAAGGAATACTGCAGAAAGACAGAAGAGGTCTACATTTTACTAATGAAGTAAATTGTCTATGGCTCACAGTAACAGAACTCTCAAAACAAATATTGATCAGATCCAGAGTTTTTTTCCTAAGGCTTTTTTTGTGGACCTCATAATGATACCTTCCAATTTTCACTTAGATGATGAAGGTTAAAAAAATGCATATGAAGGTAGATGATTTTTGGTATCTTTATGCTATGAATGAGGGAAGTGAAACAAAATTCTGTCTTCCTGCAGCAGGCATTCTTTCTTAGGACTTGTTGTGGATGAAATTTGCGTCCAAACTCACTACACAGTCAGTAAAGGAAAGCCATGGCAAGACTGAAAACAAACCCCAGTTTTTTTGTCTTCGTATTCCAGTAGAAAAACCCCAAAATATTAGGATAAACTGTCTGTTTTAGAAATGAAAATTGTAAGAGGCATGAAGTCATGTGAAGATCACACACAGATTTGGCTGAAGTAAAAATTGTAACCATCATAACTGAAGTTCTGTAACAGATCTTCTGCAAAAAAATCTATTAAATAATGAGAACATTCAACTTTGGAAGGAAAAAAAAAATCTGAACAGTTTGGCATTGAAAAACTAATGTTATCCAGTTGGAAAAAAGTTCTTAACCAAATCATTGGGTTGCTTTACTAGAAGTACACAGTTTTAAGGACAAGAAAATAAAAATTACTTTTGTTGGAATACCATTATTCTATTTTGTTTCTCTTACTTGATAATTAAAATTTCCTTTCTGATACTTCTTTCACTTGCACAAATGAAAGCAATTACCACTTCACTGCAGTTAGAGTTACATCTCTAGGAAAATATGAGACTTTTGTCACCTGAGGTTCAGAGATGAGCTAAGGAAATGGCTTTGTATCATTTTGTGTGAGTCCCAAGTTTCTTGTGTGAGAATAATTTGAAGCATTTTAAAACACAGATAGTTGTAAATCATGTTTTCTGAAGGGGGTACTAGCTGCTGTAGCATTTTTCAAGGTCCAGTTTTGTTTCCCTAAGTTCCAGTGAAGCTTGTCTGATTCACAGACTGACATGGAAAACCAAGAGAGCAAGTTCCTCCCTAGTGTCACAAGTTAGCTTGGGAAGATTAATCAGCTAGCAAATTCATTAGCTTTTTGAAGGTTTATTTTTACCTATTTTGTGTACTGTTTTTGAGACTAAGAAATTTTAAAAAGCAGTGATAACCCTGTCATTTTACAGATTAAATGTGAACAATGTTTTTGGTTTGTAGAACTATTTCTGTGATATCTTTATCTTTTATCTAATTTTTATCTTTTAACTTTTGGTTTGTAAAACTGTTTCTGATATCTTTAATCAAACTGAATGCTTTCCATACAGTCGGCTTGTCCATGCTTCTTTACTGCCCGGGATAATAGACTACATTCACTACTAAATATTTAGTAAGTTTGAAATGCTCAACCTTGACTATATACAATCTCCTAAGCAAATTTGACATGTTAACTGGAAAGAGATGTTGTTGTTCAATTTTCATATAACTACTTGACATAAGCAATACCTGTATTGAGGAAAGAAAAAAGTAGCTGTGTCAATGAAAGATCTGAAATATTTTATCTCATTTATTGAAAGCTGTGTACTTACCCTGCTCTAAAAAATTGCTTTTCTGAATGAGGGCTTCAGTTCTTGAGGATAACTTGCAAACCATATTTATAATGCTTTCTTTTCCTTCCTTTAGCCGTCCCTAGAACCAACCTGGAGAGCACTTCATCCAGTAGGCAGGTGAGTACTGAGGAGAGCAAGATCTCCATTTCTGCCTCTCCTGGCTGAATTTCTTGGGGTTTTAGCAGTTCATTGCAGCTTCAAACTGCTTTAATCTGCTATTCTGCAGAGTTGCCAGAAAAATGTAGAGCAACATCTCAATTAATGAATTTTAACTTAGGTTCTATATATGGAAAGCTAAATCAGTCAATTACAGGTGCAGAGTAAATGTGCATAATTTGCAAAGTGGATTAGGTTAGCATGTGGAAGCTTCTAGGAAAGTGTAAATTGACATATAGGACATATATGATGATTTGATGAGTGTAATTGAACCCTCTTGAGTCTTCTGCATTCCTGAATGACAGCATTCCCATGCACTTTTAAATGTGCACTGCTTTATATTAATTTAACTTTTACTTTAGCTGAATTCTGTCAATTTTCCTTTGTGTTGCACTATAAACACAAACTAACATTTATTGAAATGAACAAAGCAATGCATTTCCCATGCCCTGTGAAAATCTATACATTTCAGAAACCCCACTGCATTATTATATGGTGGCTTAAAACAGCTTTTAAAATCTTAGTGCAATGAAAAGAGCTGTCACTTTCAAATGCTTTTGCTGGCTGAGCAAAATATGGTGAAGAACTAGGATTTGCATCAGTCTGCTAATCTGCATTTAAACTAAAATTGCAGAATGATTGGAGAAAATAAAATGTCAAGTGCCCTGACAGCATAATCCATGGGTTTTTTTTTTGATCAGTTTTCTGCAAAGACTTGATCTTGTTTTTCAAAATAGCACCAGTGTATGTCATCCATGGAAGTTTGGCTACTCAAGCTGTTCAGAGCTGCAAAAGGCACAAAAGCAGAGTTTTTTAAATGAAGGAAAGGTGCACTTTGAGAAGGAGGGACTCCAGTGAAATGCCAAGAAAATAGGTTAAAAAAAAAAAAAAAGTGGGGTTTAATTTGTATGTGTCTATTTTTATAACCATTTATCCTAACGAAATTTTTTCTGGCCAGCATTGTTATACCTTCCTAGTACTTTTGCATGGTCTTGAGGGAGGACTGGTGAGTCTAGTGGTTTGAATGGTCTAGCAAAATAGTCATCTTCACACTATTCTTTTACCTCACTATTGTATTAGTTAGAGGAATTAAATTATTAATACCTACAAAAGCATCAGTAAATGATGAAATGGTTTAAAAATTATTCATGTAACTCTATTATAAGAGCAGCTCAGGTAATGCTGCACCTATGAAAATGGGAATTTGGCTAAAAATACCCCAAAACCCTAGTTGTGGTAAATGTCTTCCCATCTATCATAAAGCTAGATTAATTTGCTGGAAACTGAACCCCAGGTGAACCTACCCACAAGCCAAGAGAAAACGTCTTCTCAAAGTTGCTTGTTGATTTGTTCCCTTTTTTCATCTCTGCTTTGTTTGATGTTAGGTTTGAACTTCCTAAGGCAAGCTCAACATTGGCTGAGGTTTTTACCAGAAATCTCCTACATACCTTTGATGGAATATAAAATATTCTCACAGCTACAATCATGTGATAAGTTTGTTTGTTTAAGCAGTGTTTGTGGTCTTAATTTTTCAGGTTTTCCCCACAAATTACTTACACTTAAACAAGACAGCCTGAAAACAATCATCCTTTCAGAAGTCCAGAGCATTCAGAGGGATTATTTTAATTATATAATGGCAATTACTGGCACACATGCATTGCACTTGAAGCATGACAAGCCCTCTCCCCTTTCTTGTAATCTGATACTGACTTGTGGAATTGGAAATAAAAGTATCCTTAGAACATCAATGTTTTTCAATTTTGTCCAATAATTTTGCTGACTCAGCATCAATTATTTTAAGAGCTGTTGCTGATAAATGACATCCTTACATTAAGGGTGGCTAAGAAAACCATCTGTTGGCAGTCATACTTGAACAATACATGGCTTCAAGTGCACAAGGTGGTTTTCATCACAGAAGTTCTCACTTGAAAGGAAGCTACTGAAAAGTATAGAAGCTGCCCAAAGGAAACCACCTATCTCAGAAGGCCTGATCAGATTTGCACCACTCAGGAGGGGTTTGCATACACTCAAAAGCTTACTCTCTACTAATTTATTACTTAGCAGAGGTTTAGTTAAATATATGCTTATGTGTGCTTCAGCACATATTTTTTTCACATTTGTTGAGAAAACAGCTTAATGAAAGAAAGCAGAGAAGGTGAGGCACAGCTGTAGTTGCTCTAAAAGAGGTCAAATAGGGGATGGGTCCGACAGGCCTCAGGTAGTGGCCAGGTACATTTCCCTTGCTCAGCTCCACCTTGTCCAACAAACACGCACATACATGCCCACTCACTTTCAGTGCTGCTTTTTGCAGCCTAGCAAAAAATTGTAAGGAAGCCACAGATTGTTTGTGAGACTTCAGCCAGCAGCCAATTCCTTATACATCACATGCCATAGGAGGTGTATTGAACCAGGGGTAGTTGCTAAAACTGTGTTTGACAGATATTGATTTAAAGGGCCATAGGTAAGTAGTCAAGATATTGCTCATACCCATGCTAATAGATCCCATGAAGCACTACAGGGCAGGAATATTTTTATTCCCTGTATATATTTATGCAGAACTCTCCTCTGATAGTGGCATATGGGTACTGCTGAAAAATAGAGATAGTATTTTATGCTGGACTAATTGAAACCATCATTAATAATGCAAATTTTCCCAACTTCCTTTCAGCAAGTTTCGAAGAAGCAAGGGTGAACACCTTACTAATCCAAGGCAGATCTCTTTGACATGTGGGAGATTTCCTCACCAAAAGGCAATAAAAACAACTGTAGTATTTGCACTTTGTACTTAAAAATGTAAATTCACTTTGTAGAAATGAAATATTTAAACAGACTTTTTTTTTAATCTGTGAAAAAGTAATGGCTAGTTTTGAAAAATTATCACATACAATGTATGTGTATTCTTTTGTTGTCTGAAATATGTAAAAGATGTTGGAGATGTAAAAGTTTGCATTTAAACCATTTTAAAAAGACCCAACTTTTTGGCAAACAGTAGCACAGAAACCCGATTCTATGTATTCTTGGTTTCAATAGTATGCTTTATTTTTCTTAATGCTGTCATTTAAGTAGAGTTATGCTTAAAAATCTACTGTATTCTCAATTTTGTCCAAGAAGTGTTGAATGTTTCAGGTTTGCAGAACTGAGAGAATTGTGTAAATTGCAGTTTACTTGGTTTTGCAGTTTTTTACTGAACAGATATTTCATTGGTGGAAATATTTTATTTCATTTTGTTTTTATTGTAATTATTAGGCTTTCCAAAGATCATACAATGAGAATACAACCACTAATGGATTCAAAAACAGTTATTCTACTTGGGATGCTTATAGAACAATATATCCTTTTATCAATTTTTGAAGTGCCTTTATTAATAAGTTTTGGTAGAATTTTTCTCCTGTTTGCTTTCACTTGGGTTAACACAAACCAGAAAGGAGTAAGGTGGATTGTAGTGTCCCTCCAATCCGGTTCAGCCTGGGCCTTAAAACCATGTTTCCATGGTCAATGCAAAGCAGGAGTAGAGTTTGTATGAGTCAGATTTGTAAACCTTTCTATTGTGACAGGGAAGGATAAGTCTTTTTCCTCTACACCTGGTTACCCTTATCAACCCTTTGGCTTGCCTGGGGGCCCACTAGAGGAGGGGCTATTCACATTACCCCTGCCTGAAGCTTTTGTTTTTCTGACTATAGAAACTTCTCAAAAGTTTTCATACTTTGTCTATCATTTTTTCCCCCAGTGTTTTTTCATATGTGTGTCTGAGGGGAATAAGAACTTCTGGATGTGACTCTTTTTTTCCAAATGAAAAAAAGTTCTGCTCTTGAACAACTGTGACTTAGAAGCAGCTGGGTTGATTGATGCAGTGGTAGAAGGACTACTGGCATCTAGAGACTGACATGAGAAGGCAGGAATGTAGCAGCAAGCAGTGATTTCATTACGGTTTGTTTGAATAATGTGTAGGGTCTGACATGTGACCAGCTATTCTTAATAGGACCCTGCCTGAGTTTGTACCTGGAAAAGCTTTTTGTGAATCAAAAGGTGTCATTTCAATTCCAGCATATTCTGAAGTAATAGGAAACACTGCATGCAATGGAATTGTATCCCAGAAATTGTGTACTGTAAGCTCTGGCAACAGGAGAAACCAAGGCAACTGTGTGTTATCTTGTATTTTTGTTTTAAAAAGTATTTGTTATTCTTTTATAATGTTAAACTTTGAAATTAATCTTCTTTATAGATTAAAGATTAGTATGTTATCAAATTATGCTGGTGACTTTTCTTTTGCAACACAGACTTGTTTGGAAGTAGATACATACAGTGATGATTTCACCACTGTTTTGAGTTTACAAGAAACCTCATGACCTTGCATTGTGTCTGTCTACTTGCCTATATTGAATTCTCTTTTAAGATCATTCATGTCTTAGTCATACCATTGCTTCCTTGAATTCTCCATATAACTTCAACCTGGTCTCTTGCTTCTTCTCAGCAAAGTGGAATGGGGCATAGATAGAGATGACACCTTTTCCCCTCCATGTGAGTGTGAGCTGCAGGGCAGCTTTCAGCCTCGCTGGAAACAATGAGGAGAGAGACACAATCCCTCACAATTCACAATGCCTGGTTAGGTCGTCACAGTATGGTTAATAGCAGCATCTTGTAAGAAACATTTAATTCCATCACTTTGGCCTTTGGAGACAATATAAATGTAGGCTGCCAAATATTTTGCCATGTCCGTGGTTTGAAAATGCACCCCATTTAAACTGAGAGGTTGTGTAGAGAGGCGGATTTGGACTGGCAATGTGATTATATAATGAATAGCCTTAAACAGTGGTGGAAGTGCAGGTAAATGCTAAAGGTGTTTTTAGGTAGCCAAAGACTTTTACAACAGAAAGTCATTTAATAACTCTACAACGACTGAAACATGAGGTGTTTCTCTTTGTATACATTTTTGTGTCATCACTTTAATGATTTATGTCAATTAACAGCGATTACACCACTCGAATATAAGTAGTACTGACTTCTTATCCTGCCAGTAGAGTCCAGATCCCTAAAGGAATCATACTTGCAAACTTGCTAAATTCATCTTGGCTGCCTGTATCTCCCATATGTCCACAGGAATATCGAAACTGAGATAAATGTTCCATTTGTAATTAGAAACAGCCTTGATGACAAAAAGGATTCCGTGTGGATACGCCCTTAGGCTCACACTACAGTGTTTATTATTTACACAGTAATTAATTAGTTCTAGTTTTTATCCTACTCTATGTGCAACAATTTAATTTCAAATTTAAGCCTGTTACTGAAAACGAAACTTATATTCAGCTTCTTATTGACCAATATTTGTTATAGTTCCAGCTATTGCTGAACATATTTGTTTAGAACTTTTATAAGGTTGTAAATAGAAGACTAAAAAGTTTGAAAAATGTGTATTTATTCAGTGACTTGTCCAGCCTGTTGCAATGTCCATTAGTCAACAGGCCACACTGTGAGAAATGCTCAATATTTTGTCAACACTTTGGAAAACTTACTAAATTTCTTCCTATCCCTACATTTAGGCCAAATTCATAGTTTAATTTTTACCAAAACGACTTAATTGTCAGTCTTCTCCCAGTCTAACAAAATAGCTATCTTTCAGGTGCTCATTTTGTAGAATTGGGACCTTGATGAGTGCTCCAAATGACAATTTTTTCATGATAATGTAATTTCAGATATTGAAAGACTGAAATAGTAACTTTAACAATAATCACTGCATATAAATAAAGGAATACACTGTAATTTTTATTTAGACCACGCTTTTGCCCTTCATAAGTACCATAAGCCAATGGAGAAAGCAGTCATTCCTAGAAAGCTGGAAGGAAAATAAAAAAACCCAGATTGATTCATTAAAGATATTGAAATGTTTCCAAGATTTGATATATGTAATTAATATTTTCTTTTATAGTAGTAATAAAAGATGGATTAATGGAG
Organism: Onychostruthus taczanowskii; assembly: GCF_017590055.1. NCBI lineage: Eukaryota > Metazoa > Chordata > Aves > Passeriformes > Passeridae > Onychostruthus > Onychostruthus taczanowskii. Next base: position 200,873 of record NW_024497741.1, read on the forward strand.
GTTAAGAAATCTTTGCTGTCAAAGATAATATAGTTGTCCCTTTTAAATATTTACACTGGTGTACTATCTAGCTAAGTTATAGAAACTAATGTTTCTAAGTAAGAGTCTTTAGTGCTAAAAGTGAGAGATTGATTGCTTTTATTTCCTTTAGGATGGCAAATTGATGTAATTTTGGAGTAATTACTTTGACATTAAATAGGAACCAACTGAGTTTATTGATCTCTGGAACATTAGAATGATTGATACAAACTGTACTCTTTTGTCCAATTTAATTGTTTCAGTTCAAGTTTTATAAATGAGAACATGCCCTTTGTTTAAAAAGCATCAATAATACATGGGTTTTTTTCTTTAAACAAAAGCTCATGTGGAAAGCATTGAGAATAACACATTTCCTGAGAACATCCAGTGAGGGGGATAACAGGGAGAGAGATCTATTTTTATTTAAGTTAATGGTAGAAATATATGCAGTGTTTTGCCTCTACTACATCTACCTTCCCTTTTTCGTCCTACACTTTGCCCTCTGACTTATGTCACTAGTGGTACACAAAGCTTTTTTGGAAGGTAAGATAATGAATTGAGAGTCCATTCTGTGCATATGAACAATCTTTTACATAAAATAGAGTCATCTGAGTCATCCTTTCCCTAGATACTCTCTTTACTTAACATCAATTCAATGCATGGGATTTCTTGCTTCATATCAAATACAGAATCCTTCTTTGCACAATCATGGGATCCATTCTTGGCTGAATGGGTACTCTATGAAGAAAACCACTCATAAAAGATCAGAACAGTCTGTGGGATTGTAGGTGGACAGCTACATTTTTTATTAAGCTACTAATAACAGCTAGTAAAGATTTATAAATCCCACTCAGTATGTGAAGTGAATCCATGAAGTTGCCTCTATTTGTTCTAAGAAGTCAGAAAAAAAAAAAAAAAAAAAAAAAAAAAAAAGGGGAAAAAAAAGTTCATGAAGCTTCCAGTGAGAAATATTATTTTACTAGGCCATGATTAACTGATTTGATGTGATTGAGGTTTACTATGAAATGTCACTTTTAAAAGTTTGTTTTTTTTTTTGTTTGTTTAGTGTTTATTTTTATCTTGGATCTTAATTTCCTTTAACTAACAAGCATGAAATATCAACATGGAAAATGACATTTGGACACCTGTTTTGTCACAAAATTGGATATTGCAAAAGGTAGCAGCATTCTTGCTCTTCCACCAACCTTAAAAAAAAAAAATCATATTTGGAAGAAGTCAGCTTTCCAAACAGATTTTCATGCTTCATCTGAGTTTTTGAGTGCCTTGCTATTCCTCTGTGAAGCAAAGAAGAACGAGATTGGGGCTTGATGAATGGCTGGGTTTAGCACTGAATGCATATGAAATGTGAAGAAAACTGCAATATGCGTAAGGGTATCTATATTAGTTTATATCTATGCAAAACAGTTGAAGCAGTGTGAAATATAGACAGAAATATAAGGGGCACTATTCCAGCTTGCAAAACAAGCCTGGCATGAGACTGAGCCATTGCAAACATACGCAAAACCTAAAATATTCTAGCATATATCTACTTTTAGCAGTCATTTCACTCAAAGGCTGATGTGAAGCAAAATCCACTTTGACCACTACCCAGGGATTACCTCCAGCTCTCTAGGTTTTTAGCTTCCCAGTTAGTCTTCCTGAATCCACAGCTTGGGTACATTCTTCTAAGACGTCCCAGGCTGCGATACCAGAGGGGCAAATACCCAGAACAAAGAACACAAGATTAAGCATGGTGACAGATATTGCAAAGTACAGGATATTACTCCACAGCTCAGATTTTTTTACCCTGGTGGGCTGTGATTAACTGAAAACTCCTGTCCTGTATCATCAGTGACAAACCCTAACTTCCTACTTAATGCATCAAATCCATGCTCAGAGAGAGAGAGCATCATGCTTCAACTGAGTGGGAGGCAGCGTGAGTCACAGCTACAGGGCATTTGAGAAATACTATGACTCCTCAATAGATGCATGTGCTCAGTTAACTCCTACCAGTTAATTCCTCTTTCTGCTCAGCACCATATATGAAGCAGTGTCTGCACACATCAGATCTTTAGTGCTCTGCAGAAAGGAGCTGTGCTTCTCAGCCTGGAACATAGTCCTTTGTATTGAATACTCAGCATCGAGGAAGGAAGTTTTTTTTTCTGTTGCTCTTGCTGTTAACCTGAATTGTATCACTGCTGCCTTACAGAAGTTTCAAAAAATATTTTGCAACACAAAATATACAAAGGAAGAGGTGCTGGCTGAAGTGGTAGGAAAAAAAAGAAACCAAACCAAATATGTAATTTAAAAAAGACTAATTAAAAAAAAAAAAAAAAAAAAAAAAAAGAGAGAGAGAGAAGAAAAAACTTAAGGAGAGAGAGAAGAGAAAAATCAAAATAGGTTAAATAGGTTCATGGAGACACCCTGAGGCACTGAGGAATGTGGCCAGAATTGTGCTAAAGCCACATGTGGAAATGAAAGAAGAGCAGACAAAGAGAACACATAACGAAGGAGAGAGTAGGTAGAAATGGGAGGAGAGCTTAAAAGGGTATAAATGGAAACAAAGCAAGGATAGAAATGCTAAAGATAGAAAGAAATAGAACAGGTAATTAGCCTCCCATGAGGAGGAAAAGTCTGAGAGACTGAAGGGAGAATAAGAAGAGAAGGGACACAGGTGAAAAGGAGACTGAAAATTCCATTTTTCTGGGCACAGCATCTCTCTCATAAAGCATCTCTCTCATACAGTATCACTTTCTGAGTGGTACAAGAGGTTTATCCTGCCTTTGGATGTTTCCTTATCCATATATAAGGTCTGAATTTAGTACTTGTTATCCCAGTCACTCCAGTGCTTTGTTCCAAAAGACATTGTTTTCATGGCCAATCCAAAGGCTTCCTTTAGATCCCGGAAGTCTGAGCAACATTTAATGAAAATGTGAAAGAAGAAACCACCATATTTCTAAACTAAGAGCATACTTGAGCAGGATGAGGAAATCGGAACCACAACAAAGATAAATTTCCTTTTGTATTTCTTATTCAGTAAAGATGCAAGCAAAATTTAATTAGCTGTGTTTTTTTAGTTTTTTCTTTCATTCATTTCACCAACAAATCCTCTGCAGGCTTTGGTGATACCCTACAGTTTAATGTTTTCTTTAATCAACACATAGATGACAAAGGAGTACAAGAGTTCTTAATTCTCATTGTCTGGTTTTTTTTCTTCTGTGGTTTCCTTTATATTCACTCTTGGGGTGGCTAAAAACTAATTATTTAAATGCTTCTCAAAGTCTTTAATCTTTAAGGGTTTGTATCTCTCAGAGAGAGAAAAAGGCAGAGAAACAGACTGCAATAAAGATGCTCAAGTATTGTATTTGAAAAGCAACCCCCAGGGCAGGGAGGAATGATGCATCTGACTCCATGTTCTCAGAAGGCTAATTTATTACTTTATTATACGATATTATATTAAAGAATACTATACTATACTATGCTATACTAAAAAATACAGAAAGGATACTTACTGAATGCTAAAAAGATAATAATGAAAACTTGTGACTCTTTCCAGAGTCTTGACACAACATGGCCCCAATTGGCCAATGAGTCGAAACAACTCACACCAGAATCCAATCAGGCAATCACCTTTGGTTAAACAATCTCCAAACACATTCCACACATGAGCACAACACAGGAGAAGCAAATGAGATAAGAAATGTTTTCCTTTCCTCTGAGGCTTCTCAGCTTCCCAGGAGAAAAATCCTGGGCAAAGGGATTTTTCCAGAGAAGGTGAATGCCACACTCAAGAAAACTTTGGAGCCCTTAGAAAATATCACATGTTCAGATTAGAAGTATTTTCAAGGTACCAAATGTTTCCATGACTTGATGGCAAGGAGTTTGACTTCATTGCCTTTGGAAATTTACTTTAAAAATTCATTTGGAAAATTACTTAGAAAATAGCTAATGGCAAGAAATGTCTTGGATTTTTGGATCTTTGGATCTTTGGATCTTCAGCAGTGCAATGGAGAAGATATAGGAACAAGTTCATCACATGCTGTCCTAATACAAATAGCAAATGGACATAGGCTGGGGTGGCTCTAAGGAGAGGCTGGGAAGGGGCTTCACCTGGGTGCAGCTTGAAGCGAGAGAGAGCCATCTACATGCCCATGAACAGCTTGGAGGGGAATGGGAGAGAGTGATGGGGTGAAGAGGAGGAGGCTGCAATGAGAGTGGCCAGACAGCCTATTTTACAGCCAGCACCTGCTGCACCATTTAAAGCCCAGAGACTCTGAACTGTTCAGAATCTGTGTCCTGGCAGTAGGCAGTGTAGCCAGTGCATATCAGATTTTGCCTGAAAGCCTTTCACCTTAAACCAGGCAGTACAAATGAAAAATGGAATTCAATGACAATTGGCACAGATTCCCCATTTGCTTGCAATGGTTGAAGATGGGGAGGGTGGGGAGGGAGGGGGAATGGACAGTGACAGAAAGATTGTTTTAAACTCTGGAGCCTCTGCTCAATTTTAACTTTTTAAAATAGAAAGTTTCATTCTCTTCTGATAGCTATGAGATCCAACTTCCCAGGACTGAATGTCCTCTTCACAGTGAGAAAGGAGGATACAGGCACCATGATGAGACAGACATCTCTGAAAAGAGATGCCCCAACATCCTGGTTGTTTAATAAGAAACACTGAGCATTGCTTTAAACTAGAAGCTAAATGTATAAATGAATACTAATGCTGCCACATTGAGACTCAATCATCATATACTCAGTCCCCCTTTTTCTTATAATTTTCAACACCAATATGATGGATTCTGCTTAAGAAATAATTTATTATAGCCTGGCCATAAAAACAAACCAGTAAGTTTTAGATAAATCTTCCCTTGTAAGTTTTGCTTTAGTTTGTAGTGTTGCTGTATAGGCCTTGTTGCCAGGGAGAATTCAGTAATGACTACTTTAGCATATTTAGTCAATTGCAACTGCTAGTGTATCTTTTATTTTATTATTTTATAATGATTTTTTTCTTTTCTTAGGGGCTCGAAACAGTCTTTCACACTGTGAAAGACCACACTTCTACCAATTGCTGTCTGTTAAATAGTGTTGCCAATCTTCACCTGGACAATAGGAAACACTTTTGAGAGGGAAGAAACAGGGCAGATCATGCAGCATTTGTATATTAGTGACAATGCATTGCTGATGGTGTTTTCATATTTTGCTCTTCATGCATTTAAATTATAATTATCTTTCATAATAATTCTATTAATCAGTACTTTTATATAACAAACAATGAAAACAAAGAAAATATTTTAGGACATCAAAAATTCTGTCAGGAAATTAATTTTATTTAAATTTTATTAATATTTATCATCTTTTACAAACATTTCCATAAGCAAAATTCACCTCATGCTGATCTACTTCATTGTTTCATCATGCTACAAGATTTCACAGAGCAGTTTCCCATTGTTTGGGTGTCTGCCATAAATATGAGAGAGTTAATTATTTTTGTCCTAAACCCCCTATGTTTATAGTCTATTGCAAAACCATGAGAAAATTTTGTGCGGCTAACAGCCTTTGTTTCAAAGATAGTGGGGAATGGAATACAAATGATTGAGGTGCAAGTGTGAAGGCAAAACTACATGTGGAAATGGTAAAAATTTCACACAATCCCTTTTTCAACCATTTGTAAGCTTGCCTTTTAGTGAATTTTCAACTCAGTTTTTGCAGAATGCATTTAATAGATAGTGAAGTAGGATACATGCAGAAACATCTGTAGCAAATGTAAATAAAATGCCCCCTGTCTTTGTGAATTGCCTTCAATAAACACTCAGTGTTGTGGTTAACAGCAGTACCTGTGTTTATTCAGACAATCTAACATGCAGGCAGATTTCTGTTCCCATATGAAGTTCCCTACCTTTCCCTAAAACACTGTGCAGACCAGCTGTGCTCCAGTTCCCTGGGAACATTAAAGCAGTGTTTAAAACCAGAGCCTGGGACTCTAATGAGAACAGTGTGGATTTAAAGAGTCGGCCAGATCTGAGAGGGGAGTGGAAGTATCTTTTTATCACATCTCATTCCTGTGAAAGTCAACATACAGTGCTCTCACAGGTAGGAGTTAAGGTGCTCTGGAGTAAAAGTATGCCCAGTTTCCTGGAACAAGGGGCTGCAGTAAGTGAATGCAGGCTGTGAGCTTACCTGCTTACAAAGTAATGCTGCCCTTTCCCCTTCCACCTCAGGCTGAAGTGTGGTGAGGGTATTACACTGTGATACTCAGTTCACTCTGGAGTTTTTTATGCTCTTTGCCTTAAAAGCCTGTCTGGAGTGTGCTGCTAGATGGGGTAAATGCACATCTGGTTGGTTGCCAGGTTGCGGTGCTTGGGTCCATTTCAAAGCAGGGCTCCAGCACCATTGCTTCAGATCATGGCTTTGTGGGATCAGGCACAGGGTGAGACTCTAGACAAGCCCCAGCATGAGCCATCCCTACAGACAGTCCCTGGCTCACAGCAGCCTTTCCATCAGGCTTAATAAGTATAGGCATGAATAAACAGATGAAACAGATGGAACCCAGTTTGGATTGCAGAAAATCTCAAGGACTGTCTTCCTTGAGCAGGGAGGAGAAATGGTCATTTGCCAGCAGTAAGTTAGGGCAACAATCAGTTTAAATTTAATTCACACTAAGACCACAGAGAAGGGCATTATTAGCCCCAGCTGCAAAGGAACATATCTGTGCTTATTGGCTGACTTTCTGAGTGAAGAGATGTGAATCCAAGATAAGGATTTCAAGAACACGGCAATGCTGCTTTTATGGACCAGATATATTTTTTAAAGTTTAATTTTATTTTTACTCTTGGGTAAAGCTAGGATAAAAGTAGCTGGTGTGTAATACAGACATCTGTACTGATGTAATGGTTCAGACAATTGTCAGGACAAAAAAAAAATGTTGAACCATATTTTCTGAAAAGTCAGCAAATTACAGTGAGGGATAAAGAAAGTTGAGTTAGGAGCAAGTGCATAATCTCAAATTTAGCAGTCAATCAAGAAGTTAGGTTCATGTGCACTCTTTCTAATAGCAAATAAAATCTCTCCTGCTGAATGGAGTCACTGAAGTTACATGCAGTGTTTATATCCCAGCTGAGTTTCACCATTCTTGTACAAGTCTTCTGAGAACCTGTTTCCAGTAACAGAACAAGGTTAGCAGTACAGGCTATACACACATCTGTTTCCTGGAGCATGGCAAATCTGCAGTTTGCATCACAAACTAGGTTGCACATGTTCTAGAAAACCTTGGGCGGGATTCTTGTTACTATGTTAATATGGGTTATTTCAGAATAGTTTTCAGGTTTAATTTAGTTGGTTACTCTGAAAATAGAAACCTATATAAAATCTCAGCAAAAGTAGAGAGTTTTTACTTACCGTAAAGCTTTTTTAACTGAACAGAGTGATGGTGAATTTTGGGGTGAATAGTTCTGTGCAAAAGTTCTGGTGAGGTTTAATAAAGATTGTTGGCCACCAGAAGACAGAAAAAAGTACCAGCAGAAAAGAAAAATGGATCATGAACTAAAGTCTCAGCTGACTTGAAGCACATTTTCCTTGCCTGCCTGACAAGCACATACATCACAGGGAAGATTCATGTTTGTATTCATGTTATATTTTCCTGTTGTGGTCTGGTGACAACTGAAATAAAAGATGTATAGCAGGAAGTTTTCAGTAACTTTCCAGGTCATGAACTGGTATGAAACCTGAGATGAAAAGAAAATTGCAATGAAAAATTTGCAATGAAAATATTGCAATGAAAATCCATTTTCTTTGCAGTACACCTGCCAAATCTATTTCTTTGGGAAATGTACTGAAACCCTCAGGGTTAATCTATTGTCCTCCTAATATAATGCCATAATCTGTATTTCAAAAAAATGTAGAAACTCCCACCTACCATGGCCACGAGGGTTACCAAACAGGACAAAATATAGTTAACTGCAACACTTTCAGCACTACACAAGGCATTCACTAGATTGGAGTCTAATATCCTGGTGTCAGCAGGTGGCAAAGCATGTTACACACTTGTGACCTTTTAGCAATTCCATATGTTCACCAAATTGGTAGTCAAATATGGATTCAGGACCCTTCTTCATAAAAAAGATGGTGAATGAAGTCAAATTTTCTTGTAACAATCTTAGGACAAATGCTATTTTTTCATAATCCTTTTATGTGAGTATTTTTGAAATGTTATTGTTAGATCAACATCAATTTATCTTCTATTTTTCTCAGCTTATGTCAGGGGTCAACTGTCCTATCAATTTACTAATGCAATGAACAGCATTACAGGCTCCTGTAATAGCAATTTATAACCTTTTTCAATTTGCAAATCTAATTTTTTTTCCAAAGGAATTGCTTTCTCTTGTAGAGTCACTACAAGGTACTATCAGTACACATTTCTTCACAATGTTTTGTAGATTTCTTAGAAATAGTCCATGGACCATCAACAAATACAGTTCACAGTGTTGTTTCTACCACTGTAGAAACAATACTGATAGTATTGATAATACTACAAATGAATCCACTACCACTCATTTTCATCTGCTAATACTTGTTCTTGCACCTTGGAAAAAAATCCATTCTGCCATGAGGTCTATTGGAAAACCTGATTTCTCCGAGCTTGCAAATTAACTGATACTACAGGTCTGTGTTTTTGTATCTGTAGCAGTGTTGCTGATTGCCTCAATTATGGTATGTTTGTTTGCCCTTTTGAATCTATGTCTGGTGACATGTAATGAAATGAAGAATTCCTTCTTCATGTTTATTGAAGGTTTATCCTACCCAAATGTTTAGGTGGTAATTATATAGGCAGGATGAGGGGACAGACATTTGCTTCTGTGGGGACAGAATTTAATTTCTTAAATCATGGTTGGTGTATCCCTGGAAATATTCCTGACTCAGAATTCTGAGCTTGGAGAAGTAGTGACTGAGCAAGGATCTATTTAGATAGATCCCTACAACAGGAAGTCAGACTGTGGATTATGTGGTTCTTGACTTCTACAGCTTGTGAATTTCAAAATAGATGTACAATACAAAGGAAGAAAGTTAAAATACCCTTAATGCCACTCATTTAAAAGAATTGTTCAGCTTAAGTTTTAATTAGAGATGAGGTTAGTTTGTAGGATTTGAATCTGTAAAACTTACTTTTTTGTTTGTTTTATAGGAGGAAATACTGACTCCTATATTTAGTTTCAGGCATGCTACTTTAGATTTGAAGTTTGTTCTATCCTCTCTTTAAACTATATAAGAAAATTAAAAGATTGCATACATTGTGCCATTCAGTTTTTACCAAAGCCCAATGACAACTTTTTCTTCTTGTTAGTTGAAAGCTAAAAATGGGGGGGAAAACATACTAACCATTCTTGTTTTGACTGACGCTGTGAATCTTGGGGTTTCTTCTTATCTGCCTTTGTGCAATGAGATGTAACTGTGTTGGGATGAAAGCTTTGAGACACTGACCTGGAACCCACCGTTCGACAGAGATTGAGTTGGCCAAAGAAACTTTGCATGTTGCCCGGCTCCCTGTCCATAAGCAGGCAAACATCCCCTTCACCCTGCTGAGAGCCACCCATCACTACAACTCAGCAAACCAAACAGAAATTTATTCAAGTGCTTTCCAAGTGAGACACTCTTGGGAAGGGCTTGCAGATTCAGTTGAGAGCTTACATCTGGACTCATCCCAGTGTGTCTAACGGGGGATCTTGCCTCACATCTTACATTAACTTGTTTAGGCATTTCCCAGGAATGCAAAGAGGTCCTGACATTCAATGGAGAAGTTTAGACAAGTTTCATGAAGCTAATTATAAATATGGACATAGAACCAAGTATGGAAAGAGTCTTATAAAAAAAATTTTCTGTAAGTAGTGCATAGGGATTGGTTTCTGATGGTTTGGCATGTGTGATTGAATTTTCTGGTCTCTAATAAGATACAAGAGACATGTGAAAACAATATCTTGAAGATCCTCACTTCTTGTTCTGAAATTGTCTGAGGAATTCAAAACTTTTTAGGAATACACATGAACGTATCATGCTTGCTTGGGACTCTTGAATAACAATTCATAGGAAAGAACAAATGCTTTAAATGCTTCAGACTTAAATGCTTTAAAACAACTATCCAAAAACATGTTCTGGAGCTCTAACCATTTCTACAGAGTACTCTCTAAAGAAATCAGATCTTCTCTTGTGATGCCAAGCATCAAAAATATTAAATCTTTGTCCCAAAGTATAACTCATATTCACTGATTGATTTTATAGCAAAATATCGAAACTGAGCTAGCCAGAGAACGCTTATAATAGCATCTTTCAAAGCTTTCCTCCAGATGGAGCATCTGTCCCCCTGCTGCTGTGCCAGTGTCTATAAAATATACTATCACTAGCTTAAAAATTATTTTTATTGAGTAAAATAAAACCAGAAGTCTGTTGTGGTTTAGATTATTGTTTCATATATTTATATTAAGCACAATTTCTCAAACAGGGATAATAAATGAGAACTGGCTTGTGCATTATATCCAAGTTTACTGTTAGTGCTGTAAGGGGACAGTAACAAAACAGTTTTGCAAAATTGAGTCTGTGTTTAAACTGCCTAGGATCTTCTTATTTTAAAACTTCAGAATCGCAGACATGCTTGTAATGATTACTTAAAAATTCTGCTGGAATAACATGTTGTTCTAAAGAAAAACTTTATTATTTGTCTTGGGCTAAGAGCAGTTATATACTGATAAAGTGTCTACATATTTTTCCTAACCAATATTAACATACAATTATATAATTTAGTTGGAATATAATTTTCAACTAAAAAAATGAAAAGAAAAATCAAACCGTTTCTTTTCTGTTTTTCTCTTTTCATTCCCCATTATCTAACATACAATGAGTTTAGCTTAGTAAAATGTGCATTTTGGTTTTGTCCAATGCACTATATGCAAATTCATTACACAATTATTTTTGAGCATTCATGTTTCTCTTTTTTTCCCTTAAAATACAGAAACCATGACTAGAATAGTTTCTTCAGTGTTAAAATTCCAAATATGTGTGCATCCAAGATGTACCTAACCATATCTGAGGCAACAGCCTTATATCCAGCCATTTGATGGAATTTCCCATTCCCTTCCCATGACAGCAGTGGAGCCATGGCACAGGACTTTATCGTGAAGCTATGAAGAATACAGTGATAGTGACATCAGGAGCAAAACAATGCTTAACTTCCCTAAATTTTGTGGAGCTGAGCCTTGTTCACATCTACAAATTTGTGCCATGTTACACCCAGGAGAGTCAGAATAATTGTCTGTCTGAGGCTTAATGATTTCAGGTCTGAGAAGTGGTAAATGAACAATTTTGATCTCATGAGACTCCATAAGGGTTTCATGAGGACTTAAATGCAACTTCCACTTGTCTCAGTAGAGAACTGAGTTTCAGCTTGTGTTCTAAGTGCCTTGATCTTGTGCTATTCATCTGGCTCAGTAGAGAAAATGATCACTGGTTTCAGTGGGAGTGAGATCTAGTTTCTAATCCTGCTTGTGTTAATTATGAAATGAACTCATCAGGGAGTTGCCTGGATGTAGCTTTTTTGTGCTTCAGCTACAACACCTCACAAGCAGCTTCCATGTTTACATCTGGTTTTATATTAATCTGTAAACATTTCTAGATAACAATCTCTTCTCACACCTTCTTAAGCTAGTGGAAATGACTGTTTTCCTACCATCCCACAGACCTGAAAAAATCAATGAATATGTAGACCATACTAGCATTTCCAGAAGTTTGCTGCCGTGGTTAACTTTCATAGTAGCTTACAAGGAGTGTGTCAAACCAGAGTGAAGGGAATATGCTCAGCTAAGTTCTAAGAAACGTTCAGCCAATGCCACTAGAGTTTTGGTTAAAGGTACTGAGCCAGAGACATGAGAAAATTTTCACTTGAAATTATCCATTTTCTTCTACCCTTTGGAAGATAGCAGAACTCAACTATTCAGTTAAGTCTTACCTTAGGCCTAATTGGAATGTCTGACCACTCTTCTGTATCTAACTCAATTTGTGAAAAGAAATGTTGGCCCTCTATGACTGCTAAGGATAGATCCTGGTATCCATTCTAGCAACATGCTTGTTCCAGTGAAGAGAGGCCTCTCCATAGCAATTAGTCATTTCCTTTAAATGGCAATGTCTGCACTTTATGCTTGTCCCTTCAGGAAGGACTACGTGAGAAAACAGTTGCTTGAGAAGGAAAGGATGCTATTCAGAATTAGGAATTTCAAGTCAATTCATGACATGAGATTTATCACCTGGACAAAGAAATGTCAGTTTGGGCTCCAAAGCCGAGTATTTTATATCACTTTGGAACAAACCCTCTTTAGTGCTTGAGTTGCAAAATGATGGTTTTCTTGCTACAAACAAATCATGCTTTTTGCTCTCTTCTTTTCCAAGCTTCATTCCCTCACTGAATGCTAAGAAAATCTTATCTGACAAAGCTACCAGATTTAAGGGCAGGAGAAGAGCAACAAGCTTGACGCAGAGGAAAAGGAGAATGAGGTTTTAGTTCATAGCAAGACCTTTTTATCTGTTAGGTGGGTCTGGCCAGACATCAAAAAAAAAAAAAAAAAAAATTGATGGCATAGCTCAGCATCCCCTAATATGGAAATCAGGGGATGTTAATGGACACCATCCAGTTGTGCATTACAGGCATGGTGCTGTTCTTATGATTTTGGCAGTGCTGATTCTCTCAAAGGAATGGGTGCCCTGCAGACTGATCTTGACAAATTAGAGGGCTGGGTGATCACCAGTGATGTTCAAGAAGGGAAAGTGTCAGACTCTACATCTGGAATGGGGCAACCCTGGATATATGGACAGATTGGGAAATGAGATGCTGGACAGCAGTGCCATGGAAAGGGACCTGGGGGTCCTGGTCAATGGCAAGTTGAACATGAGCCAGCAGTGCCCTGGTAGCCAGAAGGCCCAACACTGGCCTGGGGGGCATCAGGGACAGCATCACCAGCTGGGCAAGGGAGGAGATTGTCCTGCTCTGCTCTGCTCTGCTCTGCTCTGCATTGAGGTGGCCTCACCGTGAGTGTTGGGAGTAGTGGTGGGCAAAACAATATAAGAAAAATATTAAACTGTTAGATAGTGTCCCAAGGATGGTCAGGAGGATCATGAAAGGCCTTGAGGGGAAACCATATGAGGAGAGTCTGAGGTCAGTTGATCTGTTCAGCCTGGAGGAGATTGAGGGGAGACCTCATTGCAGCTACAACTTCCATGTGAGGGGAGGAAGAAGGGCGGACACTGATCTCTTCTCTTTGGTGGCTAGTCACAGGACTGGAGATAATGGCCTGAAGCTGTTTCAAGGGAGGTTTAGGCTGGATATTAGGAAAGGTTTCTTCACCCAGAAGGTGTTTGGGCACTGGAACAGGCTCCCCAGGGAAGGGGTCGCAGCACTAAGCCTGACAGACTCAAGAAGTATTTGGACAATACTCTCGGGCACATGATGTGCCTCTTGGAGACGGTGCTGTTCAGGGCCAGGAATTGGATTCAACTATCCTTGTGGGTTCCTACCAACACAGCATATTCTGTGATTCTGCAATATAATTAGCCAAATGTGCCAGAGGTGTCTGCATATCTGATCACATTCAGATATGACAATAACTAGCACAATTTAACTGGAGTCTGCCAAGAGGTGGGTCTGCCTCACTTCCAATATTTGTTCAGCCTTAAGGCAGTTGAGAAGACTTAAGTTGAGAGATGCATTTATGTGTGCTTCAAAACCAAGTTTAATGCATGCCATTCCACAGTAACATGAGCAAGTCTGAATGCATTTTCAAACTAATTAAGTTCTGCAGCCCCTCAGCAGAATTTAGTGGAGATCACAGCTACATTCTGCACAGAAGCAAAGAATAATTAGTAATGGAATGTGCCCAACACCATGAAATGGAAACCTGGATTTATTTTATCCACTTTGACTTCCTCCCCACCTGCCTATGTTTATTACATTTCAATAATTAAGTGGAGCTAGAAAACACCCCCTTTATTCTTGGAAAAATTCTAATTTATAGATTTTGTATGTGGTTTTCTTAATTCCTGTGAATAGATTTGCTTAGGGAGCAGTAAATACATGAAAATTAATTTGAAACCATAATCAGACTATGGAGTACAATTATTCTTTCCCAGACTAAACAAGCTTCAAGAAGTTTCATGCTAGCCTTCTGACGGGACAGACTGTTGTTGAAGAAAAGGTTTCTTTCCAAGATTTCTTGGTTTCTTTCATACTTTCTTTCCATACCTTGTCTAGAACTGTTGCCCTAAGTTTTCTGTTGCTGTTCTCTTTGGAATCTTCTAAGTCAAATTTTAAAAATATAATTAATTAACTTTGGGAGCCTGTTTGCATTTGTGCCATGAAGAGCACAGTATTTTCTCAAAGAAATTATGCCAGCTGTGATGGTAAAATTTTCCTGTTGTGTGGTTGCTCTCAACTACCAGATTGTCTCCCAGGACATTTTTAGAGAGGTGTTCATGCACGTTGTGTTGGGGTTTTTTTTTTTCACTAACCTGCCAAGAATTGTTATGTTTTTACGGGGATAAAATATACTTCTATGAGAAACAGAAATCCGGTCTAATCTGAGAGCTATGTTTCAGATCTAGCACAAAACCTGACAATTTTCACTACAGTCAGACTCAGGTTTGATACATAGAACCCAAATCTGTATGGAGCCAAATACAGATTTGGGTATGACAGAAATATTGCTCCATGATTGTTCTCAAAGGAGAAAAGCCTGTCACGTGCAAACACCCCTCTGCTGAAGTTAGGGTGGGTTTAGGTTAATTGGGCCAACATTGGACTCCAGCTTCACAAACTTGTGTCAGAATAAGTAATTTCATACCTAAGCAGGAACAAAACTCCAGTGTAGAAATAAAGCTCTTTAATTATTTTCTTGTGTAACAATCAACACATATTATTTTTTATTATTATAATTAGGACTAGAGAAATAAGCTCTAGCCAAAATAAGAGCCAATTAGGTATTATTGTTATTAATACTATCTGATTATGTGATCTGCAAAAATAATGGGTACATTTTAAATTACTTGGATGATAATACTGAAACATGAAGGAATGAAGTTAACATCTAAATTAAAGGCCTGATTTATTTTTTTGTAGAATGCCAGGCCGTTAAACAAAGCCAAACCCAGTAGCGTGCCAGTAAGTTAACAACATACCACTATGAGAAAAACTTCAGTTGGATTTATGGTCCCTCTGTCTGAACCTTTTCTGTGTGAAGATGCCTAACTTAAATCTGCACCATGGGTGGTAGGTGTGTGAGAGAGGGAAAAGGCTGCAGTCACTTTCCTGGTCCCTCTTGCAAAGCAAAGGTACAATAGCACCAGTAGCCTATAGGGGCTTTCTTCACGTTAGCAAGAAGCAGAGAGACTGTCTCCTCTTGTTCTAGTCACAGCATTGCTTTCTTAGGGAGTTTTTTTTTCTCAGCTTGAAATGTTACAAATATTAAGATGGAGCATTTTCTATTCTGAAGTTCTTTGGAAGTAAAGGTGATGTAAAAATTATTTCTGACTGAAAATAATTATTTTCCCTTTTGCTGTTTTAACTATTGGAACACAAGAAAGAATCATGCTCAAGAATTAAATAAAGTAAAAGATGGGGAAAAATCCTCAAGCATTTTACTGTAAATTTTTAAAAAAATCAACCCCATCAAACCAAAACAACTTTCACTTTTGGACTACCTGACTTAATTTGGTATTTTGTCTTTCTGCTGAAAACCTCAAAAAATATAACTAGGCACTTTCTCATGATAACTGTTGGACAAAATTCCTTTTACTAGCAGAAAGACAACATAAACTTTTTTACTTGTTCTGCTTCATGTTTTGAAGATATAGCCAAACCCTCCTGCTTATATTTCATACTGCAGCAACACAGACAGTCAACGGAGAGATATTCTTCAGCATATTCTTTCCCTGGAATCATTCAAAATTGGAAGGAGGAAAACAGGCATCCTGCCATGAGCCAGCATTGTCCTCTCTCTGCTTTCCACATCTGGCAGAAATCTCTGCTGTCACTCCCATCCCATCCTGTTTTACCTCCCCCTGGAATCTACGTGGAGGGTTGCTTTTTTATCATTATTGTAATCAGTCCTGCAGCTTTCTCGTTCTGCCTAGATTTCTCCTCTGAATACTTGCTTAACTTGTCCAAAGTTGCCTTTTGTGCTCATCCTTGCAGACCATTAAGACTGCATTTATACTGTCTCATGGGATGTCAGAGACACAGTAAAGGCATGACTGTACATTGCACTGAGACCATGAGAGAAAAATCAATAACAAAAGCGTGCTTAGCTAGCATACGTTTCATAATGTATAACATTGCCGGACAGCAAAATGCACTGGATGAACAAGAAATACTGTATTGAATCCATCTAAAGGGTGAAATTTTGGACTTTATCATACTTAATTTTTTTTTTTTTTTTTTTTTTTTTTTTTTTGCACAGCGGTTCTCTGGTATTCAGAGGTCTGTTTTAGCTAATTCAAACACAGCATAGACAGAGTAGCTACAGATCTGCTTTAATTTGCACCACCTCCCTTATTTCCCTTGCCTGTACCTAACTCCCCATAAACCTCTCAAAGCCTCATGTTTGAAATGTTGGCTCTGGATGGTTAAATAGACAATCTAAGTTGCATGGGCTGTCCTTGAATCTGCAAGCTGCCTCAGCAAGTTCAGGAAGATTTTGGGAACTATTTTTGTTCCCTCTTTTGGGAATCCCCCAGAAGAAAAACAGGTTCCCTGCTAGCTTTCATACAGCATATATGATTTCCTCTGGCTCTCCATCCCAAGCTATGGTCCTAGTGCCAAAAGGGATTAATTGGTTGGGTAATCAACAATATTAATAACAAAAATAACAACATGGTCACTTTAAACTCTGATCTCCATGCAAGCTGAAAACCTTCATTTTTCAGAACATTCAAAGAAATAAAAAGTATCCAAATAAAAAGTGGCATGGAAAACAATTTTCATTTGTAGGAAAAAATTGAAATTGTTCAAAGTCTCTCATCCTTACTTGGGCCAGCTAGGGAAATTTTCACTGAGAAGTGAAAAAGGAAATGTCTTTACTAAATAATTCCTTAAAGATGAACTTGATTTCAGTGCAGAAGGAGACATCTACTCAGGAACACAAATTTTCCTAACAAAAGTTGGATTTTGTTTATTTGCATTTGATATTGATTATTTGCATTTTTTTTTTTCACAAAGCAGAGAAATTGTCAAATTTTTTCAAATTATTTTGAAAAATAATATGGCTTACTTCTACTTACCTGAGGACAGCCTGTATTCTTTTTTTTGTAATGCATTCAACTGTTTGCCAGATATTATAAATATTTCATTTTACTCCGCAAATATTTCTCTAAATCTGTCTTTGGCTATCAGAAACTCATAGTATCATGTCTAGCAAGAACATCCCTTTCAAACATGTCAGTGCCATAAGCTTAAGGCAGTAGTATGTCCTAGACTTAATTCCCATTATTTCTGCCCTGATCTACATTTCCTCTTATTTAGCCAAAGTTCTTTAAGAGACTTTGTAGCCATTGATTTCTTTTTTTTTTTTTTTTTCCTATTAAGTGTAAGCTACCTATGATATAAACTTCTCTGTCTCCTTGCTTTGTCATACCATTTCTGCTATCTTAGTTCTATAGCTTAGGAGGAAACCTAAGCTATAGATAAGCCAAAGATAAGTTAGGTCTATGACCTGAATCTTTTCAGATGCTGAAGCTAGCTAATAAATTCTGCATAACTCAGACTGGGTATATTTACTTATTCTAGACAATAATTAAGTGCATATAATTTTTGTGATCCTTGGTAGGAGGGTGATGCTGGACAGAATTTACATTTATAATAAACAGTAGGGCTGAGTAGGTTTCAAAATTATGACTGCTTTTTATGTATAACTAGTACAGTCAAAAACCATCAATTGTATTAGGATGGAAAAATTTGTTACAATTTTTTCATCCTGTTTAGAGAACAGGAACAGTTGTAAATTATTTTGTCATGGTAGGTAGGGCAATTAGATGAATATAGTTTTAATTTTGCTGCATGTAGCAGCAGACATTTAATTTATATAATGTTTCATCAATCTTTAAATAAACTTTAGTTTCAATTAGGATATGCTTAGAACCTGACACCATGATACACTGATGCACATACTCCCTCTTTCAGCTCTGCTTCATCAGTAATTTAAGGTCATATAGGTGACCTTACTCTATATCTTGGCAGGTAGTGAGAGTGGAAAATGAATACAACTTTTTGTACCACTCTTGGCTTAAAAATGAAAAAATAATTCCTGAGGACATCATGTCTCACTGTACCCTTCTGTTTCAAGCAAATGTTTTTTTGTTTGGAGCTATTATAAGAACACTGCCCCTTCTTACTCTTTCCAAATGAGAACCACATGCTGGTAGCTTGGGATCTCTTAGAGAACAGCAATGCAGTTTCTGATACATGATTTTGGCTGTTTGCATCGACAGCTATCTCAAGGGAAGTAATGAAAAACTCAGAATGACAAGTGTTCTATTATAAATATTATCATCTTGGGAAACAGGTTGGAGAAGTACATAATGAACAAAAGTAATATTACCTAGCCATCTATAAAAGGACTCTTCTCATTATAAGCAACAAAAATATATCAAGCTAACATAAGCTGTGACAATAATTTATATGCCCAAGTAGACAGAGTTTGCAGCTGGAGGTGAAACTTAGATTTGTTTCATAAATAGAAAAGGGACAGGATGACTAAGATGCCTGTGCTTTATTTCCATTCTGATCTGGAGTGGGACTAAGGGTTTCTCATTTTTAACTTTCTGAATTTGAATTTGCACACCTATTGCCAAAATTCTGTCTGCCAAAATTCCTCTCTCCTTTCCACCTTTCCCAAAGTTATTAAAAACTGCTAAGTACTGGTATCATGTGCAGATCACAAAACCCAGAAATACTGTGGTTGAGGTTGGTATGTGACCTGTTACTCTGACATCCTCAAATGATGGTATTATTATAGACTTGCTGAACAGGACTTTTCTGAGAGTCCCCGAAAGACAAGACAATTCCCTTGAGTACCCCAGCCATACTTTAAAAAGTAAATATTTACGCACTATTTTAAAAATATAAATTACGTATATTTTTAAAAAGTTCTCCTCTTCCTTATGTTTGTGCAGTGGATAATACTGAATTTCTAAGGAGCAATGTGTATGTCGTCACGAAACTGTGCTTGTATGACAACATACACATTGCACAGAAGGACATGTTTTGGTCTCACAGTCAACACATGATAATAATTAATTCTAAGTGCATTGGGGTTGACACTTATAATATTCTTTGAGTGCTTTTTTCCCCCCTTGTAAATGGATATCCAGCTTTTTCTTTTTATTTATTAAAAAAGGCTGATAAGAGCATATCCACCTGTGAAAATCTGCTGAATCCAACTTGAACAATATTAGAAGGAAGAATATAAGACCCTTCAATCTGCAGCATAAACCTGAACCACTTGAACAACCAAGCAGTTGATAAGAATGGTGTGGTAATAATTTTGGTGTGGACCAGTGCTGGACAGCACAACTTGTGGACTTTGTTAAGTGACAGAATAAAAAAAGGAAAAGAGTAATAATAATATTTTCTACTCTTGCCTCTTGGAATGCCTTTCTAACTCACTCTGTTTTGTTTTGGTTTAGCAGTTTTCTTTTCATAAGTGGGATTAATTTTTATCAAAATGAATTAAAAGAAATTTTAGTAAGAATAATTAAATCACCCAAGATGTAAGATAACTGGAATAATGAACTCAGCTTAATAAATTCCTATGAGATCCTCCACTGGTACCATCTTATAAGTAGGAATGCAAAACTAAAAGAAAAAAAAAGGAAATTAAGAGAAATGTCAAATAATTTTTTACAGAAAAAAGAAAATTGGAAAAAATTTACCAAAAGTTTAGTTGTGTTTGCCAGAAAAGAAAAAGGATAATGTTTTTTGCAATATGTGGGGGCAATCTGAAAATATCCTGTTTAAATTAATTTGGAATAAACAAAAAAGGTGACCTGGAGCAGAGGGATGAAAAGAATCCGTTTTTAATGGAAAAATGAACTTTCTATTAAAAAAAAAATATCCTACAAGATTATATTTGGAGTTGTTGCCACATAGATGTTGTAGTTCAGTGACCTTGGTCTTTTCTGGCCAACTCATGGACTGCAGAATGAGGGATGGGCTCTGTATGCAGTATATAATTTATGCTTTGAGAGACCTAATCTTGCCAGTAAAGATGAAAGCAAATGAAATACCAAAAATAATGCATCAAGATGACACTTCCCAAAAACCAATATTCAGGTTCATTATGAGTTTTTGACCAAAATGAACATCAAAGTTTTGAGTAATACTTTTTCTATCTCTTTCCACCTACAAGATAACACTTATATTTAAAAGGCCCTAGAAATGAGCACAGACTTTAGGAACTCACTGGATACTTTTTCAGTAAAAGCAGTGTCCGTGCTTTCAAATTTTCACCAAAGACTATGGATGAGATACTAAAAAAACTCCATACAGAGCAACAGCATGTTCTTGAAACACCTCAGCCTCTCTTTACTTTATGAGAAGGCCATGATCAGGAAAAAATGGGCCTGATTCTTTCCTTAAACAATACCTACTACAGCTGGGATTGGATGCCTGTTTCCTGGCAACTTTAAACTGTTCTATCAGTAAACCTCAGTCAACCTTGTTTGCAAGTAGAGCTGCAAGGTAAAGGCTTTGTTTTAATTGGCAGTGTTGTCCAGGATGCAGAAAAGACAAGGTGAATGGAACAGGAAAACACAACAGACCCACCACAGAGAAGGCTACAGCTGCCTTGGCATTCACTACACTGCTTGCTGCTACTGCTGGCATTCTAAGTATTTCCCCCGATTCTTTTCCCTCTCTTTTATTTTGGAAAGAGTCCTTTGCAAATCTGAAATAGCTAATGAATAAGGACACCCACAAATATTTACTAGGGCTGATAAACAATGGAAAACTCTGTGAATGATCTCAGCTTATTTTTACAAAGATGAAAAGCTGTTCATTCTTGCCAGGTCTAGAACCCTCAGGCCATCACCATTAAAATAGTAAAGGCATAATCAGAAAGAAAAGGACTTGAAAACTGAGTTCTGGACCTTGTCTCCACAGCAAAATGCACATTTTAAAAGCAAAAATATTGCTTTCAAACCACATTACTCAAGCAAACATGAGTGTCACAGGATGGGCTTTTTAGTACATTTACCTAACAAGCAAGTATAAGCCTCTGGTTGAAGTAATTTCCAAAAGGACCTTTGGCTTCTTACCTGTGAAGATGAACAGAGATCACTGTTTCTGACATAGACAGTTTGTAAAAAAACAGGGCTGTGCACAATGATTTGCAGCTTTGAAAATTTTTTCCAGAACCTGAAGAGGTGCGGAAAAAAGTTTGAGATTAATTGCTATGCAAGGAGAAAAATAAATAGTACAATATGCTTAGATAACCAAATAGAAGACACAGAAACATTTTAACTGGCGTGGGGTGTCTCCTTAGAGAAAAATGGCCCAGTGTGACTCTCCTGAATTTGCCGGGGCCAGGCCCTGCAGGATGAGGGGGCTGTCCATGGCTGTCTGTTGAGACAAGGCATGATAGCCAGGACTTGTCCCGCCACCCCAGCAAGGTGCAGGGAGCTGGGGGCACTGAGACAGTCCCATCTTTGGGCATCCTGCACTTTCCTGGGGATGAAGTCAGGATGAGGTCTGGACAAGATTTGGATCTGGCTTGGCAGAACTGAGGGGAGCTGGGGACCAGGCCTCCTGCGAGACAGGGCTCATGGCCTTGGGACTGACACAGCTCCTGGGCTGTGGCCAGCATGGGGGGAGCCCCACAATCTGGGCAGGGACATGGCATATCACACAACATGGACTTAAGAACAAGAATGATCATCCCAAGTACAACCCAAGGAAGTACAATATTCTCCAATTTTGTATTATTCAAACGAATCCTTTGTTATTTTTTCAGAAGATAAGATATTCTGGTGAAAACGTGTAAGCCAAGTCAGATAACATGGCTTGTTGGTGTTGTAAGATCTCACAGTTTGTGAATCTCTTATCCACTTTGAACATGGTGTCCATTCAGCCTAAATCAGGCCTTCCCTGCAACAGAAACAAATAAAAAATATCTTCTTTTGGTATCAAGTCTGTCTGGACAGTTACCTAAATTCAATTAAATCCAAGTAAATTTTTGTTCATCTCTTGGCTTATGTTTGGGCTTTAAGCTGAATTTAGAATATTAGTCCCAGACCAGAAAATGCTAAATTAACACATTTTATCTCCTAACACAATTTTTTCCTCAGACATTGTCACCTTTGTTTGAGTGCTTCATTTGAACAGTCTAATGAAGGAAATCAAGCAACAGCCCTTATCATCTTCCTACAGGAGGTCTGTCTCAGGTGGGAATGGGAGCAGGGGAATAAACATAGGAGCTTCCTCTTGACCACTTCATTTCACGACCAGGGCATGGTACAGCAGAAAAGACTTTTTCTAAATGAAACCTTCTTCTATATTGTGTAGGGTTCTAACCTGTCATGTGAGAGGACACAGTTTGTGTGCATTTTTGCGCAAACTGAGATAGAGAAATTATAGCGAAGCAGTTGTTTATGAAGCCAAGTATGTTTGAAAACTGGTAAGCACAATTACTGTACTATAGCAAAGGCACTGACACTTGTCAGAAGCTGCTCCTCAATTGACTGCTGTGCTAGCAGGTTGCTAACTGGGTTAATGGGACCAAGAGCTGGAAGTCTTGAAAGCTTTTTGGCCAGTCTTTTTGCAGCAATCAGTAAAGTTGGAATTGCCACTGCCTTTTGCATCATGGTAAATTGTTGTATTATTACAAAACTTCTACTACCTATTAATACCTCTTTTAAAATGCCACAAAGGCTTCAGAATTTGTTTAGGAAGTTGTTAGGATTGGCATAATCAGTTTACAACTTGAAAAATGGTAGATAGATACCAGTAAATGGTAATAGGAAGAGTAAAAAATGTTGTTTAGAGGCTGTACCAGATCTTTTGAGGTTCCTTCCTGCCTGGGTTGTTCAATGTTTGCTTCTAAAGGAAAACAGAAAATTCTTGGCCGAAGTCTGCAAATACCTGGGTTAGATGATGCTTGAAACAAATACACAAGATAGCTTAAAAAGCCACAAATTTACTTTCTCTGCTGTTCTGGCACATATGGACCTTGAGGGAGAAAGCAGGTTTTGAAAAATAGATTCTTAAAGTCCTGAAATTGAGATTTTTGCAATTCATATAGTACCAGAGTAGGCAGTTTAAATACCGCAGTGGCAGCACGTTTTTCCCTTGGCCCAAAGACTGCTTTAGCTGCAAGTGAAAAGTTCATCTGCTGCCCTAGCTCACACTGTCAAAGTGGCATGGAAGGACACCTTCATCTGCTGTGCCCAGCAGCAACCAGGCTGCCCATTGCAACACAGGCAGGCTTGAAGGCTGAGGGGCCACATCAGGCCAGGCTTGTGCATGAGAGACCTGGGAAGTCACTATTAGAAGTCCACTTGAAACAATGTAATGATGTAGAAGGCTTTAAAAGAGTTTTCCTAATTTCAACATCTCAACAGTATATAATGAGTCAGCTAAACTTTTTTGGGTTGGTTGTTTTTGTTTTTTGTTTTTTTTTGTAAATAACAGCTAGTTAGTTGCCTCTTTTGTTTGTGTGGATCTTTCAAATTACTAGATTGGGGGGTTGTTATTCTTGTATTATTTTTTAATAGAGAAAACGTGAAAGCAGAACAATCAGAAAAAAAAAAAAACAAACCCTGGCATAGAATGTCAACGTAGTACCTGAAATTACTTATATCTTATTAAATGAAAGTGGTTAGATTGCAGATTGTCTACAAGTTTGGTAGAATTGTGTGTATTTAGTATCTGCGATACTGGAAAAAACCTGAATGGAGACCATGTAATGATATTCTCACTTAAAACATTACTGTGGGAAAAAGTACTGGTTTTGTCTTCTTTCCAGGAAAGGAACAGAAATTATGAACTACATCTGTAGCAATGAAGATTCAGGTTTGACACCACAAAATTTCCTCCACTAACAGACACAGGGAAGTGCCAGAGATTGTAGAAGAAGCTTATGAATAATGTGTTAATGAGCAGATTGAACACATAGACAAGAATCAGACATGCCTGATTCTCAACTAGGCAATGGGATGGAGCAAACATCATGTCATATTCCTTTTTAGCAACTTTTTCTACCATTTTATGAACCTTTGTTCTTCAAACTTTCAGTTAGAGTTTAGCTTTTGGGGACTGCTTAGATTTTTATTTCCCCATCCTATCGCCCAGACATGCATATCTAACTCTACTGCCAGTTGCCAGGTCCTGGAACTTGTAGTCTATTGGTATATGATCTGAATGACCAGAATGGCATTACTGACTTTGTCTCCCAAAAAATTAAATGTCATCATTGAAGAACTCTCCAATAGATTGTATAAACAAATGGCTTTTTATGTCAATCTTTTTTTCTCTTTCCCATTATAGTGCTGGGGTAAATAGAGCACTGCTGGAGCTGGCACTTTAGCATCTCTTATATCCTTTTTTCTTCTGAGTGTACCTAGATAACATTGGCTATAGTGTAACTTGGCATTATATCTGTTTCAGAGCGCCTATCAGAAGACCTGAACCATCAGTAGTAATGACTTTTTTACAAGGGTATAGTGGTAGGACAATGGGAACGGCCTTAACCTGAAGGAGGGTAGATATAGATTAGATGTTAGGAAGAAACTCTTTACTGTGAGGGTGCGGAAACATTGCCACAGGTTGCTGTCCTAGGGTGATGTTATGATGCTTGTATCTCCAATTGTGTGTTCTGTTAATGCTGGATGTTATATTCTCAGCCCTCAAGACTGGCTGAGAGCAAAGACAGGGAGAAGAAGAAGCACAGAGTTTTGTTATCAGGGACTGGACTCCTCCTCCACAGTCAGCTGGAACACTGGTGATGTCTGGACACTGACAGGGCAGAACAACGTGCTCCTTTTCCTTGTTTGTTAGTTAGTTTAGCTAGCTGAGGCAGTCTGAGCTTTCCCTGGACTGTTTTTCTTTCCCTTTTCTTGGAACCATTCGGACCTGCTCTGGACTGAGACTCTGGGAAACACCGAGAGCTCACAATTTGCAGCCTGCCAGGGCCTACTCTGCAGCCTTTCCCAGTGCCAGAGGGACTGACAGCAGAACTACCACCCACAGGAGAGACTTTCTGAATTTGTCATCTCTTCAGAGTGGCCAATGAATTTTGTCATCCAGTATTGTTCATTTTGTATGCTGGGGAGTGCTTTACCTGTTGAATAAATGGTTCTTTCCATTTCCTCTGAGGAATCCTTCCCTAATCAGTTGCAGGGAGGGGCCATGTGGGCTTGCTTTGTGGAGGGGCCCCTTTTGGAGGTTTTCTCTTAAATTTGCCCTAAACCAGGACAGTTTCCCAGAGAAGATGTGGGTACCCCATTCCTGAGAGTGTTCAAGGCTGTGTTGGATGGGACTTTGAGCAACCAGGTCCAGTGAAAATTGTCCCTGTCCATGGCAGAGAGGTTGAAGCCAGATGATCTTTAAGGTCCCCTTACAACGCAAACCGTTCTATGATTCTTGGATGGGAAAATTTCAGGGAAAACAGCTCCTAGTTCTTCTCAACAGATTTTATAATTAGGGTCATTTTACTTGCATTATACTTTACTTATCTGGTCAGGCAAAATATTACATTATGTGTCCCTGCCCCACCCCAAAAAACCGAACCCTAAACTAAACTAACCAACCAAAAAATCCCTGAACCACAAGCCTTCCCTGGCCCCCCTCCCCAAAAACCCCAACAAAAAACTAAACCCTAAACAAAACAAACAAAAAACATCCCACTCCCCCTCTACTCCAAAAAACCAGCCTTGGATACATTCAGGATACAATTGGGAATGTCTTCTCCTTTTTTTCACTTCTTTGCCTTGTCTTAACTTTCCAGAGGATAGTTTAATTTGGTTTTTTGGAATTTGTTCGCATCAGTGAATTTTCCTGGGAAAATTTCATCCAAGATTAAAGAAACTTTGCCAGATCTGTGACTTCAAACAAAATAGATCTGTCTCTTACCAACTTGCCTTTGATTGTGAGGCAGCAGGAGGGAGAATTCTCCTTGGTTTGGGAACAGCCAGCCCTCATACCCAAAGATTACCTGTGAACGAATCAGGTGTGGTCATTTCACTCCTCATCATCATCCCCAAGCCTGCCCTCCTGGGAGTACCTACATGTACATATTGGTATTTATGAGCTGTTAAAGAAATATATGAAGATAAAGGATTTCAGGAAAGTTTTGGTGCCTGCAGATGACATAAACCTACTTCATTTTTAAAACTTGTGGGCTTTGCCACCATTTTGTGGTTCATAATAATTTCCACCCTCATCCGCACTTTCTAACCTGAATCCTGGATGGCTGTTTATTTGACAAAGCTTGCTACTGCTGTAGTCATCTGAAAAATGGCATTTTGGCATTTTTCTGCTCTGATATAATGCAAGAAGTGCCACAGATAAATTAGCGTTAAACTAGACCACCACATACTATAGGTTCTGACTTCTAACACTTTAATTAATAGCTCACTTGAAAAAACACTTAAAATTTCTCTTCCCAGTGATGCCTTTGGGTACTGCCAGCCACTTTTTTTCCATCATCAGGAGCTGCTTATCTACTTCTGGTATTGTCATAAATCGTAACTAAATATTCCTCTTCCTCCTTGCCTTTCTTCTCCTTGTTTTCCTCTAAGTTGTGCCTCCTCAAAATTTACTACCCATTTCCTCTCATCTTACCCACCTTCTATTTTCTATTTTTCGTACTGCTAAAAGACAGGCTGCTAATTCAGCACTCCATGCATGCCTAAGTGATTTGAACATTAGCAGACACAGAAGACAGCTTTGGAAGAAATGCAAGCCCATGGAAGACAATAAGTGGCTGTTGATTTCAATATAGTCGAAATTAGTGTTTGTCCAAAACATGCTCACTTCCCTCTTATTTTTTAAGTGGTGTCTCTTCTTAGGGATGGATAATATTAGATTAACTATGTTGCTCTCTGAAAGTTCTTTTTATCATGATACACTGAAAAGGGCATAAGATAGGTCCCTCTCTCTTTTCCCTTCAGATTTTCCTTTTCTGGCTTCACATGATAGTTTTTCAGCACAATATATTCCAGTCTTTTACTACAATTATATTATTTCATTGCATTCACCTGAATAGTTCTGGTCCCATTGCAAAAGATATCAGGGGTCTTTTTGACTGTTATTTTTTATGACTTCAAAGACAAATGAAGTCTTGGGGTCCAAGGGTGGAGAAAATGTACTTTTGTTCCAAAACTAACATGCAAGATACTGTTCTTCATGTACAGCCTAGGGCTTCCAGTTTTAAATACAGGCTCTGCATTACACAACGCCACTTATTCGATGAATCCAGCATGTATTCGTCTGTAAAATCTCTTGCTTGACATATATACACAAAAAAAATGAGTGAATTAACAGAAAAGCAGCACCTACATAAAACGACAGTGGAAAGATCATCTGATGGGTAAGGACAGGGCATGTTCTTTTCCTTCTTTCCTCTCTAATTTCTGTGGTATCATTCAGAAACCATCTCTGTAAGCACATGAATTACAGGAAACTGTGGACAGAGGTGATGTGAATATGGGTCCCAGTGGTTCACATTGCAGAGACAAACATATACATGCCCAGTGTTATAGTATAGGGTATTTTTAGACCAGTTTAAATTCTTTTCCTCCTCTTCTGCATTTGTTATTATCTGGTCTTTGACATGACTTGACCCTACACTGCATGGTCTGTGTGTGGCTTTGTTTATTCCTGGCTCACAGCCACCTTTGTTTTATTTCAAGGTAGCACTGAAATTATGAGATAAGAAGGGCTAAGAAATACCTTGCTCGCTCCCAAGACTCCTGTGTCATAATAGAAATAATTGCAATACTCTCAGAACATTTGGCTAGGCTGTTACAAAGAGAAGATTTTATAAAATGGACTACCATGTCCTATTGCAATATTTTCCCTGTAGAAACTTTAAACAACTTCCTATGTTTAAGCATATTTTTATGAAATAGGAAGATTGAACTATGAAGTCCAAGGCTAAAGAAGAAATCAGCTGAAGTAGCAAGATCAAGAGGAGAACAGTGAGAATAGACCACATATTTCCTAACACAGCAGGGACTGTCCTTATTCACAGCTTCAGAACTGGTTTAATCTTCAGAACTGGTTTAATTACTTTGGTGGTGTTGGTTTAGGCTGTTCCCTGTTATGTGCATCTCTCTGCCTGTTGTCATAATCTTAAATGTCTAGGTTCAATATTAGAAACTGAGAAGTGTAGGTTTGTATCTCAGTATCAATGCTATGTAGTCACAGCTTAATAGCTATTCTAATAAATATAGCATATTTTAAATTATTTTGATTCTTTTATAGACAATTGGCTGTTAAAAAGCAAATAAAGAATGACATTTACAATCTGTCTTGGATTTTCATCAATAACCCACTTCTTTGTATTCACATCTCTTGCACATTACAAAATAAGTTTTTAAGTACTTTTTGTCACTGAGGAATGTGACCAGAATGCTCCACTTCAGCAACAACCAAATGATTGTGAAATAAAGAAGCTTTTATGTCAGAACAACTTTTCTAATGGAAATTATAGCAGAAGAGGTTATTGCACAGTATCTATTTCATTCACTTTTGTCATATAAACTCTAGATTGATTTAGTTAAATCAGTATTCCGACTTTATGTAGGACAACTCCCAGACTCCTATTCTCAAAATGTAATGTACTCTGAAAAAAAAAAAAATTAAAATGGACTCACTGGATCAGATTGGCCAATTAAGACATCAATTAGCCAGTTCTGAAAATATGTTTTAATTTAAGAGTAAATACAAACATGTTTAGCAGAAATGTGTAGCTACTCTTTTATATTCTTGGTAATCAGTTCTGCTTTTGCCTGGGTGATTCAGGAATCTTGTGGGATAACCTTTACAAAACATGATCTGTGACTTTTTTCTTTAGTGACTATGTTAGCTCCAGAGGTGTGCTTAGGAGAATAAAAAACTCAACTTTTCCAGACCTCCAAATCTGACTTTGTGCTTTGGGCAAATGCTCATGCAGGCATTTATTTCATTAGACCTTGTTTATCTGTTATTCACTGTTAGCTATAGATGAGCACAGGGCTGTGGTTTTTGTCTGATGCTTTGTTGTTTTTTAATATAAACAACCTTTTGAACATCATGTTTTGCCTTCTGTGGACTGGGGATACAGAGGAAAATTAAACAAAATGAAAAATCAAAAGAAAGAAACCACACAAATGAACAAATAAATAATGAAATTCATGACATTTTCTGTATGGAACTAGCAGCAGACAAGTTAATTAATTAAATCATCCAACATGAAATGGATAGTAAAAATTAGGCTAGTGGTAGTTTATCACATTATTTTGTTTTTTTTACCTTAAGTATTTAAGTGTTCTCAGGCTCTCTTTCTTGAAGTGATTTTTTGAATACAACATTCCAAATGAAATTAAGTTAACTTTGGATAACAAGGCTGGATCAGCCCATGATCCAGACATCTCTCCTAAATCTGACTCTAAGGACAATAAAAACTACTGTGGTGCCTTTATCTACCAGGTATTTAATAAGGTCCAGAATGTCAAGCACCATACTGGAGGAAAGTTTATGTCAAGTTAAGAATTACTGTCCCTCAGGTATCTCCATAGTACTGACCACTGTGAATTAAATACCAGTGGCAACAGCAACCTATCCTGGAGGCTTGCTCAGAAGCAATGGGTGTGTAAAATTTCCACATCACTTGCCAACCAAAACATGAAGGAAAATGTGTCCACTTGTATGGTTAAGAGAAGAGGAGAATCTAACCCAGCCTGGAAAACAAGCAAACAGAAAATATCATTAATCTGGGTGAACTGGGCGCTGCTATGAACAAGTTGTGCTTACCAGATGGCTGAATGGCTGAAGGCAGTGGGAAGTTTGGATTCAGTGGGCAGATAATTCAGCTTGAAAGCTGTAGGTTTTTTATACCTTATGACTAAGAATTTTTAGGCATAAGGCAATAGTAGCTATTGATGCTTATAGGCATTTGACACATTCAAGGGGTACTGTTTTGTGAGAGAACATTACGTTACATCCAGACCTGTGAGAAGTAAGAATCCCCAAAATTTTAAAGAAAACAAAATGATGACATTTTCTGTCCAGTGACACAGACACAAAAGGGTTAGACTCTTCAGAAGAGTTTCACACAAGGATACAATTCTTTAGATGAATACCCAATCTTGTATTCTCATCTATGGGGGAATTTTGACAGCCATCTTTCCTCATTTTGTCTGGGATCTGGTATTTGCTTTAACATGGACGAAGTCAGAAATTCTGGAGGAGTTCTTGCTGGATCTCAGAGATCCGTGAAGATAGACTCCAACTGCTGGCCTTCAACAGCTGGTGCCTGAGGAACATGTTTTCCCCTTGAGTCTCTGTCCCTCTAGGAGATTCTCAGTGTTTCTGCAACCCTTTTGAGCCTCTGTGTGGCCTCTTAGGGGAGTTAACAGTGTACAGGCACACACACACATAGGTCGGTATTACTTTGGCCAGACTCATAGTCTGTGCAGGGAGAGGTTTAAACACACCCTCCAGCACACACAGGGTCTTGCAGGCCTGAGCATGCTAATCAGGTTACTGTGCCAGTAGGAGTGCTTGGCAAACTTTCTGTAGCCTGTCTGCAAGAAGAGGGAAGAGCATCATGATAAAAGGAGCTCTTAATTTCTTTGCTAATATTACCACTTTTTGCCCTGCTACCAGACCAGTTCCTTAGTGCCCACAGGGACTGAATTCAAATGCCTGTGGACAGATGTTTTGATGTCCAGCTGAGTATGAGTTCAGTGGGCTTGTAGAAACTTCCCCCACTATACAATGGATACCTCCAGGCAGGAGCTTTGAACGTTGTCTGCCCTTCCTTCAAAGGGTCACTGCTGTGTGAAGTCCCTCTAGCTACCTCTAACATGCAGAGAAGATAGTTGCTCTTTGAATCGTCATCAGATTCTCCCTGTAGCTGGTAATAGTAATGTAATTTAGGGAGCTGGGTCCAGTTACGTAGCTTCAGTTATGTATCTATGTATCTTTTGTGACAGTGTGTGGAAAGAGGGAATCAGTGCTAAAACATTTCCAGTTTTTAGCAGTTTTACATTTAAATTATTAGTGCAGAGGTTTACAAAGCAGCAGTTGGCCTGTCAGTTCAATTTGTGCCCTTATTCTTTCTGAGTCTTTAGAGCCTTTCTTTTACTCTCTCTGTATTTTTCTTCTTAATGCTTTCTTCATGTTTTTGTTATTGTTACATTGGCTCAAAGGTAATTTTTCCTGGCAACACAACCTTTTATTTGAGGGCTTATACTATTTTTGTCTTTTGAAAGGATTTTCCATTCTGCCTAGTTATTCCAATCTCTTTCAAAATTTTTTTTGTTTCATCAAGCAAAGATCATTCTGTTGTGGATTCTGTTTCCAGACTGCTATACTTAAACAGAAAAAAAGAAGTATGTATGTATGTATGTGAAACATATATATGTAACATATATATATATATATATATATATATATATATATATACACATATACATGAAAACCACAGACAACGAGGCTAGGGAAGTATCAAGGGAAAGGTGACCTGTAGCTGATTTTGTACAGGCCATGAAATTACTGCCTCTGGTCCATTATGCCACAGTTGTGTTGACAGCATGGCTGTAAATACCCTGTATCTTGTTTCAGCCAGGGACTAGCACAGAACAGCTGTGTACATCTCCTAAACCAGAACAGTTCATTTTCTCTGAAAAGGTCACTTGTTGCTGACTCTCCATGTGTTGAGACACGAGGCTTGACTCCATTTCAGAAGGCTGATTTATTATGTTAAATATTATATTAAAATGCTACATTAAAACTATACTAAAAGAACAGAGAGATCAGAAGGCTACAACAAGAATAGAACAGAATAGAATAACAAAATCCTGTGACTGCTCACAGCTTTGGCACAGGTGGCTGTGATTGGTCATCAATGGAATACAATCCACATGGACCAATCACAGATGCACCTGTTGCATTCCACAGCAGCAGATAGTTATAGTTTACATTTCTCTCCTGAGGCTCCTCAGCTTCTCAGGAGAGGAAAAATCCTAGCAAAGGATTTTTCATAATATCATGGCTACAGTCACTCCTTGTTGAAACAACTCAGGAGAAGAGTAAGATGTAGCAGTAATCTCCAGCTGGGAATATGTGGTATGGGAAGTGCTGAAGGAGAATTAGAGTGAGTGGAGTGAGCTGACAGCTATGAGCAGGATAAATTGACCCATGTAGTTATACAGATGTAGTCAGATGTTGAAGGACTCCCATCACCAAATTATCCTATCTGTAGTACTGGGCAGAGAAGAGACATGGGATGACTAGAGGCCACTGCAAAAGTGTGAGACTAAGCTGACTCTTTATCCTATTTCATGGGAAATAGGTCAACATTAATATTTTCAAGTCCCAGAAAGGATTACAGTTTAAGTACTTTAACAACAGCTTAGATTTTCCCTGGGGTCTGAGCCACCAGGCTCCCATTGAAAACCCAAGTCAAGACTAAATGGATTTTTTTTTTTTTTTTTTGCCATACTGAACACTCAGACTCTGCAATGACAGTTGGAAGAAATCCTAATAATGTTGGGGTGGGGCAGAGGAGGGGAATGTGTTTTTATTTTAGAAATCACTATTTAGTACCTCTGAAAAAACAAAAGATTATCTACACTGCTCACCCAAAACAACATAAATCTAATTGATGATTCATCCTCATCCACCTTGTACTCAATCATGGGTGGCTTTTCTACACTCAAAAGGCAGAAAGGTGTTTATGAGGACAGCCTTCAAATTCCAGTAGGTCTTTTACCTCTCACTTTCTGAGTCACTTCAGAAATACTTGAATGCTGTTTTAAGTAGAGTTATAAGAATAATATTCCTCATTTATTCACTGACTTAGCTTGAAGCATTAAACATCCTAATAAAATCTTTATTACTTCTCATGTATTAGTTTATTCATAAGTGGGAAGAATCAGGGCCTAAGAGTAAGGGAAGGCATAACTCATGTCCCTCCACTTTTAATGTGTCTGTACTTGTTGCTTTCACAGGTAAATTATAAAAAAAAAAAATCCAAAATGCATTCATGACTGCTGAGTGAAAGCAATTCTGGTGACATAAATGAGTCTATAGGATGTACAGAATTAAATTATTATGAGAATGAAATTATGAGCAATAGGATTTATAGTAGATTTGAAGGCAGAAGCTATGACTCCATAACTTACTAGCACTTCAAAGCTCCCTCAATGCACTGGAGAAGAGTATATCAGGATCAGGTTGCTTGGGATTTATTTATTCCTGTCTAGACTACTGATTTTCATTTTGTACTATTGCATCTTGGTGTACATTGGTTTCCCACATTGTAAAAAAGGGTGAAGATATGTGTCTCTCTTTTAAAAGCCACTCAGGATGCACTGCTCAAAAGTATCCTTTAAGAATGAGGCATTATTTCTGAGTTCCACACAGAATTGCCATGTGATGGCAATTGCAGGACTGGGATTATAGATTCTTTATTGGGTATTTATATACCATAAAACCCTGAACTGGTCCTGACTGCTTCTGCCCTTATCTGCAAATAGATTCTCACTGTATTTGCAAGGATTAGTATTGCCTGTGTGATATTGGACCCACTTTCAGCAAGGCCAGACACTACCCACAGAATAACTGATTATTAGACATCTGTATGCTGACTTGCTGTTTTGTAATATATTATTAGAGGCTGATGTTTAAGGGAGGGGTGCAGTGTACAAACAACATTTAACCAGCATTTCTGATATTGTCCTGTATATCCCACAGGGCCAACACTAATAATTTCACTACAGGATTTCATCACAAGTCAGTATTTTTTGTATTTCTTACAGCATTGAAGCATGCAAACTCTGTGTTTGCAGTAAAATTATTGTTGTCAGCCTTCAAACCAGTGAGTTAATTTTCCTTATTTCTTGCAAATAAGACCTTATTAATATGAATTTAAAAGAACAGGATCCTATCCCTCTGCTTAGATTATTCCATCTGGACCTAGAAAAGCTTGGAACTATTCCAAGTGGTCCCATGTAACTTGTGTGATTTCAAGCCCTTCCCTGAAGTTTCAGAGATATGGAAGCACCCAACACCCACTGGAATCCAGCAAAGAATGAGATGTCTAATCCAGGTGTAAAATCTGGGCTTTGTTTCTATGGTGCAATTCCTTTTCTGCAAAGTGAGGATTGCAGATCACTCATGCTCCACATAGTTTGGGAAGGGTTGAAGTATGAAGCCTGGTTATGCAGGAGTCCTCTGGGAGTATAAATTAGGTGCAATGAGTAGAAATGCAAAATTTATTAATTGGCAAAAATGTGTTCACCAATATATACTTATAAATGTGAAGGTCTCTGTCAGTATATGCTGGTAAATGTGAGGGTCACCATCTCCAGGGTGAGAAGCACTCACATGAGAAGACAAAGTTTATTATTTTGTATTTCCCCAAGCATGGCTTTTTTCTGCAAGTGCTTCTGCATGTGAGGAAGTAGGAGATGCCCCAGGTCTTGTGTTGGTTGGAGGACAAGCCAGAGTCAATCAAATCCAAATCTTGGCCAGATACAGCTCACAAGCATTCTTATCTCTGACATTTTCATGTGTTTTTCTTTACCAGTAGCATATTTGATATCAACCCTCCTTTTGCTGTTCTCATTTTATGGGCAGTGAAAGATATGGCTCCCCTCCATTTTTGGTTCCACAAAACTGTAACCAAAACCAAGGACAAGTATGTCTTCCGCTTTAGTATGATGTATTGTGTATCATATCATTATTTTTTGGCTTTTGCTAGCTAGGAAAATAATAATAATACTTAGCACTGACATAGCAATTACCTCTCAGAGCCCTTTGTAACCATTGCCTAGTTCTGTGGTTCCCAAACTATAGTGCATGCCCTGGGAGTGGCTGCAGAGAGCTGTTGCCTCATGCTGGTGAACTCTCAAGGTTACCACCAGTACACCACCCTAAAGTCAGCTATAAATCCCTTCAATTTGGTGATGGAAGGAAGCAGACAGAAACCCTGGTACATGAAACAAGCTGGGGCCACTTGCCAAATTGCACGAAGTTGGTAACTTCACACCTGGACCTAGAACTGTTCGTGCTTATACACAGTATAAAAGCAAATTGGTTCTCACAGGAACAAGTATTCCAGTGGCTTCAGCAACGTTTTGTGTCCAGGAAAGTGAGGAGAAATGGTCTCTAAGACAGCATGAAGGAGGGCTTTCACTGCTGATTCTGTCTTCAGAAAAAATTGGGATAATAAAAATGCATTACATCTAGAAAATTAATTTCATGCAAATGCAACCTTTTTTTTTTTTCATGAGATTACCAGTGATCAATTTTTAAAAGGTCTTACAGATGTAAAAATAACTATTTAGATTTTTGCATATCTGTCTGGAACATGGACTCCAAACTAAGCCTTCCTAATACCTGTCTATACAAACAACCAGAACACAGTTTCTCATAGTCACCGCTGCTTAAACACCTCAGTATTTTATCTAAGTGGAAGAGCTTCAGCAGCCTAGGATAAAGGTTCTCTACAAGCATATCACAAACCTTAGCTGAAAAAATATCTCTGTTCTTGATCACAGAATACAGAAAGATGAACCTGAATTTCCTTGATTGAAGCCATATAAAGAAGGGAGGGAGAGCACAGCTATCCTGTTCCTCAGTTTTCCTGCAGCTTGTATCTTTGGCTTTTGCTAGGTGTGCTCAGAAGCAAAACCATTTTGGATCCAGAGGAAATCAACAACATATGGGGATAATATTTTATTTCTGATCCTCTGAGACAGCTAAAATGCCCCAAAGAAACAAAGAAAAACCTTATTCCCAAATATGTTTAATTTTTTTATTTGGCTGCACCAAAGTTCTGTAGATCATGTAACTACATCCAGGTAGCAGAAGCTATCATTTAGTGTTGGTGACATTTTGATTTTCATCAAATGTTCTTCCTGCTCTTCAGAAGGAATACACAAGGTTGATCAAACAGGCATAGGCAAGGATGGGCACAAACTATGAACCTTGATTATCTGTGCTGAGAAATTGTTCAAACAGTTCCTGGGATGTAACTAGGCACAATCAGGAGCACACACAGGCCTGCAACCATTAGCAATGCTCAGGCTGGATTTGGCCAAGCTGTTTTGGAAAGTAGAGAAGTTGCCAGTCTAACCTACTTGCTCTCAGGGCTGAAGAATGGAGCCTAGCTATTTTTAAAATTTCAGTACACATGTAACCACAAAGGTTTTGTAAGTCCTGGGAAGAGGAGGATCCTCAAATCTCAGGCTGTGTCAAACCAGGCAAGGCTTTGGACAAAAAGGCTGAGTTTCACCCCCAGATTTTGTAAGCACAAAGCTAATCAAGAAATTGAAATCAGTAGAGTAAAAAAAAGTGCATGAAAATTCAAACTTTGGCTGTGAATTCCAGCACATCTTAGGAAGGGAGGTACTCAGGAAAACTATTATGTATGTGTCTTTGAAATTCATTCTTTTCCACACTATTCTTGATGGTTTTCAGCAACCAAATACTGCATGGTGCAGGCATGACCTAGTGATTAAAGGAAAAATTGTGTCAAATTAGTGTTGTTCCAGAGAAAGAAATCCCAAACTTTCTCTAGTCATGAGGATGCAAAATTTTTGCAGAGGTCATCTTTTAGTGGAATTTTACTGAGGGTCCTGTGAAAATTGGTCATTTTTTTCTGTAGTCCTGAATATTTTCTGCAGGCATCTGCTCTCAAATTAAAGCTCTGAGATGGAACCTCTCAGAATTTTGCCACCTAACAGGCACATTTCCCTTGACATGTATGAACATACACATTTGCATTGTTCTTGCACTAAAATATATTGCTTTACCTTGCAATACAAAGTAATATTTCAGTAGTCTTGTTTTATATCTTCAAGTTGAAAAGAATATTGCAACACTAAACTACAAAATTAAGCTGGAATTCTCAAGAGAAAAAGGCTGTTTTGTGAAGTTATTAATCCTTCCTGTTTCCACTCTGTCCAAAAATACCACAATTTCAGTTTTGGTCACAGCATTTCAGCACTTCTTTCTCAGCCAAAATCTCAAAATACTCAAATGCAAGTAAAGGAAACAATCATGGGTGATCTCAAACTGGCATTCTCCCTTCCCTTCTACCCCCACTTCAGCTTTTTATACTGAAACTACCCCCCTCCCATCTCCTTTTTATTTGACAAAATAATAATTTTTAGTTGCAAATTGAATTTGCATCCAGTAGATCTAAACTTTTATGCTTTTGAAGAGAGAAGATATTGAAAACTGTAACTATTTTTGTGAAATAAAATAAAGTCTGTCTGGCATAAAAAAGCATTCTGGAAAACAAAAGTTTAACAGAAATATTTTGAAAGCTAATATTAAGTTAATTCCAGAAAATATGCATATGTATGATTAGCTCAAATCAGAAATACCTTTCAATGTCTTCCTACAGTAGAAAATCATTCAGTAGAGACATTTTCAGAAATAATTTTTAACAGATGTGAGATTGTAGTGACTAAGAGCCACAGACAGGCATGAAGAACACAGCAAGTGCAAGGCTGGGATGTGCAGCTGGATGATTCTTTTTCTTTTCAGCTGGTCTTTAGCTTGTAGCAATTAAAAGCCTTCTAACTTTAAACTATTTAATTAAAGTCTTTCAGCCTTGCAGTCTGGTTCTTTTAAATGGTGTTATTAGGGGCTCAGCAGCTTCCAGGAATGCACTTTACAATACCATGCTGACAAATTTGCTCTAGCTGTCTAGAGCTGTTGGTAGGCATGAAATGACTTTTTGTAAAATCTGTCAATTGTTTGCTCTGGTTTAGAAAAAATCTTTCAGAAATAAAAAGACATGCAGCTAGAGGCATAATGTTTTCTTTCCTCATAATACCAAATTTTCATATTTTATTGTCGTTTATGAGATCGGAATATTAGATACCTGCTGAAACTGAAATGGAGAGGAGAGGAGAGGAGAGGAGAGGAGATTATGCAAACTAAAGTGGACAAGGCAAAACAAACCGGGGTGTCACATGAGTTAAATAAACAGCAGAAATTCAAATGTTCTGCTTGCAGAAGAAAGAGGGGATAGCAATAGAAGTAGGAGTCATCTATGAGACAGAATGGAGAGTTTCCACAGTAAAAATCCATTTTGATTTAGGTCAAATGTACATCTTTGAATTAAGTCTGTAGCTTGCAAACATAGCTGTTGGGTCTGACTGCCTGTTCTCGCAAAAACCTATGCTCTAAGAAACTGCTTCAGCCGAAGGACAGAGATAAGGAATGAAGATAAGGAATAAGGGCCCCTTGAACTCTGAAACAGATGGAGAGGCTGCAGGAGAGAGGGCAGGATGACCCAGGAGTTCTTTCTGCACTGTCTGATAAAAAAGCTAATGAATATGTATGAACTTATTGTGAAATTCCATGAATATGGATTAGTGAGGGAGATAAAAAGGAATCTGGAGTTCTCAGACTTAGGCATGACTTTTTGAGAGGAGAGATTCCCACGTGTCCGGTGCTGTAATAAACATACCGGCTTTACAACTTTCACAAAAGTTGTGGAGTTTATTTCCTTTTCCGCAATTCATCTGCCACCTGTGTTGTCTCTCTGTTCTCTTTGCAAGTTGTTGTCCCTGGGGAGAGCTCAGCAAAGCAGGAAGAGGCTGTTTGGTCCCCTTCTGTTCCTCCAGAATAAGCTCAGTTCTCTTAAGAAGAAGTTTCTCATAAGAGTGAAAGGTCTTAAAGGCTGGGGGGTTATAAACTCATTGCACAGCTGGGTGACATGCAGTCTGACAGTATTCAGGCTTGGAGTCTCATGGACACTGGACTTTCTGATCAGCCTTTCTGGTCAGGTTAAGGTCACGAGTTGTCTCCAAGATAGAAGTGCTCTGTGTCTCTCTGATTGATGACAGCCTCCTGGTTGTTATGTATAAGACCAGGCCTAAACTCCCAAAGCTGATTTTTTTTTTTCTGACCACTTCCAGAGACAAAACACAATAAAATAATTGTTCTTTGCAAAACTTTAAAGCAGCGGCAAGAGAATGAATATCCAAAAATACTAAATTGAATGGAGACCATTAAAGAATGTCACAGTCTGACAGCTGCCAGTAATATAGCCATATGGCATGATGTGGAGCTCCCTCCCATTCTGGGCAAGTTAGCAAGTTAACTGTTAGCTAGCAAGTTAACTGTGGACATACATGGTATCAATCAATTATAATTACATGGCAACACGTTTATGTGCCTCACATGAAAGTGAAGGTGATTAAATCCCACAGATATATGTAAAGCTATTTTTTCCTTGTTTTCTTTTCAACTTTTCAACTTAAGTTGTAAGCTATTAGCAATATTTTTAATTTTTTTTTAAAATCTAGTACATTTTATATCAAATGTCACAGCATAGGCTGGTTTATGTACTATTTCCCCAGACAACCAGCATAACACCTCTCAACTGTGAACACAGTCTTTTGGGAGTAACCAAACATGGCATACCTGAATGTAAATGTAAGTTTAAATGATCTGGGTACATGTCCCTTCACTTTAATTAAAAATATTTGGAGCAGCTCAGATCTCTCAAAGCCCAGACCAGATTTTTAACCAAATATTTAAGTGTTGAATTTTAGTTCCTGGATGTGGTAAAAATTAAAGAGATTTCCTTTCAAATCCTCTGATGCCTTCTGGGGTTTCTGTGCTGATGGATTTCAGTTTTTAAATGGAGGATCAATTTTTAAGGATGGACTCCATAAAGTACTAGATTCAGCAGGCTTCACCTAACTCAAGGTAAGTATCTGGCACTATGTTTTCATTTATGCTATGAACACATTGCTAGAGGCATGTCTCAAGATTAACATTATAGCTATGAGATGCTATTCAGGCAGTGTAGGAAATACTGTATCTTGTCAGTCAGCCCAACCCTGCGTTTTCCTTTCATCTCCTTTGCAGCTGTCCATGATTCACAGAAATAGATTATCTCTGTTGTAAAAAATACATTATTGTTCTCTTAGATTAATCAGTAAATTATGTTTATGACATTTCCTGTTTCCAAATCAGCAGCTCAGCAGTCTTTGGAAGTTCTTACAGAACCTTAGTGCTTTATTCTACTGGTTTTAAAGTTCTCTGTAACTGAGAGGAGTATCTCTTGGGTGTGTAATGTCTTATAAGAACATTTGTGAGATGGAAGCCATAAATATTGACCTCTAAATTGTCAAAAATCACAAAAATCCTATGCAAGTAAGTGTTCATAGAAGTACACCTTTCATTAAGCAGAGCATTGGACTGTGCATCAATGTGGTTTGGTTTCAATACTGGTGGTTTAAAAATTCCACTATGCAAGTATAGCTCATTTTAATGATGAAAACATACTGTACAAATATAATTAGGACGGATT
The DNA here is from genome assembly GCF_017590055.1 of Onychostruthus taczanowskii. NCBI lineage: Eukaryota > Metazoa > Chordata > Aves > Passeriformes > Passeridae > Onychostruthus > Onychostruthus taczanowskii. The sequence goes on from NW_024497741.1 coordinate 241,459, forward strand.
ACAGGAAAAAAACTCAGAAAGTGACTAATGTTTGTGTCTGAAAAAGGTTAGAAAAAACCTACAAAACTGCAAGCTCACTTTTGTTTCCAAAGAATGTACTCCTCTACATGACTTTTTGTGGTGTATTTAAACAAATGAGCTGCACTATTTGTGGTTTCATGGGAGATGATGTTATTGTTCATTCTTGTCTGGAAGATTTAACAGGTTGAGCACAAATACCATCACTATTCATCCCTACAGTTATTTTTTCATAGGCAGGTATGGAGTTAGTTTCTGAGGGACCTCAGAAGTCAAATTCAGATTGATTGCTCACTCTGTATGAGACTGTGCGAGATGTGTTAGTCATGTACCAATTATATGCTCAATGACTTGTGTCTTGGCTGGTTTTATCCCCTTATCTGTAGGCTCGTCTGAGAAACTGTAGGGGAAAAAATCCGTGTTAATTAATTTATGTGAAAAGTAAAAGAAAATACCAAAAGTCAGGTAAGAATCTGTAGCAGAACTAATTGAAAAAAGGGGATGCCATATGGAGAAAACACAGTGGAAATGAAAAGTTATTTCCATTTTACAGAGACTGAAATCCAGGCATTTCTTATTACGTTGTATTACAAAATATGAAGGCTTATGGAATATAAATGTGCTTTTTTTCCTTTATTTATTTCAGTTTCCTAAATGTATGAATAGGTTGGCCAGTTTCCCCTTAGTACGCAGACACACTGTTTACACATTTACATTTAGATGCTTACACATTTTTGGTTTTTCTTCTGCTATTTGCAACCATTGAAATGAGACAAAACTGTCCAAAGAATAATAATAGCCTTAAAATACTCACTGTATGCAGATGATGACTTTTAACATTTTGCTTCAGTCAAGTGACTTCTTAGCTATGTTTTGTAAAAGTAAATATTGAGACTTCAAGAACAAGACGTTTACCTGTGTTTTAACCAACTTTGTAATGACCAGAATCAGACATGTTATTGTAGAATTGTGCCAAATGCAGGAATTCATTGAAAAGAAATCAAAAGCTCCTTATTTCAGCTCAATACATTCTTATTCATGCAGTTTATAGAACATGACATCCTTTGCCCATAGTCTTGCAATGTGATCTGTTCACCACCATGGCTTTCAACTGGTCAAAGTCAGGGCTTTATGAGACTTTTGATATATACATAAAATACTGAGATGGATATTTTTGCTCTTAAATATATTATTTTATAGGTGATATCTTTAAAAGTTATTTTTATTTTATACCATATTTTATGGTTTCTTTGTACCTGGCTTATAGGAAATTTCTCTGTCTTATCAACATTCCCATTAAAATTTTGTGACCTGAAAGTTTGTCAGAAATGACTTCACATGGTTCCTCAGAAAAGCAATACAAATGGAAAACAATTTAACATTAGATCATCATCCCTAGATTTCCGTCTGAAACCTACCCACTCAGAGATGACTTCCTGCAAACAATTACATTTCAGTTGCTGCTCAATTAACTAGTTTTCTATTATGCTTCTCCTGTTTTGTTGCTGTTGTATATTTCTTGGTGGTGTTTTTTGTTTCTTTTTATAAAGTGATACCCATTAGCATGACAAACATTTCACAAAAGTTTGGCAATGCTGTATGAATTCTTGCATTTTAATAAATCAAAATATTATTGCAGTTAAAATGCAAATTCTTTTGTGAAAACATAATTTCCTGTAAAGCCCATCTTAATTGACTTCTATTACACCACTTTCTCCTAGTCGCTATTAATGAACTCCTTCACCCATTGTTTAGATAGCCAGACTAATGTTTAGGAAGGCAAGGATTATAAATGGTTCATTCTATTTAGCTTTTTTTGAATATTGGCATGAGACTAGGATTCTTCTATTCTACTGGAACTTCCCTACTCTTTCCAAACTTACTGGAAAATTATATTTGCAATTTAAACAACCACTCAACAAGCTCTTTTTAAAATCTTGGATGCAAGTTAACCTTTATTCACTGGTTGAAATGTCAAGTTTTAGTAGTTTTTGTTTAGTATCTTCTGTCAAAATGGAAACTATTTCATCAGACTAAGAGCTAATAGAAACTTGCCAAGAACAAATTCTGCCTAATTTATTTCGCTCACACAGTAACTGAGCAGCTAATACAGCAATGGCATTGCATATTCTCCTTTTAATGAGGTTTTTGATCATCTTCTGAGAATCCAAAGGAAATCTTGTATGGACTTTAAAGTGCATGCAAAAATCAAATGGATAGCAGTTCCAGATAGCTGTTAGCAACAGTCAGTAGTAGGACTTACCCAGTGTCATGCTGCCCTGAATCTAGGCATGCACAATATTTTCAGGAGGGAAGAGTGATCATGCTCATGAAATTTTACAGTTGATTGGAGGATAGAAGTGTAGGAAGAAAAATCAAGATTATTATAGCCAACTGAAGAAATGATCTGAATAAAAAGACTGTATGTAATCCAGTAGTTACAAGTTTAAAAAACAATCAGCCACACTGAAACAGGAGTGCACTCCCAAGGGTGCAGCCATGCTTTAGAAGTTCATCTAGGGATTTGATTGTATCATTGTTGAACACAAGTCAGAAATGTTTGGTGGGATATATATATATATATATATATATATATATATATATACAGCGGGGTGTATGAAGTAGACCAGACATAGGAAATAATCCTGGTCTTCTTAGCAGAGGCTGGATTTCAGTTTTGAACAGCACATTTCAAGAAAGACATGAAAATATTGAAGAAAACCAAACATGATTGACAAAAATGCCCAGCAGTATGGAAAACATGAGGATTTGTCTCACCTAACAAAAAGTAGAATGAAGTAGGCATAATAATAGTGCTGAATTGTATAATAGTTTTGTAGGGATGAAAGGATTAATTGTTCTCAGTGATCATGGTGGATTGGAACAAAAATCAGTTGGCTTAATCTGGAGCAGGAAGTAAAAGATACTTGGAACAGTTAGATGGGAATCAACTTGGTATAGGCAAGAACAGCGGGACACTGGAATTGGAAGCCAAATGAGACTGCAAAATTTTTAGTGCTGGAAGTCTGTAAACACAAAGTAGAAAAAATAATGCCATGAAAGACATAAGTATTTTGAGAGTTGTGAAATGTACTAGATAGCTTCTTAAAATCACATCAGATTGTTTTTCTATGATTTTTTTTTCTATGATATATGAAAAATACAAAAAGAGCCTCTGTTTCCCCCTGTGTACTAAATAAGGAAAAATCTTGACTTTTTCATTTTCCTGTTCTCTTCAAGAATTTTCTGATAACATGTTCTAAATAGTTTTTTCTTTTTAATACAATTGACAATTCTACCACTGACAAATAGAATAAGATTCATTCTGCAAGAATTTTATTTGTCTATCACAGACTTTAGTTTACCCAATTGATTTTAAGTCCTGTTTTCTGGTTTGCAATAATTTCTTCCAATTTACCTCATTTTACAATAGTTAGATATATGTTAAAGGGCTGTTTTATTTTCCTCTCTTAAAGATGTTGTTTTTCTAATCAACAAGGCCCTCCCTCTGTATTATGGGGTTACAGCTTCTTGACTAACGACTGACAATATTCTTAAGTAATTCCCAACTATTTTAAATAATTTTTTACTTAAAGTTATTCCTATGAACTCATCTTGTTCAAAATTGCTTAGAGATTTTTGAATTTGGTAATGTTAAAATCTCATATGGCACTAATTTGGATATTATTCTCTTTGTGTCTATGAGATATTGCGTGGCTGAGTTAGCACAACTTTTTAGAGTACTGTGAGAATAATTTATTCCTATCTTTTTTCCCAGCATTTTGATCTGAGGATTGTTATAGGTATTGGTGGAGCATTTCAAGAACACTTTATTGATATCTGTATGAGCAATTTCATGTGCCTCAAACCAAAGATCTTCCAAATTATTTTAATTATACTCCCATTAAAATTATAATCATTTTTCTTATATACTACATATTTGTCCTTAAAGCATTGATATCACCAGAAAAGACTGGTTTTTTAATTTTGTTGTTTGAGGGCTAAGAAACATCCCCATAGGTGCTAATTATTTCTCTTTGCACATTTTGGCCAGCTCTGTAGCTATGCGTTGCTCCACTTAAGCCTCAGGACTTAACACATGAGGCATGACTCAGTGTGAGCCCTCAATGCCAGAAAGGCTGAGGGGGTGGGTTATAAACCTGAGGGAACCCACGTGCCTGGTGGTATGCTTCAAATCCCAGGAGTTTCTTAAATATATTATATTTCAAAGAACCAAAACCAGGCAAGGGAAGAAAAGGGAAGGGATTAATTTGTTTAAAATTCTCCCTGAAAGAGAAAAAAACAATAAACCAGAATGTCACTAAAGCCTGAGTGGCCTCATAAATCTCTAGTGTGATGGAGAAAGATAAACACAAGAGGTGGGTTTGAATTCTGGGTTGTATCTTCCCAGCAAGATGCACAACTTTACCTAAATACTTTGCAACAAATGGTCCACAAGAAGTTTCAGACCAATTTGAAGTCCAGACATGAGAAAAAGAGGGATAGTGTGCAGGTCTTGTCTGCACATAAGTACCAGTTTAAACCCTTCATTCCTCCATCAGGAAAAGATGCCTGGTAAAAACAATGACTGGTATGCAACAGGATGTGTGAATCAGTGTGTCAGTGTTTTTCTTTCTTCATCTGCTTATTTTGAAAAAAAAGAGACTAGCTTCTTTCCCAACTATGTAAGAGACACTCCAATAATTTTCTAGATTTCACTCTTTGCAAGAAATCCCTCATATATATCAGGTTTCATATCCTTATGTTTTCAAAACATAAGTGAATATGTCCATTTCCTCCTTGGAATCACCTTGCAATGGGGTTTTTACAGCTGACACAATTTATTTGCACTCAGTCAGAAAACAAACCAAACCAAACCATGAACAAGAAAGCCTTTCTTTTGGTAATGTATGGCTAAGATCTGTAGGGGTGACTGACAATTCTAAGTGCTGAATTTATTACATTGCCTTAAAGCCTTGGATAGTCAGCATTACACTGGATAGTCAGCCTTTTCTGAAAATTGGGTATGGAAATTGTCATAAATTAAACACCACCAAATAAGTAGTTATTTGATTATGTACTGGTCAGCCACTGAAAGCATGGGAATACATAAGTACATTCACACATCCACTCATATCAATAAAAAATAGATTATGATGATGTGGGAAAGCAGAAAAAATTCATAAACATTTATTTAGAGTTTTTTTATAGAGAGCAACTGAGAACTAACATATTGACACGTATATTATTTTAGATAAACCAAGTTAAAAATGTCCTAATTAAGTGTGTTTTTCAAAAATGTGTGCATTTTCATAGAATGGAGCATCTTTGTGCTTTCTTAGTCTTTTTCTTAGACAGAAGAGAATATTGTAACTCAGCAATCAAGTAAAATATCCCTGGAGGTGATCCAGAGAAAGGAATGAAGCAATTAACTCGCTTTGCATGAAAAGGAAATGGAGATAAATGCATATTTCATTGGTGATGAGCATCAGATCTGTAGGAGTTATGCACCCTTTGCTAAAAACATGAAACCTGATCACTAGGTGCTCTGGTTGCTTACGTTGGTTTATGTCCTGGATTCTGGAGGAGCTTTGTATTACTGTAGGTTCTTTCTGACTATGAGGGGAGTCCAATTATGGGAAATATCTAGAGCATCAGTGAATTTATGACTGATACAGTATTCCTCTGGGCTGATGGAACAGCATAATATCCCTCTAGGTATTTTCACAGCAAATAAAGCATAAGCAGACTCATTGATATACAAACCGGTAGCACAGGTTTGACACTAGCACTAGCACTAGCAAAAAAATATTAAAAATAAAAAAACCCAGAAGAGAAAACTTACATCTGACTAATAAACTGTGTTTTGCTATCTCATTTCAGAGAAGAACCTATTGAATCAACAGGATTTGACAAGCAAGTTTACCTAACATAATCCTGCAAATACCCCATCTCATACTTCATCAAATCCCCTTATGTCTTTCTGTACTGCCCTGCAAGGAGCTTGCACACCAAGTCAGTGGAGTCAAAAAATAAATCTTCCCTGTGGTCTCTGGTTCCTGACCTCCCACCTAGGCTGGCTGAGCTGCACAAGCCTTCTGAGGTTGTGTCATCCCTGACTCTGCTGAGATCTGCTGCCTGTGCCTGGGTTTCACACTCCTCCAGATCATGCTTGCTCTTCCCTCCCCAGGTTTGGCATCCAGAGACTCAGTGCCTGGCTCACAGCATCCTTGGGAAGGGCATCCTCACAAAACCAGAAATGGAATATTTATACCAGCACAGCTCCTTTACTGCATGGAAGAGCTAAAATGCAGAATGTGTTTGTCTTACCACTGTAAACATTTTCAGTAAGGAACCAATTTCCAGTTTTTCTGCTCTTTCTAGGGCTATCTCAGATTTTGTAGCCTTTTCCTGACTTCTTTGTTTCATGAAATCTAATGCGTAGCTTCTTCCCAATTCTTTTCAGCTTTCCAGTCTACTTAAATTGGCGTGGCCTGCCAGTCTTTTTCCTTCACAGAGGAAAGGCTTTTGTTACAGAAAGGCATTTTGAATGCCTGCTTCATAGATTTGACAAGAACAAAAAAAAAAAAAACCCTCTAAACATATTTATTATTATTATTATTAATAATATTAATAACAACAGTAATAAAAAAATAAATACCCAGAGGGACACACACATTGCTGATTTTATAAAAATCAGAGACTATTTGAAGCAGATTATTATTATTTCCTATAAAAATAGGAGATTATTTGAAAAATCAAGTCATCTTCATGTTTCCAAGTCGCCAGTTTTAAGGATAACACATTATACACAAACTCTTTTACAGCTGTCTGGTTGAAGGCATTAACCTGAATCCCAGAGAAAAAAATTATTTGAACTGATATGGGACACACACAAGGCAGCAAATCCTACACTCCTGCCTTCAGGAGATAGGAGTGCAGTTGAAATAGATTGTCACAATTTAATTTGATTTTGTTTCTTGGTTTTCTCTAATGGATATGGAAACAAATGAAGACAGGAAAAAAAGGAAAAAAACAACAAAGTATTTTCTGCTGAGGTTAAGTAGCACTTTTCAATTACCATATTTTCAAATAGAATTTATGTAATTTTTCCTTAAAATAAAGTAATGGATTAAAAAATTAAATCTATCCCATATACCTGGAAAGAAGAATTTGTCTCATTTGAATATTTTTGGCCATAAGTCTATTTTAATTTTACAATCATAAATGCTGGGAATTCCATCATTCTCTGAGTGAGGTCTAATAGATTTCCTTGTTACAGTAATCATCTTACTGCCACACCACATGTTCTACAATTAAAAAAAAATAAAAAATTGTCTCAACAAACACAAAGAACCCTTATGGAGATATTCTCACTTGCAAATGCCTACATAATAAACCAGTCACTGAACAGAGGAAAAATAAGTGCTGCATTTTTGGCAGCGGTACAGGAAGACATAATTGCTTCCCTGAGTTTTGCAAAAATAAGGAATTAATTTTTGCAAATAATCATAAAAACAGCTTTCTGTTCTGTTTCAAGGCATCCTGATCCAAATTTTGCTTTGCCACAGCTTTTTGTGGCAGAAGAACAAAGGATGTTAAATACTTAATTACCAGGACAGTACACATGACTGGTCGATTGAGTTGGATAAATGAAGCTGCAATTATTTCACCACAGTGTGGCTGCCTAAGATTGATACTTGGCCTTCACTCAATGGTTTTCATCATTTCACCAGAAATAAATGGATTAATCTCAATATGTTAATGCATCAGTAACTTAAATTGATTTTGGAAACTGTGAAATTCCTGCCACTGGTTATAAAAGACAGTATAGTTTTGAATTTTTTCCCTCATATCCCACAACTTAGAATCAATGCATACATAATTTTCATCCTTCTTACAATACATACTATTCCTAAGAGCTGAGACCAAAAATAAAAAAGAACATACTTTTCTTCATCAAAATCCTACTCTATTTTGCCTTTGCTTGCAAAGATGAGAAACAGGACTTGCAGAAAAACTTAGATATGAGTCCAAGTTTCAGTTTCCTTCAAAAAAAACCACAGAGACAAGAATTTGGTTGAGACTGAAGCAGGTTACTCTGTCACAAAATTTGGATCTGTGTGCTAAAACTAGAAATATGGGGTTACACACAACCTGCAGCTCAAGTGCTGTGAAAGTGCCTGACTGAAGGATATCTCATGGTAACAGTGCCACAGTAATGTGGATATATGTGTCCAGTTTGGGAAGGTTTGTGTCCAGCCAGCTCAGAGGTCCAGCAAGTGATAGGGCCCTTACCTGACATCCTTGTCTGATTTTAGCTGTCTACCCAATTTAGAAACAGTGATGGGAATACTGGGAAGGACATGAAAACTGTGACCTTTGTTCCTCCTTCCCACCACGCTACCCTGCTTTGCTCCAAGAAGGAAGAGATGACAAAAGTCTAGCTGCTTTTTATATACCAATGTCTCTGCTGTTGCCTAGTAGCATGGCATCTTTAGAAGTGCTGTTTCAATAACACAATGGTTGTAGAAAGTGCTCAGCATGACTACATGACTACAGAGATACAGCAAGCTGTGAGAGAAAGGCTAGAGTTCACTAAACTGTCTTTACCTACTTTTTGCAGACTTACGCTACACCTTTTGTAAAGGAGAATATATAGAAGAGTCAGAATGAACTACTATTAACCTCTTTCCTTAGTGTGGTTTACATGTTTTAATTCAAGCAAGGACAAGCATAGGGCTTCTGAAGAATATCTCTAACTTCGGGACACAGGAAACCAAATCATCTCTGCTGTGAAGACTTTACATTATCCTGATTGATTTTCTACATGACTTTCTATAGTCTAAATGAGGCCTAGCATAACTCTCTTGTCTATTAGCCACTCTAAACAAGGCGGTTGTTAAATGTTACATGACTAAATAATTTACATATAGTGGTTTTCTATTTATTTACCATCTTCTAAAAGACATCTTGTTTATGTGTATTGTATTAGTTCTGAATCTGGCCTAAGTTAGCAATATCATCTGCTCCATATGTTTGTATGATATTTTTGTTCAGTTAAGGAATTATTTTGTATCGTTAAGATTAATTCAAGAAGGGTTTCATATGCAGGAAGCAGAAGAATAGCATCTGAACTGATAGAAACCCTAGATCTCAGTTATCAGTGGTCTGCTCAAACCAGTCCAAGTAGGCTTGAAGGCACAAGAGAGATGAGCTGTCTGATTTTAGGAATGAGATACTATTTCTCACATGCAGAATACAGGTATCATAGGGCTAAGAAGACAAACTGTAGAGAAAGGAGAGGCAAGGGAAGAAATACTGATCTAGGAAAAGAAGGAAAGTAGATGTGTACAGCCTTGGGTACATAGGAATTTTAAATTTATTCACTAAATTACTTCAAGATATTTTCTACAAGACCACGCTGGATGGGGCTTTGAGCAATCTGACATTGTGAAAGGTGTCCCTGCCCATATCAGGGAAGTTGGAATTCAATGATCTTTATTCAAGTAATTTCCAACCCAAAAAATTTCATGATTCTATGATTCTAAGACAATTGTTTAGTTGCAGTACAGAACTACTCCCAGTTCCTGAAGATTTTCAGGTACTAAAGCAATATTAATTTTCCCAGTGAATGTGATTGACATGGGTTACCATGGTCAAGAGTTACAATCTAAATGTGGAACAATTAGAAAGCTGAACCTTGGTACAGATTCAGGTAAGAGCCAGCAATATGTTTCTGAGCAAGGCCAAAAGGAGGAAGAAAAAAGAATGCTATTCCTATATCTGCAGGACTGCTCCTCATAGTTAAAAATACTTTCTAGACACTTACTTCAGGGTTGGACTCAATAAAGTCACATTTTCAGTACAAATGGCATAATTGTTTTCACCAGCTTATCCATTGCATTTAGTAATATTGAAAATAATTAGAACTGATTTAAAAAATACCCTAAACAATAATTTCTTTTCTGTTACTCTTAATTTTCTTTTTTTTTTAATTACTTAAAAATTAAATCAGAATATTTATTTGCACATGTAGTGTGTCTCTGATTTTATAAAGGTGTGTGCTCATTTGAGGTAGGAAATCTTCCATTTAGCTTAAATAATATGATGCAAGTGGTTAAAGTTATTAAGTATGGATGTTAGAAGTTGTTATTGGTCAGCCTGAGAAACTGGAATTCAATAATTAGTATATCTCTCTTTCTGACTTGGGTTTCAAAATATTTGCAGAAATTGGGGGTTTTTTTGAGGTATTCTAAAAAGCCAGAGAACCTGTGTCAATGTTAAATTTCTAAACTGTCCTTCTTGAAAACTCCAGGCTTTTTGTATATGAACATGAACTGCTTAAGGGTCTTTTCAACCCTAAAGACTGTCATAGATAAATTAAATCAAACCAGCTGATATCTCTTTATGCAGAGAGTGGTTCATCAGAACTCAGTTTAAGGAGATGCCACTTAGCCTTAAAACAAAAATCTTGTAATTAGAAAATATATTGAGGCAATAAAATATTCTTGGAGCAAATCAAGAACTTTTGAGGTTATGGAGGTTTATGCTGTATGGTGCTGCAGAGTCAGTACAGGTAAACAATAAAGCATCAGCAAAAATAAAATCACTTAATGGAGTAGAGACTTCACTTTTCTTCTTTGAAATTCAGTAAATTTAACTTTACTTCTTTTACTACTTTTCATGGAAATTAGTGCAGATATTAAACAGCAAAACTTCATTTAGAATAATTTTCCAAAGTTTTAAATTTGCTTTTCCAGATCTTCAAAAACATCGAATCATTTCTGATTTATTATGTGCCCATCTTTCTCACCATAATGCCTTTATGTTTTTCAGTTACTTTCAATCTCCCTTTATGTCTCTCAAGGACTGGTTAGAGAACATATTAAGAGATATCAATCTAATGTAGAACAGATGACAGAACAGAACAATACCAACAATAGTAAAAAGATAGGGTGGTGCAAGACAGAAAGAAAAATTATTATTGAGTTTCCTTCCCCTTAATTTTCTTTTCTCCCCCTTAATTTTCCTTTCATCTGACACACAGAATGAAATGGGGAAAATATTTTAGTTTAAACATTATTTTGTTTGGTCAATGTTTCTCTGTAGATTATTTGGAAATTTTAATTTACAGTGTACATATTTTTATAATCCATATTATGTGTTCTCTATAGAGTATTTTAAAGGTTTTTTACTAATACTAAAATTTCAATGTTTTTCCTCCAGTAATCAACTATTTAATTTTGAAACACATAAACCTGGAACTGGGAAGATATCATATGCCTTTGAATTCCTATTGCTTCAGTTTGCCTGGTCCTTCTATCACAGGATGATTCCTTGCAACTACTCAGAAACTCCTCAGTAAATAACTTTCCTTAGTATAAATTTTTCTTCATGTCTGTTACTATGATAATAGGATGGACATTCAGAATAACTATAGGCATTTTCTGGAGATTAAAATTCCCCTCTTCAGGAGAAAATTAATCCCCAGTGTTAATAGAGATTATTATTATTGTTAGTATTATTGCCAAATAACAAATAGTTTTAATTTTTTATTAAATAGTTTTATGATCTATACAGATGTGAATTTTACCCTTAAGAGGCAGAATCAAACTCAAGGAACACTTGACTAAGGCACAGTCGAAACTAAAACTATCAACTTCAAATTATACTAGATGATTACAGAGCTTTCCTCTGACTTCATTCAGGCTTTTTGTGTTTACACTGGACAATGGCTGAGTCTGGTTGCTACCATACAGATGAGTCAAAGAAGATATCAGCTAAAAGAAATGTTCAATTATGAACATGAAGTGGAACAGAATTTGAAAATTTACCTACTTTGCTAGTGTTCAAAACAAGTTGTAGTTTCCTTGTCTTAATGAAAGTGGCAATATAAATCATAAAACTTTGCACAGTTTGCAAAACTGGAAATATTTGGGGGAGACCAAATTCACTTTTTCATTATTTTCTTGGATTATCAGCATAAATCAAATAATCTAGCACTGAATTTGCATTTCTAACTCATAAAACATTGCGTACTGAATTAGCTAAACAATCAACATCATCAGGGTTTTCTTTAAGGAAGAGTGCAGTACTGAACTTCCATAATTGTTATATTTAAATTACTTACTTATTCTTACCTGAATTTCCATTCCCATCATTTTCACTTGGTGGTTCATGGAAATTCTGCCAGAAGAAATCACATAGATACAACTAGTTAATGTGAGACACCAAAGTGATGTTAAAGATGTTGGAATATTTTTTGAGATGGGTCCTCCTAATAGGGTACATTTGCTAAAAGCGAGTGCTGGTAAAAGTAGACACACTGATATGAAAGATGTTTATTTGCTGCATGGTCTCTTGCAATTCCATTTCTTCATTTTGCTACTTGTTGGTTCAAGAAGTTACCACAGACTCAACTGGTATTAATTTCCAGGTTATCCAAAGCAGATGGAAAAAATGAGAATGAAGAAGCAGCCATTATGTCCTACATGACGCCTGAGACAGTTTGGGATTTTTACGATGTTTGTATCAGTGTAAAAACATAGTAATTGCTACAGAAGAAACCAGAGGACCATCTAATTTGACCTTCTGTCTTCAACTGAGCTGATGCCAGCCATCTCAAATATAGACATAATTATCCCTAATACACAAAATTGTGCAATGGTCTGCCATAGAGAAAATTATTCCTGACTCCAGCTGTTGCTCAATTATGTCCTGAAGCATGAGGATTAATGGTTCTTGTGACTTGTGTCCCAGCGTGAGTAATTGCAGATGCCATTATTATTCAGATCAATGGATAATTCTGATCTGAACCTTCCTTAATGCTTTTCCTTCTACTAATTTGTGGTCTTAAATGGCAGAAGATGTCACACCATTTTAGAAACACATCCCAGACATATCCTACCATGCACCAAAGAAGTAGATTCTGTCTTGGAGTGAAGCAAAATTTGTCTGCAGAGAAATATTATGATGATAAGTTATGCAATCATTTGGCTGCTGGAGTGTAGGAGGGCTCTAGAGAGGGATCTGGACAAGCTGGATAGATGGACTGAAGCCAGTTTTATGAGGTTCAGCAAGGTGAGGTGTCAAGTCCTACACTTTGGCCACTAGGCAACCCCAGGCAGCATTACAATCTGGCGAAAGTGTGGCTGGAAAGCTCCCTGGCAGAAAAGGATCTGGGAGTGCTGGTCAACAGCAGATGAACAAGAGCCTGCATGTGCCCAGGTGACCAAGAAGGCCAGTGGCATTCTGGCCTGTATCAGGAAGAATGTGGCCAGTAGGACCAAGACAGTGATTGTCCCTCTCTACTCAGCAATGTGAGGCCATAACTTGAATCCTGTGTCCAGTTCTGGGCCCTTCACTTCAGGAAGGCCTTTGGGGTCCTGATTTGTGTCCCGAGAAGAGCAATGAAGCTCGTGAAACTTCTAGTGATTAAGTCCTGTGAGGAGCAGCTGAGGGAGCTGAGGTTGTTTACTCTGGAGAAAAGGAGGTTGGGGGGAAACACTATCATGCTTGAGAATTGCCTGAAAGAAGGGTGTATCCAGGTGGGCATCAGTCTTTTCTACCAGGCAAGCAGTGACAGGATGAGAGGACACAGCCTAAAGCTGCAATGGGGAAGGTTTAGTTTGGACATCTGGAAAAATTTCTGCATGGAGGAGATTATTAAGCATTGACCAGGAAGGTGGTGGAGTCATCATCCCTGGAGATATTCAAGAAATAAATGAAATGGACGTGGCACTTAATGCCAGGGTCTAGTCTACAAGGTGGAGATTGGTCAAAGATTCAACTTGATGAACTTAGAGGTCTTTTTCCAGCCTGAATGATTCTGTGATTCTGTTGTGAGCCATCCTTGTCCCATCCCATCAAGGCTGAGGTGTTGAGATCAGATAAGTGGGTGAGAAGATGTTGGCCCAGTTCAGCTTTTAGATCCTATCTGGAAGTTGCATTAGATAACCACAGCGTGACAGATGCTATAAGCAGGCTTCACTAGTCTGGTGAGCAGGCAGTTCCATGAGTAGTAAGATGATCTATACAACCTGCACATTTGTTAGTAAGTCATTCCTAATCAGGATAGACCATCCTCCCCTGAAAAAAACCATTCTGCTGCATGCTGTGTTTTGGTTCCAAAGCTATTTATTTGCAGAAAGGTATCCATTAGTGAGATAAGCATTAATGTTCATCTAATGATTTTATCTAAAGGTACATGCACTGAAAAGGGAGGGAAAAAAGCCCCTAAAAATTCCAAGGTGTCTTTGAGTTACAAAGGAATCTTTCAGCAAAGTGTTTACAAGGCCAATTTTTACTAGGAGCCCATAACTCCTGCCTTGAATAAGATTATTTTGTTTTTAAATTCAAGCAAAATAAATAAGCAAACATTTTCCAAGTCATTAAAATGATTGGAAGAATTAGCCAAGTAGGTGAACTAACTGGTGAGGGTAGAAAGACTGAAATGGTTTTATGGACAGACCAAAGAAATTAAGGAACTCTCTGTAAAGGCAACATTTCTCACTACCCATGAAATTACTGTTGCCACCCATTTTCCAACAGATGATGCATCAGCAGGTTTCTGGCAGGTGCCTTAGAGAAACATTTTTGCATTATCTATTCCCGTTAGTAGACTCTGTTTCTCAGACTGCCATTTGGGCTGTATTTGGCAGCCGCAGTGAATCACTAGAAAATGAAACACATTTTTGATTGTATAGAATACACTTGGGTCTACACATAAGATGATTTGATCAGGAGAAAAATGCTAGAAAAGTGAGTCCAGATGCTCAGAGCAGCTCCTAGAGGAGCCAGGCTTGGATCCTAAAACAAACCAACAAATGAAAACTCCATAGTATAAATGTCACATCAGAGAAAGAGGGAACCTGGGGAAAAAAGTTATGTGCACAGAAAAATCACAATTGGTTTGAAAGTCTTATCACCTACCTCTATTAGGACACAAAGAAGAAACCAGCCATCTGAGGGCTAGTAGGCAAAGCTGTCTTGTGTAAACACATGAAAATCTGCAGAAGAAATTGCAGAATAAACCAGTCTGTTAATCATTCTCAAAAACTATAGTGTAACTTCTTCATTAAAAAGTGGATTTTTGCAAAAATATGGAGAATAGAACGGATGCGTGGAAGCTGCTAGCAAAAACCTGGGCATCCTTGACATTAAATATAGATTAATTTGGTCATAGATATTGGGTGGAAAAAGCAGTTCTTCTTTTGTTTTCAAATAAAAGACCAGTGTTGGCTGTGTCTAGAAAACAATTAAACAAACAAAATCTAAACTGATTTTCAATAAATTTTTTCAATGAATTGATTTTCAATAAATATTTTTAAGTGATTTTCTGAGAATATTTGAATTTACTTTCTCCCATGGTCAAAACCTGATCGTTTTCTTTATGTTCCTTCCAATGCCCATTCTGAGCCCATGCTGTTTGTGAGTGGTCATTTCTACATGGGTAAAGAAAGACTCCACAGAAGGACAAATGTAAAGATGCCAATTTTGAAGACACACTGCTCTGATATGGGCTAAGCTAGTTCACAAGTGACTTTAAAATTGGTCAAAAGGCTTCTGCCTGCTCTGCCTGCTTCCTTGCAAAAAAAAAAAAAAAAAAAGCTTGAGTAGGAACTTGCTCACATTTGTTCTACTGATTCTCAGTCTATTAAGGGCTTTCTCTTCTATCATTTTATATCTTTTCAACACCTTTTGGAATTTTTGTTTTTAAAAGCCCTTAACTGCTATTGCCGTCTTACAAAACTTAACCATGCTAAGAACTCTTGTCAGTGCCTGCTCCCTACACTAAGATATCCACAGCCACAAACATTGCCCTTGCTTCTCCCTCCCTTTCTCTTACCAAGAGCCTTTTGGTAATACTTTGAAAAGAGCAAGTAAGATATAAATTATCATTAATTTCTATTTCTTAAGCAAATTTCAAAGAGATGATACTCAGTTAAAATACCCCCATATGAACCTGATCTCATATGATCTCATAAATAAAAGCTGCCTTCTGTCAGTGGAGTTTCAGAGTAACAATATTTCCCATCTGCTCAAACTGGATATATATGTCTGGATAGACTGAAGGACTAGGTCAAATTTGACAGCTACATCAAGAAGTGGTGATGGCATGGAAAGGATTATTTGCTAGCAACAGTTCAAAAATAGCATAACAGCTAAATCTAAATTGCAGAGTTTGAATTTCTGAATGTTGTGTAAGTCTAGTGACAGTGGAGAAGCTCCAGGTATCAATAAATGTATTTTATATAAAAAAGTCTTAACCTGATGGTGCCAATTTGCCCTGTATATAGTGCAATTATTGTCAATGGAATTAGTTTTGAGCATTTCTAATTTTGTTCAAATAGTGCTAGCTGTAGCATCCCCTGGCTATGGACTATGGTAGTCCATAAAGATGATACTTGAGAGAAGGGAGGAGATACAATTTAGCACAAACCAAATTTTTTTTTCCCCAAATAAGGATTATTTTTAAATTACAAATTTTAAGCTTTTTAATCAGGAAAATTTTTATAATTATGATTTGTTAGTTTACTTAAACCAGCATATAGTTGTATGGTTTATAAAATAGCTACACCATATATTTCACTGTTGCAAAATGTGCACTTAGGTGTAGATAATGTTGCAGCAAATGGAAAGAGGTTAACAATTGAGTTGTATAAAACTAAATTAAAAAAGTAGTATAAAGCACTCTGAACTTCATTGCTTACAGTATCTTCTAAGCTTACAGTATCTTCTAAGTGAAGTGTCATGTGAGGTGTCACGTGAATGTATTGGCTTCTGTCTCCTCTCACTATTGTGATGTAATGCTGTGGAGTCCTTGGCATAGCTGACATCTTCTAGAGCAACTACTTCAATACTTTAATTTTTTCCTCTGCAAATGAGTAATGGTGGTCATGAACACATGGTAAATCACAGTTTGGGGATGCTCAAAATTGCACATGTTCCCAGGATGTTTGGCCTGTTTACACGGGGCACTGAGATAATACTACAAGGACAGAAATCCTGGCAAGATGCTAAAATCTCATTTTCATGTCCCAGAATATGTTATTTTGAAGCATTCTTAGCAGCATTAGCTCCACCAAATCAATATTCTGTGCCTAATCTAGTTCATTTAAGGGTTCAACCTGAAAATATGTGCTCAGTCTGTTTTATTCTGTGCTTGAGAGAAATAATTCCAGAGATGACTGAATAAAAGACCATATCCACAAGTGTGTAACCCTTAAAGAAATTCATGCTGATTATTATGTCAGCATAAAATTTTATAAGGAAACTTCATTTGCCTGCTGAAATCTCTCCATGCTCCATCCACTCCTAGTATATTGTGGAAAAGAGGAGAAGGGGAAAAATAATCCAGACATATCCCATTCGGGATATTTGGATGAAGGGATGTGTGAGAAAGCACAGCTTTCTGATTATCAGAAAGATGGTTACGAAATTCAAGGTTTAAGTTATGGATATTCCTTTCAAAACCTATTTATGAGGGGAAAAAATTAAAATCACTGGTCAAGAAGTTATTGCTGAGGTTTACATGTGGGACAAAGAGGCCAATTATATGAATAGGCAGAAAACATGCAGGAATTGCTCTGCAAGGCCACACAGTAAAAACATAAATGTATGTGGGTAAACCAATGTCGAGCTTGTTTACACATGAATAAATCCTAATTAGAGAAATGGAAAAATGTCTGAATCTAAAATGGAGACTGTTCATGAGAGTCATGGGTGACTAAAAGTAATTAAGGCCATCACTTAACTAAACAGATGTAACAGATTAACCATGTGTTTCTATGTTTGATGTAGAATTTTTGTTTTGGATACACTGCTGTTTAAAGTTCTTTAATGGTGCCTGAGATACATGTGCCATTATTTTGATTTGGTGTATTTCTTGTTGCAAATGCATTTAGCACTGGCTGACATTTAGTTTGTCTAAACAATTGAAAGTGTTTACAACAAAAGTATTTGTTCAAGCAAGCTACAGTACGGAGAAATACATTCAAAATGTAAAACAAAAGATGTGCAGAAAAATAAAATACATTTTAATGCTTCCTTTTGCACTGATTTTTGCTAGAGATGGATTTAGATAAGAGTAGAAAAAAGAAGACCAGTTTCATCCAACACTACTCAACAAATCTAACTTTTCTTACAAAATAATATTCTTTTTTTAATTGTGTTGAGGACTTTTATTTCCAGCCTTGCAGAGCTCAGATGTGCTAAGTTTCTAAGAGTAATTGTATTCCACCAATACTTTTCCGCAAATGAAAGATAAAGTAGCTGTTGTTAGCATGGTTTATTCTCTTGAGCTTTCCATCCAGATAACACAAAGTTGTACATAATAAACCTGCTCAGGTAATCACATTGCAGATGCAGCTCTGCGAATAGGATTACTTTGAAATTGGAGCATTTATAACAAGGCTGAATTCTCCTCCGATTGCAGGAGTGAGAAATTTCATTTAAGGTTTACTCCATTGGCTGTAATATTGCATTGATCTGTTTGCATGCATGTGCATGAGAGAAACCCTGAGATACATGACTCACGTGTCTGTGGTTTCATACTCACTGAGACACTGGCACACCTACCTTACAGAGGGTTGGGAAAGAATAAACAAAAGATGAAAAGTGTCATTCAGAATTGCCCAGAGTCTCATTTTATGATGATGAGACTTGAATGTTGTGTTACAAATTCTCTGCATGCATCTAATGGAGGAAGAAATGGGTAAACTCAATCAGCTTTAAGAGAAAATTATGACTGATGATGCTCTCTGGCGCCAGTTTGACCAATCAAATATATAATGCTCCTGATCTGAAACCCATGAGACTGGGGATGATTGTAATTCCCTATCTCTCACAATATTTTGTAGAAACTCCTGATAACCAACAACTGTGTTGAATTGTCACAATGTGCCTCAACATTTCTGAATTATGACACTTCACCTTGGTTCCTCCAGAAGTTGTATTTAGCAACTCAGTCTCTGCATTAGCATGTTTTTGGTTTTATTTCTTTTAAAGAATGAACATAATTAACATTTTAATCACTGAGTAAAATAAAATATCTTTTTCCAGATTTTTATGATGAATGAGTTTCCTGCTCTGGGAAGTTAATTGGATTTATAGCACTTGTTTGCCGGACAGACACTCTCTAACCTCTGGTCACACAAGCTCCACCCATCTAGAGTCCTCAACCAGCAGTTTTTGAAAGGCAGACACCTGTGTTTTTCTTTGGACTGAAATACTCCCATGAATCAAAAAGAACTGAACACAACAATTAGGGGCAAAATTAGGGGCTCACAAAGCCTAATATCAGCCATCTGAGTTCAATTAAATGATCCTTGTGGGTCCCCCTCAACCCAGGATATTCTGAATGTATGATTCTATTCCTGAGAACCTTTTCTTGTGCATTTTACTCCCTAAAGGCAGTAGCAGTTCCGGAGGACAACTGTCTACTTCAAACAACATCCACAGGAGCCTTCCACCTTCTCCATGGACTACTAAGACAGATAAAGGAGGCAGGCTTCAGTTGCTGCTAGGTTTGTGTTTTGTGCACTCATTTATCTCTCATATATAGAGTCTGGAATTCAAAGAGTCATACCATAAATGATGTCAGCTTACCCAGCTAGAAGAAAAGGGCCTTAAAGTACAAGGTCCTCTTGTCCATCCTCTACTTGCGTGGGGTCATTTCCCACAAAATGCATGGATATGCCACCCATAAAGGCAGCTGGTAAGAGCAGGAACTGAGTCTGAATCACACAAACAAGGCGGGAGGGAAATTGTGTAAACTTTGTAGTATAAGAAGTGGACATTTTCCCCAGGGTTTTAAGGACTTCAGCCTGATGGCTCCTAGAAGCTGTAAATCTTCCAAATGTTACCTCAGTAACTGAGAATTTTCCTGGTGACATTGTAGCATTATGCTGCCTCCTTCTGTGCTCACGCCAGATGGAGTATCTTCAAGGAATGTACAGGTTAGGCATTCCTTATGCTTAGCATAAAGTGAGCATACTTACAGTGACAAAATCAGCCAGCCTAGAGAGACGTTAGGTCTGGAATGACTTCTCTTCATTCTGCAGAGAACAAGAATGCCTGTTTAAACAGCCTTACACTGCTCAAATAAAAAGTGATAGACTCAAAGTATGATGCTGAAGGACAGACATCAGTAAAGTCAGAGTTCTCTAATCAAAGAAGTGACTACTTAGAGCCACATCTTGCCTTTCAACTTACAAATGAACCTCAGCAATTTTTGTGATATTCAAGCCATTCAACACCTATATATTGTCTTGGGGACCACTATCAGAACTTTTAATTTTCTATCATCTATCTTTTTTTTGGCTATGTGAATGATCCCTTGAACATTTATGAAAACAACCATTTCCATAGACGCCGTATGATTGTATTTGTCTACATCCTGACAAAACTGACTGAAATCAGCAAACAGATTTTAAGCTATGAAGCTATTCTCTATGTTTAAAATTGTTAGATGTGTTCTCATTTCTTCTCTTTGGAAATGCAAGGCCAAAATTAATTTACATGTAAAATTTTCTAGACAAAGGTTGCAGTATTTGGACCTTCTTTAAGAAAATAAATACAAAGTCCATGATTGATAGCTGCCTTTCTGTAATTTGCTAAATGACCCATCAAAATTTAATATGATGCAGTGAAGGACACCTTTTGACCACATCTGAGTCAGGAAATGTAAATGTCAAGCCATTGGAATGTCAGAACTACTGTATTTTATGTAGAAGATTCCCAGTTACCACGCTTGTCAAAAGTGGCAGGAATGTCTAAAAGCATATCTACAAATTACAAAATAGTGATACAAATATTGAGCAAATATTGAGTTAACAGCTTAAAAACAATTTTACAAATTTTTTACAATTTTGTCCATCTTAGATTTCAATAGAGAAACCTATTTGCATAATTTTTTAAAAAAATAGTTGTTTTAAAATAGATTGATATTCACAAACCCCTTAAAAATTAATAAACCCTCATGGTCCTGCAATTTCACTTCCAGTTATAGTAGGCTCTCTTTTTCAGGGTGGGTGGAAAACATTGGGACCAGGAAAAAATAAGACATTTTTATAAAATTATTTACTCTTGACAAGCCAACATTCCTTGTCCTGTTGCAGTTCATGCCAGGGAGCAAATGTAGTTTTTCTGCATTTAGTCTTTTTTATCATTTAGATTGTAAGCATAATCTTTCTGTAGTGCAGTGAGATCCTTTCTGCTCTACACGAACATATAATATTAGCAATGAATAAAATAGTCTTATCTTCTTTCCACATCTCTCTTAAGAAACAATTTAACTTTGATTGATGTCCCAGATCATCTTGTGTCCAGTTCCATTCATGTCTGTAAAAATATTTACTTGCCCTCTAGAAAAGAATGGCCCCTGATGCAAAAGAGTTGATTTCTGAGCCAAATCTGTGGTCAGCTGTCTCTTCCCCCTGAAATCTATGAGAATTGCTCCTAACATTAGTCTCAGAGCATGAAGAAGTGGAAAGTTTTCTACAAATGACTGTCTGTGCCATGTGGTTTGAGCTTTTCATGTAACACATTACAAATTCTGGTAGAGGCCCATGGCCAAAAATATAATATTTCTTACTGAGACTGTCCTGTTCAACAGTTCACCAACTTTTAGAAGATTATATACCATATTGCTAGAACTGTCCATTTCCAGGATTTAATTCAGTATCTGAGATTGTTTTCTTTCCTTGCTAAAAATGTAGTTAAGATTCCTGAAGGGTATGAAATTCAGCTATAAAGCCAAATGCCATTAAGTTGCCAGGAAACGGTCCTGCCTGTTTTCTGACCTTCTGGTCATGAAACTCTCATGTTTGACTTCTACCGAAAAGCTAGAATTAAATGTGCATTATTGTGTAATGTTTAGAAATTGATGTCTTAGACACTAGTGGGAAAAAATCAGCTATACACAAAGCTGCTTGCAGGAGGTCCTGCCTCACATGTCCTCGGGTGTTAACGAAAGAGAGTCTGGGACTTATCATCATGTTGGAGAAGGAAATAGCAAAACGTGATTTTGATTTTCTGGAAGAGAAGATCTGAACAGTAAACTATCCTCTGAAATATCAAAGGACTTTGAAAATAAAGGAGCCCCAAATACAATCTCCATTGACTTCAGGACAGTTTGGCCAAAGAATATTATGACTTAAAGCAGTTAAATCCTGGTGTGTGCCTAATACCACTTGTGCCAACAAAAGTAGAAGAGAAACCATTTTAATCTTACATGGAAAGCATGGGCAGATTGCCTTCTCAATAAAAATGATTCTTCATAGACATTGTGTTTTTATTAACAGTGTAATGTACTGTTTACGCTTTGCAATGTGATTTAAGTTAGGGGAAGTACAGAAAAAGAATATTGTCCTTGTAATGCTTGTACACTGTTGAAAGAGCAA
The DNA here is from genome assembly GCF_017590055.1 of Onychostruthus taczanowskii. Taxonomy (NCBI): domain Eukaryota; kingdom Metazoa; phylum Chordata; class Aves; order Passeriformes; family Passeridae; genus Onychostruthus; species Onychostruthus taczanowskii. Next base: position 263,883 of record NW_024497741.1, read on the forward strand.
TGGAATAATTTTTTAATTATTCATTTCTTTTCTGCAACTTACTATGTGTTAGAAACCTTCTTCGATGTTTAAGAGCTTTGCGGGTCTCTGTACATTAATAGAACCAAGTGAAAAACATTGCTTTCAAACAGCAGTATATTGTCATCTGTTTCTAATTATTTCATCATGTGTTCATTTGTCTTTGCTTTTAACACATCTTTTTTACACATTTGTATTTGTTCATGAAAGTCATTTTATAACAGCAGAGACATATATTTCACAACAGCTGAGGAGACTATGCTGAAAATCTCTGTGTAGTGGAGGCTGCTTGCTGTTAGCCAGCTCAGACTATTTATTCCTTGCTGAGCTATTAAGAAACCCTTCACTGAAATAGCTATTCATCATGGTAGGTTCACATTGGAAGTATATACCAATGGTGGGCTCCATTTCACCCAAAAGGGGCTTCTTGTTTCAATTCATTGTGTAGGATTCCCATAAAAGTTAAGGGAAGACATGCACCTTGTAAGGGCCACATATTTTAACTGCACAACTTTTAAACAAACTGTTCTTTAAAACAAAGTTTCTCCTTTGATGAGAGGATGTAAGATTGATTAGTTTAGACTAGACACCCAAATTTTAGGCCTTCAGAATAAGGAGGGATGGATCCTGTATCATCTGTTTACAATTAGTTAAGATTTTTTGTCCTAATTTTCTGACACAGTGAGTATTTCTGGACAAGGCCCTATTAGATGTGCTGTAGCTTAGCAACTAGAGACCTGAAATGGCTATCTCAAAAATAGAGCAAATAATAAAAAGAAAACACTGTGCTCCAGCGTGGATCAGTGAGTGCTGCAAAAGCATGGAAAAGAAAACTTAGGAAAGTAATGAAAGCTTAAACTCCTATGCTTAAATTATTGGCCTACTGGAGCTATGTTTTATCCCTGTAAGAAGCAAAGCCACATGGGACAGACTCACACTGCTCTGAGGACAGGTGCCAAGAGCTAGTCTGTCCTTCTCAGCAAGCAGCTGACCCAAATAAACAATTACCAAACAGAAGGCTTACTTGTACACATATTTTTTCTTTTATGGCACCTGCTGTATTGGCCAAGTCTGCAGTCAGCCCAGCTCCTGCCCCAGATTTGGCTGGAGCAGCTGTGATTCCCAGCAGCCCAGGATGGCGGTGAGCCCAGACAGGCAGCCCGAGCTTTGCACCCTGTGTTGAAAAGCCACGCTGCTGGAGCCCTCTGAGCTCACTCCTCTGGCCCTGCAAGTGCACTGGGGCTGTGGGAGCATCCAGAACAGACATTTTGGAATGCTCCCCTGGGAAGGAGCTGGGAAACTTGAAGGTAATCACTGTGCTTCTCAGATGCTGTGAACAGCAGAATAAACTTTCCTGCAAGAGGGGCCATTTGAATAAATTCATCTTGTTCCCAAGTAATTTTTGGAAAGTCCTGTACACCTGCACCACAGTGGATTTTCTGAATATTAAGTAAAGACTTTCTATTTCATATAGACATATGAAAAATGAATAAATATATATTTTAGAAGTATTTTTTCTAAAAACACTTGCACTTTGAATGTATAGATGGCCAGACCTCAAAAAATTATTTAGGTGTTTTTTTAAAAAACAAGCCAAATATTTGCAAGGCATCTGTTTTTGGTGAGAACATACTGATCGCTTTGTAGAATATTTATATATATCTTGATGCTTACAGATTTTTTAAAAGAAAACATTTATATTGTGGTTTCTGAATCAAACAACATTAAGTATGTAAATAATGAAAGATTGAAAACTTCTTTTTTAGTTGTTTTTTTTAGGTTTATTTTTTTTGAGATCTGGACTTAAACATAACTTGCATGGGATCATATGTAGTTAGGTGCCTTCAGACATGAAAAACATAAAGACTCATTTGTTCGAGAGAAATTTCATATACTTTGATTGACATTGAATTATAAGCCTGAATTTCTTTAATGTAAGCATAACTTAGAAGTATCTCAGCTGAATGTGGGACAAATGGAACAGCTGAACTGTAAAAAGCGTAAGAATATTTAAGCCTTTTTCATCTGAATGAATTGTGTATATTTTTTATGAAGTTCACAGCCATGTGAAATTCCCTTCTTTCTGTAGCAACTGGTTTGGAGGACAAAAGAGATACAGAAAGGATTACTTGCCTCTTTTGAGATGGGTGTGTTTCGAGTCGTCTTTGTAATCCTCAATTTGTCTCAAATTTGTCAAGAAGATTTTCCAAGTTTTACTGACCCTTGAAATGAGCTCAGGCTGAACTTCTAAAGTACAGATTGCCTGTCGAGTTAATCCTATCTCTGAGCTCCACAGAAAGTTTACTGTTTTGTCCCAAACCATGGAAAACATGGTTATGATTGAATATTACTTTGAGTTTTAAGGTTTGTATGAGCCCAGAAACCCAAAGTTGAACTCAGCATGTGTGTGAACCCTCAGTAACTGAACTAAAAAAAAAAAAAAAAAAAGGAAGAAAATGGAACCTTGGGGATATGAAACTGCCAAAGTTCTCAGAGCTTTAGTATATGAAAAAACAATGTTATTGCAGCATGAGAAAATTTAATGTCGGTAGAATAACTTTTTTTTTTTTTTTAAATTGTTGAACTGTCACACTTCTTTGGAAAAGATATGATAACTTCTTAGCTTTAATTCTTTATTCACAAACTTCAGATATTTGAACTCAAGTAAAAAAAATAGACAAAAAGTGTATTTTTTTTGTCTAATCTATATGGAATATAAATAATGCAACTAATGGCATATAATTAAAGACATGAAAAATGTTGTACTTGGATACATTAAAAAGCTGTATTACCTAGAAACTTCTCAACTTACTTTCTGTTATAATCTGTTTGATATATATAACTGAGCATTTTTGAGCCCTAACACCTAACATTCAGTCCCTGAATTGCCATGTGGAATGATACTGTAGTCACTTTCATATCTGCATTCCTTTTTACAGGGGAGTGCAGATGAAAATTTAAACCTTGTTGCTGGCTTAGTCTCTTGGGATAGGTGGACAGTTTCTCAGATTTTTTTTCACTATTTTGTACAGTATTTTGTACATCTTCAGCTCTGAATTCAGCTTAATGAAAATTGCTATCCTCTAGTCATGGTTTGAAAGATGGCAAGTTCCTTTTAATGTGTAAACAGGGCAGCACATTTCAGCTTGAATCATGCCACTTGGATATCAATACGCTTACAGTTTATGGCTGCTTTCTTCAATTTTCTTATCCCTGAGAACGGAAACACCCACAAAAATTTGTAATAATGGAATGTCAAGGGAAAGCAGATGACCATTTTATCTGTAAGGGGCCAAAAAGTTTAATCAAGGAAAAGTTACAGCCTTCTTTCTGAAATACTGTTATTTGCATTGAGATAAGCACAATTCAGATGACTTGCAAACACTTCTTGAAGAGACTGTGTGCAACTTTCTGTGAGCTGGCTCAAATTCCTCAGCTTTTCCTTGCTCAGCAACTTGCTTGTTGCACGGTTACAATTTGCAGTATACAAAACCAAATAGATCAGGCCACTGAGGAGGTGTTGGCAAATACTTTCATCAGTAACAGATGCTTAAATGATCATTACTTGCATCCAGATCTTTCAGTCTGTCCTCCACCCCAGCTGAATTCAATGGAAATTTTGCCTGCATCTTTCAAAATACTGTAGGATTTAGGTCTCTTAATTTCCTAAGATACTCACTATGTAAAGAACCCCTCAAATAAAAAAGACCCCAAAAATTTCTGTGTCATTAAAAAAGTCATTGTATGTGATGTAAAGGATCCTTCTGCAGAACTGAACATTATGCAGTATATTTTTGGAGTAATACTCTCAAATATTTTCAGAAAATAAATAAATATTTAACACAGATTAGCAACATCTCTTTTTGTTTTGAAAACACATTAACTGTTTGCCATCCTTCAGATAATAGCATCTTTTCAGACAGGCACAGTGATCTCACTCTTCTTTATGACACATTATAGCACATACAGGACAAGAATGCGTGATGATGGGATTCCATTCTCCCAACTTATACTGACCACACAGGTTTCTAGTCAAAGCCACATTGTTGCACTCCTAAGATGAAAGAGAGAGGTGGAGATGTAGCAAATGTGACTTTTGGACTTCCTTATATTTAAAGGGTGGGTCCTAACAAAACACGTTTTTGTGTCTCCTCAGTCATAAAGAGAGCCTAGTTGACTAGCTTAGGCTAAATAGTTCAAATTCAGACAATTAATCTCATCCTATCAGCGTAAAAGTGTAAGAGGCTGAGACACCTTTCTCCCCTGCGCTGAGACACCTATTTGAAGCCACCACACTGACTGAAATACCTCCAACAGCTTATGACAGCTCAGTTTTGATTTAGCGTGTTAGTTAGTTTGCAGTTTGAAATCTAATAGGACACACCCCACCCCACCCCCCGCGCCTAAAATTTGCCTTGTGTCCTTTGGATCTCATGACTGGAGCAGCATCCCTGCCACTTGCATTCCACTGCTCTCTTATTAGGGAGCAGGCAGTGGACAATGACTTTGACAACTGCTCGTTTCTGTGCCCATGCATCATTACAAGGCCAGGCACACAATTGCATAGCTGTGCATTGTGTGAATGTCATACGGGTATTGCAAATCAGTTTAGGCACTCCAATTTATTTAGAGAATGAAAAAATTCCTCCTTAGAAGCCAAGAACTGCCTCTTATCCTTCTACTACTGTCTGCACTGTCTTTTAAATGACAACCTGATAATTACAGTTAAAGCAAAATATGTTTTAACACCTCCCTCTTACATTTTCAAATCTAATTTCTCTTCACATTTCACACATTATATATAATTCCATGTGTTTCTCTGCAAAGTTTATACAAAGAGATTTATAAATTGTGTCATCTTTTATAACTCCGTCTTCTTCCCTCATGTATGTTTACTTTTCTGTAATTACAGAGATATTCCCTATGGAAAAAAATTTTCATTCCCACCTGGTGAAAAATATCACAGGTAAACTTTGTGTGAAATGTTAGGAATACACACCATGGGCTTTTTTTTCTTTTGTTCTTTCTTTTTTTTTTTTTTTTCCCCAGAGGTGGAAAAGGCTAAGAAGGCCCTTTCCAATGATACAAAACATTAATGTCATTCCTCAAAAGTCTCATTTTTCATAACAATGTTGTGCTTTAAACATATATTACATGGCCAAAAGATAGTTAAATAGCTCATGATATATTTATGTATACATAGTAAGAAAAAATTACATTTTTTCCTGGTAAATCAAATAAATCTATGGATAATTTTATATGAAAAGGTTCATAAACCAGTTGAACAGTGCTCACTAAAGTAAAAATGACAGAAAAAGATGCAGAAAAAAACTAATTAAAAGAAGTCCCTTTGAATATTTTGGGGGAAAAAAATTACATTTTTGTATTTGAGGAAAAGCAGTGTTTTGATTCTTCTATAAATTCAATTAAAAAAAATTTAAATGAGTTCTTGCATTACCAAAGTTCATCAAATTAATATACATGGGCAGTGTTAAGGCTACCCTGATAAAGATATTCGATAATTGCAAGATGAACAAAGCTTAAAGTAACAAATTAGGACTGAATTGCATATGGCATTTTCAATTGTATATTGTTTAATTATTCTCTTGGAGTAAAGTATACATTCAACAATAAATTAATACTAAGATTTTTTTGCCCTTTGTCATAAAGTTCGATTACCATCATTGAAAATCCTGAAGGACCACTCTCAAAATCAGAAAAATATTCCCTTTCTTTTTTCTTTGTTCTTTTTTCTTTTATTTTGCTATTAATTTGGGATGTGGTGGATTTTTCTAACCAATATGATTTCTTTACAGTTTAAAAAGACATGTCAACAGAGGTAGTATTGCATAATGCTGATATGCGGTAACAAAATATAGCTATTGAAATCTTTCATCAGTTTTGCAGAATTGCTGCTTCATGCTGATGGAAACGGCTTTTTTTTTTTTCAAATCACAGCACATTCTGTGCTTTGATTATATTTAAGCCATTTGCATTTTAACACAGGTGATATATGAGTGGAAAAGGTCTTCAAAAGAGCAAAACCTCCCACAGAGTGGGAAAGATTCCAGCTTTCATTAACTGTACATCCAATTGTTGGTGTGACACGCCACATTAACTCCAGATTAATTGAAAATGTGATGTAGGATATTGTAAAATTACTGGTCATAATTGTGTAGTCAAGGCTGAGTGTCACATTTATATATCCTTTAGGCCCAAAGTCTTAAAACACATTAAAATAGGAAAAGAAAACTCTGGGGACAGGAAAACATAAATATCCCTTAAATAAATACAGACCGCTTAAGCTAATGCAGGTAATAAGCTAATAATATTTTACAGCGTTAAGATTATCCTGTGGCTGAGGTAAGGAGAGGTGGTCTAGGGATGTTTTGTACTCTCTTGAGCTCTCCTGCAGACTCGAAACCCTGCAAATCATGCCAGTGTGTGTACCAATGTCTTATAACAGCAGATTTTGGCACACACTGTGGTGTTCCCAAGATCCCATACAATGACAAACACACACAGGGAGATAGTAGGGCCATCAACGCAGGGATGAGTGGGTGAATCTTCACTTGACTGAGAGAGTTCCCTGTGTTGCCCTTCTGCAATAGCAGGGCAAGAAAGCAACTGTGCCTGAGGGAAGGATGCCCAAGAGTGCAGTGTGCAGTAATCAAAACATCTCACTTCAGTCAAGAAAGCTTTTTGATGGCCTGACCTTAGCCCATGGATGGCCTCATCTGCAGGAACTGCTCCTTCCATGGTGGTTAACAACATCATGGTTCCTGGTACTGCCTGCTGCTAGTGACTTCCTCCTCACGTGGGTTAAAAACCATTCTGTACCTGATCTAAACACAAATCAAACATAAAACCAGTCCCCAGGGGTTTAGTTTATAACACGGTAGAGGAAGTAGATTTGGAATATAAATCAATATTATGTTAAGATAAGTGAGCAATGGGTTGACTTTATGGACTAAGTTCTAATGATAACTCAGAAGGCAAACGTGGGCAACTGTGATGTATACAGAAAATAAATAGATTATAAATATACATATAAATTAACTTTTATGCATACATACATCAAAGAATATAGAAAGAAACAAAATCATACTTTTTATCCAATTCCCTACTCCTGTAAGGTTTTAATGTATTTTGTAGTCCTCTATTATGTTGTTTTTAGCTCAGAACTTTTCAGCAACCAGATTTTTACCTTCCAGATATAAATAACTACAGGGGGAAGGAGACAGGTAGTTAAAAGAATTGAGTTGAAACTCTTCAAGCTAGGTGGTGTCTCTGACAAGAAAGAAATTTTTGTTTGCTTTATGTCTTTATCCTGAAAGAGATCAAAAGTTTTTGAGAGTTGTAAAGTATGTATACATAAGGTTATTCCATTTGATTTAGCATTTGACAGGATGTATAGACAATTTAAATCCCTCTATATACTTTGGACTTCTAACTGAAAGTCTTCTCTTTGTGATGTAGTTGCTTAGCTTACATTAAAGAATTCAATGGATTCAGTAATGTGGAATAATGCTTTGACTTTTTTAAATCACAGTGTGCCCAGTCACTAGTCCTAACCTGAAGAAAAAGAAATAGCTCAGAGTAAATGCAAGTTTATAATGACTGGAAAGTAGGTCATATAAACAACTTCCTGCCTGAGTTTTCTGGAATCTGATATGCCAAATTGAATGAAATATTCAGGCTCTGTCAAAAGTGATACATCAAGTCCTTGTCACATATATCTATTACATGCCTATCTTTCAAGATACAAGCTGACGGAGTCCTTGTATATGCTAATATCTCTATAACAAAATGCTACTGATCTGAATGCTCTAGCCAGTTGAAGATTCAAGTCTGGATCAGAACTACATTACCTGGATGGTGAAGTAATTTTGCCCTGTGTCTCTGAGAAAGCAACTTGTTTTGACTTAGAAGCTCAGTTTTCTGTTTGAAGGAAGCAACATATTCCATTTTTTCTTTTCAAAAAGTACTGAATAGTGTTTCACATGATTTGGTTAAGTCACAGTGTATGCCTAGTAGGGCTTTACACTTTAAAAAAATGCTTCATATATCACTGGTATACACAGTCAAACACACTTCCTTTTCATTGCTGTAAATCCATATTTTCATGCCTTGGTGGTTAGCCTCAATTTGTTCCATGAGTTTCTACTGTGACTCCCTTCAGACAAGAAGAATTTGCTCACCCATGTCTGTCAATAACAGAGAGGACTTTCTGTACCTTGTTGAAATGGGAAACCGCATCCTGAATTTTTTTTTCTAAATCATTGTCCTTGTTTTGATCAGTATAACACTTAGTGGACCAAAAAACCCAAAGAAAATGTGTACGGTGAGGGCTGTGTTATGAAGATGACAGCAGTGATTACAGCCTGCATCACTTCTGAGAAAGAATTAGCACCTCAAAATAGGCAAGAGGTATGTGGCAGAATTGGGAGGAAATTGTCCATGAGGGTTCTGATCATCTGAGCCATCAGATGATCTCTTTGACAGGCTAGTAGCTCAGTAGAAGCATGAATGGGTGGGTGGGCAGGCATGCAGGCATGCACATTCACATAAATCTGCAAGCCACAAAACAACAGCCAGAGCTCAGGAGCTGTCACTGTCCCAATAGAAACATTTTAAATTATGGTCTGTGAAATGATTATGTCCCTCCTGAGGATCAATATGCTCTGCCATAACTGGCTTGGTGCTATGCAGGCACTGTGGTGAAGGACACTTGACCCATCATTAAACTGAGAAAATGCCTTCCCTTTGTAGCCTTCCTGCCTCTTCTAAAACTCTCAAATCCTTTCACAGGCAGGATAAAATTAGTTGTCATTGCATCTGACAGGCTTTTCTTGTCCCTGTAAACATGCATTGCAGGCAAGAACTCTTCTAAACAAGCAGTGAGTGCCTCTGTATCTCTGTATCTCTGTCCTTTGCTGTGTGGGATTAAGACAAACGAAACAGCATCCTTTAATCCTCTCTAGTGTTAGACTTGCAGGCTAAATGCCTCTGTTTTAGGTCAGTCTTGAAGAGTAAGGGTCAGACCAAATCTGTCATAGATTCATTCCTTGAGTTCTTCAGCAGAATTTGATTGTACTTTAAAGGGTACTTATGCAGAGAGCTGCTGATTTTGCTGACTTGGCTGTTAGGAACATCCTTTATTTTTCATGTCAGCCGCCACTCAGGTATCAGTGTGACTTATCCATCTCCAACCATTGTGAAAATGTATAAGTTATGAAATCTCTTCAAGTCACATCCTGACTGTATGCACTTGTTCACTGCATACAAGACAGCTTTGATATTCTCCTGCTTACTTCATTTTTTTCAGAGCAGCAACCTATTCCTCCAGGGAGTTCAGGAGAAAGAAAAACCTTACAGAAAGCAGGTTTACATGGGTCACAAGAAGTGGTTTGATGGGAATTGAGAAGGTGGTCTACAAGTGAAGATGTGAATTCTAGAAATCTGAACGTGACAAAGTAGTAGCACAATCCAGCCTACATATTTCATGTTATGTGTTGTTTATCATCTGCAAGATAAAAACCAGATGGAAACAACAGGTTACAGAAAAATGTGTTCTGTGTTACTTAGAAATCCTTACCAACCCTGTACTCTTCCACTGCCTGGCCAGTCCTGTTCAGCCATGGCACTTTGGGTTGTACAGAAACCCACAGTGTGTCATGCTGTCATCATGTAGTATTTGCATAGCTCCAGAAAAATGTATTTTGGAGAGTGGAAAAGGAGTAAAGAAGTGAAGAATTAAAGTAGCAAAGAAGTAAAGAAATGAAGTAAGAAATTTTGGTGGTAGCTTTCTGTAATGATTGAGATTTCTGAAAGCTTGATGCAGATTTCATTAGTAGTGCTGAATTCTTGTATACCTGAATTATGAATGGAAAAAATAAGGAATACTGGGATTATTTTTCATTCTATGTCTTACTGTCTTTTCTTCCTAATGTCATTGAGGCAGGGGCTCTCTCCTCCTTTTTGTGGTTAGCTCAGGTTGGCCCCATGGTTGAGTAGTAGTGTAAATAAATACAACTGTCCAAATGCTGACTGGAGCTATGCACAGGAGAGGTTATCTGCCCTGATTTTGCTCTCTGACTTTATTTAATTAAATATATTGCCAGTATTTTATTTCCACCCTTCTAGAAGAGGAGCAAATAGAACATTTTTTCTTTTCCTGACAGGTTCCAGGAACTTGATGTACCTATTTTAACATTAGAGTTGCTTTTATAAGTATTTCACAGCCTTTATCCTGTGCCTAACTTGATGCTGATTCAAGTCACTCAAAAGTGAAGCTTTATTGCTTTTCACTTCTGTTGAGGAAAACTTAGAGAGCTGTGCTGAGAAATACCAAGCAGTAAAGTTTTCTTGCATTTTTGTCGGCCCATTGTATGAGTCTTGCTTCTAAAATATGGGTTTAGAAGAAAATACATTCTTTCCTTGAATATAAAGAATCTTCTATAGCTAATAAAAAATAATGTTATTTAAAATGTCTGTATTTTCCTTTGATTCTTGTGTACTGAATGCACTGTGGAAAAATGGTAATTATGTGATCAAATGAATGCACAATACAATGGGCAACATCAGAATGAGGAGTAACAGAATATGTATGGTTTGCAGACATTGATTCTCAGGGTTTTTTTCACTCTCTTGTTGAGGTTTTCTTGGAGGGGTGGGTTGTTGGTTTGGTTTGTGTTTTTTTAAATTGTTTGTTTGGTTTGGTTTGGTTTGGGATTTGTTAAATTGTTTGTATGCTTGGTTTGTTTTGTTCTGTTTAGTAAAGCTTCCAGGACAAACTTAGAACAAAAAATTTCAAAAAGCCCCCACAAAACAGCAAAAATTTTAGTTTATTCTTGGAAGTCGGGCAGCCATGCACCTCAGATAATCTGGGCCAGAGTTATCCTTGAGGTCAATTAGTAAAATGCCTGTATAGTTCAAAAGGTGATGTGCAGGGAATATAGCAGTATTTTACCATTCAGGAGGGATTATCTAGTAAAAATTGAGAGTCCCAGAGGGGTTCCATATATCACTGGAGGAATTCTGTCTGTGGTAAAGTAGAGCTGTTAATCATTAAATCAGCTCCTCTTAAAGATTATTTTTCTCTTAATAATACTTTCCTGTTTATTTTTTGGACTTGATAGAGCTTTTTCAACTAACCTGCTTTTCACAGGAATGTCATTAATTTTTCCAGAGACAAAAAAGTTTATTTTAAGTCTGGCCAGCAGGGACTACTGGAGTGACAGAAAGCAGAAAAGTAACAGCTGAAATAAAATGTCAGCTTGAACTTGTCACTGATCGTTGTGTCTTAAGGATCTTGTTTTGCAAAGCTGGGCTGCTGTTCAAGTGTCTTTTCAACCTCAGATAGTGAGGGACTGTCCTAGGTGAGCCTTACAGCAGGATAAATTTGGAACTCTTTTATGTTCATTGGATTTGGGCATTACAGCATCCTAACCACTCTTTATGGTGCCTCCACTGAGACCTTTGCTGGTGAGACCTTTTTCCAAAGAGAAATCCAGTAGTAAAAGAAATAAGCAAGTCAGCTCCTGCTGTGGTGGGCTGGTCTTATTTGGGTTCTAGGTACAAGAAACTAATTTTCAGACTCAGAAGGTCTGGGACTTAGCATCTTACAAATTCATGTCAGTCACTGCCCAGGGAGGGAGCCACTCCTCAAATATCTTCCCTACACGAGGACTTCTCTCCTTCTCTTTCTGACAATTCCAACTCTGCAGACCTGAACAGGCATAGGAAAGCAATCACAACAAAGGAAACATTCATCACATGGTGACTTTTCTGCTAATTTGAGTTCAAATTGGCTAGAACCAGTGCCAGCAGATTCATTGCTTTTCCCCTCTGTATTCTTTTTTTAAAGTAAAAAAAGATATACTGTAGACTGAGTCAAACAGTATGACAACTTCCATATACTCTTCGATCTTTTTGCTTAGATAACATGTTTATTGAAGGCTAGCAGCAGATCAGCAAAGCATTTAACCTGCTGGAACATACCTGCTGAAGAGCTGGAACACAATAAAAAAGTGGATTGGGCATGTAGGATCTGCAGGTTGAACTCTGTGAGTTCAAGTTGTTTCTATCTTGTATCTACCATAATGGGATTAGAATTGACTAAAATATTGAAAGGTGATCCTGCTGTAATTACATTTTATCTCAGGTTATGAAAGGTGTTTTTTTTTTTTTTTCTCTCACCTTTTTAACTTAGCTTGTTAAATACAAAGTATAACAGGAACAATCCAGTTACTATTGTTCTAAATTGTTTTCTTCTGTCTCCTTTCTCTTTCTCCTCTTCATGGACAATAAAAACATACTGAAAGAGAGGATGATATTTTGATACACTGTAAATTTTAAAATTCAGAAATTATGGAGATAAAAAAAAGTTAAATAAAATGTACTCTTAATGTATTTAATGAAAAAAAAATAAAAATGTAAAAGAGCTAAATATATTTTAAAGTTAATTATATTTAAAACAACCTCCACAAGAAGGAAATACTTCAACTTTGGGTACCACTTGCCACACAGATGTCTTTCTCTTTCTTTTCTCTTCTCTTTCTCTTTCCCTTCCCTCTTCTCTTCTCTTCTCTTCTCTTCTCTTCTCTTCTCTTCTCTTCTCTTCTCTTCTCTTCTCTTCTCTTCTCTTCTCTTCTCTTCTCTCCAAAGATTAACCTTTTTTTCTGCAAAAGAATAATGACAAGCTGTGATTATTTTGATTTCATCATGAAGGAAGTTACAGAATACCAGTGTCTCTGGCTAAATTTTTGGGGCTTCATGACTGAGGTGTTAAGAAGGCACTGTTTCCTGCAGGCTCATATGTACTTAACATTTCCCTGCCACTTTTCTCTACACTTTCTGTTTCACGTATATTACCTGTGTCCTTGACACTGGCCTTCCTGGCCACTGGCAGTGGACACATCTTTCTGTATATAAAGCACGTATGCCACAGTATGTCACATCCCAGAATTACTATTAAGTCTCCTTTAAACAGAATTCAATGTCCCTTATTTTTACATAAAATTGATGGCCTTTGCTATATTGCTCACCTGATATTTTCTGACACAAGAGAGCAAAACACCCTTCTTTTGTGTTAAAAATCCATTGTTAACATTTATGTAGCTCAGGGAACCTTTCCAGCATTTACTACCACAGAATTCAGATATGAAGCCTCCAGCAACTCAGCGTGTATGAAAGACAGAGGTTTGTTGTCACATTTCTGAAAGAAAGCTTTTGGACTGTGCTCTGTCTGATCACTCAAGACTTAGCAGTTTTGAGTAGGAGATAACATAGGAGCATTTGGGAGCAATGGAGAAAGGCAGAGGATAGATGAATATTCCCAAATCCCGCAGAAAGAGGGAAATGGATATTAGGGAGTCAATTATCAGTTTAGGCCAAGCTGACTGATTCTTTATTAGGTGATAGCTGAAAGAAAGTCCTGCTTTTGTGAGATTCCCCATGGATACTGTGTCCAGCTCCCCAAAGCACAAGAAAGACATTGACATGTTGGAATAAATCCAGAGGAGGGCTACTAAGTTGATCACAGGGTTGGAATGCCTCTTCTATGAAGACAGTCTGAGAGAGCAAGAGCTCAGTCTGGAGAAGAGGAGGCCCTGGTAAGACCATATAGCAGCATGCCAGTCCTAAAGAGAGGAACAAGAAGGCTGAAGAGGGGCTTTTGGCAAGAGTTTGTAGTGGTAGGACAAGGGGCAATGGGCTTAAACTGAAGCAGAGTAGTTTATATAAGACATTAGGAAGAAATTGTTTACTGTGAGAGTGATGAAGTAGTGGCACAGTTTTCCCAGAGAAGTTGTTGCAGATGCCTTATCCTTGGAGGCATTGAAGACCAGGCTGGATGGGCTCCGAGTAAACTGGTCAAGGTTTACTCTTGTAAACAGGAAGGTTCCCTGCCCCTGACAGGGAGTTTGGAACTCCTTGGTAGATTTTTAAGGTCTCTTCCAACTGAAACTGTTCTATGATTTTATAACATCTCAAGAAGACTCATTGTGATTTCAGTGAAAGAGCATAGCATCTGGAAGATCAGAACTACCAGCAGGAAGGAAGGTCTTCATCAGAAAAAACTTTGAAGATCTCAGGGAGTCTCATAGGAAGCGTTAAAATTTAATGTACTTTTACATGGGAAAGTACTGTGGCTACATAACTGGACAGTGAAAAGTCTAAAAATATTTATTGTCTACATGTGTGTAAAGCTGGTCTGAGAACAGAACTTGGTCAGCTCTTTTTGTAGAAGCCACCAAAATAGTAATTTTTTTGAGAAAATTTGATAAAATGAGCTAAGTCTTGTAGGCTAAATTCTTCTGAGTTATATAAGGCATGGTGTGAGTGCCTGAAAAAATCTGAATCAAAGTCAGCCTAAATTTTGGAAACAGAATTGTGAAACAAGATTTTCACAGAATCCCAACATGAGAGCTCAAGAGGATGTTCTTTAGATGGAATAATTCACAGTTGCTGAAATAAGTTTATTTTCTTATCTGACAAGCTCTGGCAAATTAGCCATTCTGCACACCAGCAAAGTTCTTGGTGCAGCTGCTACTGACATCAGAGAGTTGGAATGTGTCTGCAGCACATCCACTGGGAAGAGTTACCAGTCATTCTCTGAAAGCAGAAAAGGTGTGAGAAACTACTGCACATCTCATGAGGCCACTTCTATCTTTGTTAAATATACTGTTTATGCTGAAGATGTTTTATGATCATTTGAAGTCAAACCAGAGTGTGAATTCACCTGAGGTGAGAAAACACAGCTGGGAGAAAACACTTCCTTCTCAGCAGTTGTTTTCTCCTTAATACCTTCATTCTGCGAATTTTAAATACATTTGTTTATTTGCCTTAGTGCAACTTCCTCATTTAAATTTTGTTTTAAATTTTTAAATCAATAACTCTGTCAAGAGTGAATAGGTAGGCCCCAAACACCTCTCCAGCTCTGAAGAGCTGAAGCATATCTAGCATCACGTCACACTCTTCTGATGCGACTTATCAACAGCAAAACATTGCAACAAATTTCAGTCAGCTTCACAATATCCCTTGTCCACTGAAGAGCTTAATGTATGTTCTGCAGAAGGAGGAACTGCAGAGAAGTCCAGCTGAAAAATGTGACACATTTACACAGCAAGGGAGCATAGGTTAGAGAATTAGATATTGTCCACTTAGCCACTGTGAGCAAACCCCCAGCTTGAGGATTGCTGAAATGATCCTTCTTGACAGCAGTGGTTTCTGAATGCCTTCAAGACTTCACAAAGTACCCAGTGAGCAGGTGAGGTCTGTCTTTCAACATGTCACCTGTGGCATCACAAGATATCCATGGTTCTCCTATATCAACAGGCTCTAACTTCTTCCCTCTTCTAATATTAGTACTAATTTTCCCAAAGAAAATGAGGCTTTCTGTAGCTAGACTCTTAGATATAGCAACACAAAAATTCATAAGCTGCAATTGTTTATGGGTTTCATACTGATCTGTACTTATACTTACCTTTTCCAGAAAAGAAAGTAGCAAAGGTAACTACACAAATACGTATATTTAAGCCCTGATCTGAACCTCACTTTTATGAACCTGCAAATATATCACAGTAAAACACTATAATTTCATGGAAGGTTATATCTAATTGCTGATTTATATTAGTTTCTTAAACAGACTGTCAGGCCTAGTAGTAATTTCATCTGAGACCTTATTCTTCATTCTTTTCACTTCAAACTAAAATAAGTCAGTTTATATGCAGAGAAGGTCAAGCAAGCCTCTTTGACTTGCTCTCAGAAATGTATAACTACTGTTGAATATAGCTGAGAACAGCCACTTAACTGTTTATTTGAATACTCCTGCATTAAATCCAACATTGTTGGGTTTAATGTGTTGTTTGGATCGTTAAGTGTTGCAAAGAGCAGATACAGCCAAGGTAGTCTGGGATCTTCCAGCTCTGTAGGATGCTTGTAGGTACAGCTGCAAGCTGTTAAGCAGCTTAGCTAAGCTGTAAGAAAGACAAAGCCTCTCTAATGACCTATAAATCTCTGATCTCAGAGTGATGCTGCTTTTTCTACATCCATATGGCCTGTGCATCAGGACTCCTTGCAAGAGGGCCTTAACCCACTAGGAAGGTACTCCTACTCTGGATGTTTTCTATATGAATACTCAGACAGCTAAGGACTTCCTACTTCAGTGATAGCACCATGCAGAGCTGCTTGTGAGGTAGTTAATTATGTGAATGGTGTTGAAAAATAATTTGTTCTATAAGAGATGTGCAATATCTGCTGCAAAACCCAGAAATTCAGCTGCGGATTTCTCAGAAGTTATTAATATCTGAGCTGTGAAGCCAGTGTGACTTCAGGATCCAATGATTATGAAGGAAATTATGAACCTTTTGAGAGTTCATTTTGGTTTTTTTCTTCCTTTAGACCCCTCTGAAGACCACATAGACCATTTTAATATAAAAAGCTGAAGTTATGCAAAATGTTTAGAATGAAACCAAAACCATATTACAGATTTGGAATCCAGCATGAGGTTAGTCAGTGCTTGCACGCCTTTTGTGAAAGATGCTTTGAGAGAAGTCAGGCTGATATATGGGTTTGAGCTGGAATTATAGGAAGCAGAATTCTTGGCCGAGTTTCATGCTGCATGCTCTGAGTTCATTTCAACCTGAGAATTATGTAAAATTGAAAGCATGAAAATTCTTGTGGATCAATACTGGGAAATGCACTGAGAAACTGTTTCCATGATTCCTTAGAGCTCCAGGGCAAGCATTTGGTGTTGTTTAGTGCACAGAAGCTGTTTGTGATTTTCATTACTAAGGTCTTCAAGAAAACTCTACTTTGATGAATTGCTGCAGATCACTTTAAGATAGTTTCTCTATGTTTATTTTCTTCCTACCAATGTATTACAGAAATGAAAGGCTTAGCGTATACTTTGGCCTAAGTATGTATAGCTGATTTATAGGAAATATAACAAGGAGATGTATATTTCTAGAGTTGAGGTGCAAACTGGATTTTGAACTACTTTTTCGATAGCCCCAGAAATCAAAAGTAAAAATGATCCCTCTGGTTTGTAGTCGTGTTCAGGATCAGTCATGAGAAAAATCCAAAATATTTAGGTACAAGGGGTGGGGAGTGAGAAGAGACTAAATAATTCTCTAAGAAATTCACATGGCTGGAGTAGTATAGTGCAGAGTTTTGAGGAGGAAGATCAAGTGTAATACAGAAAACTGATATTCTGTGAAGAAATGGAGAAGACCTGGAATAACTTGGGACCTGGAGAGAAAAAGCTGTGGCATTAGGTTTTGCAAAGGCATAGAGTATGTAGGAGAAGTAAAAATTTTTTTTTAAAAGGCAAGAAAATGTAAAAATAACTTACATTTAAAGTGCTATGTGTTTTGTGTGTAAAAAGGCAGTTCAGTGTCGCCTCAAAAAGTCTCTTTTAGCACTTACCATGTAAGTTTACAAATTCCATCCATAGCTGGAACCAGTTCTGCAGGAATTCAGTGAAATTTGTTTAAAATGCCAGAGGCTACAATTTCTTGATGAATAAAAACTCCTTAGCAGAACCATACACTGCTGAGTGGAGAACTCTTTCTGGGAGGAAAAATAATAGATACAGTACCAATGTGTAAACAACTCCCTCTGCCGTTTTACTCACTTGGAGGTCAACCTGCCAGTGGTCATCAGGGAGTAGAAAGAAAAGACTAGAAAAGAATGCGAGTCCTTTATTCCTTGAAGATGGCAGGCAGGAGAAAGAGGGGAAGCACCAGTTTTACCGGTGCCTTCAAATTCATAGCGAAACTAGAACAACTTCTGATGGCAGCAAGTCTCAGCTGCCTAAAGCAGAAGTACATACATGGCACAGTAGGTAGTGGTACCATAACACAAATAATGAGGAATTTACCTTAATACAAATAGATAAACAAAAACACTGGGCACTGAAAAACAATAAGCATAAAAACCAGGTTTTCATGACTTTGGAACTACCTCTCAGCCTGATGAATTCTGATTATCACTGAGGATTCCTCTTTACCTTTTAACCTAATTTTTTGATCTTATTTAACTTTCAGCTTCCAGATGCAAATATTTGCAAAGTCTGATCACATACTTAGTGAGGGAAAATAAACATCTCCACCGCCTCAGGAGTGGTTTGGTGTTTTTTTCATACAATCATAGCTCCATATCCTCAATTGTTTCTAAAGTAGTTTTCCAGTACTTTTTTCATGACTATACTACTCAAGCCTATTAGAAGTCATCTTATTGCTGATGAAGATTTAAAATAAATATAAATATTTCATTTCTTATCCAGACATTTACTAGAAGTCTGTAGCAAACAATGAAGGACTCTTACCTTTCATTGATCAATTCAGTGTTGTTTAATAGATGGAAATTGCCCAGAAGCAATAGATAACTTACTGATTTTGCTTACATTTCATCACGTGGAAGATGTCATTTCGCTATAAATATGAGTCTTAACATTAAATTCATACTGGCATATTTTACAATACCTCTCCCTGTCAAAAAAAAAGGAAGGGAGCCTTCACTAAGGGTATGTATATCAAGAGCAGGTGTTCTTGATGCTGGAATACTAGGAGAGAATATTTTGAGACAAATACGTCTCAGGATCCTTAGAAAAGAGACTTACAGAGTTTAATGAGCATAAAAAATTTTGAAAAATAATTTGATTTTTGCTTTTTAAAAAAAATATGTCTCAGGATCCTTAGAAAAGAGACTTACAGAGTATAATGAGCATAAAAATGTGAAAAATAATTTGATTTTTGCTTTTTTTAAAAAAAAAAAAAAAAAACCAAACAAGTTGGTCAGGGTTCTAGCAAGTTAAAATTGAAAGAGAATGTGACCGTGTTTTAATTGAATTGATGAACTATTATACTGGGAATCTGGAGATAATATCAGAGGAAAGTATTAGTGGACATTCATAGTTTGAGTTAAATATACTGAGAAGTTGGGAGCTTTTTGGCTTGAAGTCATTCTTAGCTTTGCAGCCCAAGTAGTAATAACAAAAAAAAAAAAGTCTTTCCTTTTCCTTATTAAATCCATCTACTGTAAATATCACCTAGCAGCTGTACAGGCTACTTTATCAGGAAGTGTGCTTGAGTTCAGATAAAGTTTGGTATCTCTACTGAAGTGACCACCCTGTTAGATAGCAGCAGCCCTGTGTGTTTGCATGATTACAGCAAATATCTTCTTTAAAACATAATCCCTCTGGCCTTTTCTCTACAACATTAAATCAGAAAAATCTATTTCCACTGAAACAACTTCCCCAAAGTAACAGAACTTAGACTGTGTGTGCAGCATCTGATACCCAGCAACAGTGAACTTGCCAGGCAACCTTGTTCACAGTCCTAAAGCAGCAGCAAGTTGTGTCTCAGCTATCTGTCTTGCACTGCTATTTCAATTTTTCTGACAACCATATGCAGAGTGGAGACCTTCTGCAAGAGTGTCAATCAAAACTAGATAAAAAGTGTTCTGTTCTGAGCAAGGCGACTGGCAACCTTGCTGATCAGATTTCCAGTCTATCTCAACACTGGCCACAGAACAGAGGTTTCTAAAATCTTCAAAATGCAAGAAAATTTCTCAGCATGTAGGGGAAAGGTACTGTAGATGCCTGACCACAAAGCCTGTGTAATGGAGAAATTCCTTAAAGAGTGTAAATTCTGGTCTGATCGCTTCCATGCTCCATTTCAGCACACAGATTTGTGGAGGTTGGAGTTCATAATAAGAACTAGTGGTTTTCACTAGTTCTGTCTGTTTAGTAATGTTTTTTGGAGTTAACTTTTTGCAAAGTTCATCATTTGATTCATATTTCTTATCTTTTATCTTATATTTCACCACTAAAAAGAAGTCTACAACCCATCCCACCCAAAAAAAAAACAACCAAGAAAACCCCCCACCATAAGAAATAAAATCCCACGAAATAAAAGGCAGGTAGGCCAATAAATTAAACAAGAAAAGAAAAAGAAAAGAAAAAGAAAAGGACCTCTACTAGTAAATACTTAGAGTTGGCCAAAACACCCCACACAGTACCCCCTTCCTATCTGCCTTTGTCTTCATATCATGGTTGAGAAGGAATGGGATCTCTAATCTCCAAATTTTAGTATCAGTTTGGATGAGAAATAATTATTTATTCTTTATTTTTTGTTTTAGTATAACAACTCAACATACAAATGGCCGAATTCCCCACTGACTGCATTAGTTCAAGAGGACAGGCACGTCTTTTTCAGAAACAATTTCTCCAAGTATATTTGAAAATAAGAGATGAAAACTAGTTACTTTACAGATTGAAAGTTTAATTTGTAGGCTGGTGTTATAAAGCCCACAGTAAATTCTGTAATAAAATTTGGCATCTTAGTATTTCTCAAAGCTGGGAAAGCTGGGAGAGGACAGAAATTTGAGGCATTTTAGGGTTAAAAAGGTCTGGCAGAATTAAAGTGAATCATAGACAAAGGGGCCAAATATTTTTCAGACATGTCAACACGTAACTGATGAACACTTAATCCTTCAGTAACAAGTTAACCTGCTTCTCTGTTCTAGCCATGAGAAATGTCACCATGAGGAGTTCCCCCCACTTGTCATTTGGACTGTGTCAACCTGTTCTAATGAATTTGCTTCAAAGCCCAGACTAGTTTACATACTGATGCACTAAACCAGCTAATATTCACTCTCAGCTGCAAACATTTTATTCTCAAATTATTATTCCCTTATCACCTCTCTTTCTTACATGCTTTCCCAGGGACTCATGGCTAGTGGGAAATATTTTGCATTGGAAACTACCAGTGGGTGAAGGAGGGAGAAGAGTCAGATTTGAAAAAAAACAAAGTTATTTTGTAATTTAATGTTTTGGATTCAGACACTTGTTACTTGTATTACACTTACTATTGCAATTTTTCATTAAACTATAATGCACTTCAGATGGTTGTGTACTCTGCTTCATCTTCAGATGAGTGTTTTAACTTTTCAGATAGCATCACATAAAACAGTGGTTAAACTACTCATCTGAGAAGTGAGAAACTGAGAAGGTGTAGAAACCCAGAAGATAAGGGGCTAATGTGTATGTCTCAAATACCGATAGCCAGATAGCTGTGGAGCCGACCAAGGATTCTTGGGAATAACAACCAAAGATTGTTGGTATTAACACACTGTGATAAAGAACAGGATGGAGAAGGGCTGGAGAAGGGGACTATATAGGGGTAGGGTAGCACTTTTCTGGGAAAAATGTCCTTGTCTCAGTTCCTGGACCACAACACAGTGCAGTGTTGCACAGTACAGGAAGTAGATTGAGAAGTAGACGTGGACAGTAGGGACAGAAGTCAAGACTACCAAAGACCACCAAAGACCCCTGACTCATTTCCAGAAAGGTCTAGAAGAAACGGACTGCAGAAAGCTAATTTGGATAGGAAGCAAGAAACTTAACTCTAGGTTGGGGAAAACTTACCTATTAAAAATCATTAATAGAAAGGGAGGCCCATGAAGCCCAGGCATGCAGGCACTCCCAACCGGAATGACACTGGATCCAGGGCTAGTGATCTCTCTTTCTCTCTTTCTTGCTTTCATTTTCTCTCTCTCCCATTTTAATTCATCTCTCTTTTCCTCTCTTCTTTTCACCCTGCACTTCTATCTAAACCCCAGTGGTGCATGCTTGTACTAGATGGTCAGGGACTAACATACCAATTTCCATGCCAAGTGTTTAATCCTTCTGGTCTTTTTGCAGCTATTGTGGATCCTCTGACTTCTGTTGTTTCTTTTGACCATAAGTATCTACGAATCTTGAGTGCTCCCTTTCTCTTAAGAATGGGACATCACAGAAGGGGGGTACAGAGCACAACTTCTAAATTATTTGCCTGACTCCTGAAGGAATAGGATGTCCAAACTATACATCTCTACTTCCCATAACTTTGAATGGACAAACAAACATATACTTGTTTGCATTCAATTTGCTGGTGGGAAACATGAAGGTGACAAAAAGTATTCCCCCGATGCTTTGGTAAATCACTGCTGTGTTGCAAACAACCCAGAGCCAAATTGAGACGTAAAAAAAATTATGAAGTACAGCTCTCATAGCAGTGGGGTATAGCTCTTGTTTTTCCTTTCAAACCATAGACACAAATGCTGGAGGAGGTATTTCTTTGAGAGCTGCCATCACAGACTTCAGATCAGGCCCTGCAGCCTGCTGGCACACCTGGTAATTGGCTGCTGCCAGAGTGGAAGGGAGTGTGGTACACAACTGTGTGTGCTGCACTGTCAATATCTATGAGTAAAACCAGATTCATGAGCATCAATGACCAGCATTTGGAAGTATATGTTCATTTGGTCTCCAAGCTGGAAGGCTTGGCTTATGTTTGATTTATGGATATTTCATGGCACCATATTTTCACAACCTAGCAGAATCTGGTATTTTATCTTTCAGTGGCAGAAAATTAACTCCCAAGAAGATTCCTATGTGATCAAACTTTTTTTACAAGGCCAGAATCTTCTGTTCTATGGGAAGTTTAATGATTCCACAGCGTAGGTTTCTTGTGGGCTATTTTTTTTCCATAGGAGATGTTGTTTCCCAAGTCTATGAATTTTAAGCCAAAATTCCCCTTCCCCTGCTGATCTGCTCTTTGTCAACTTTATGCTTGGATCCCAGCCTCCAGCAGAGAGATGGAGGCATTTCAAGGATGGGCAGAGTAACTCTTTTATGGATATTATTTGTAAATTGCTCTGGGATAGTAGGCACTATATAAATATAAGATATCATTACTATTAAACTGTCATTCAGCATCCTCTTCCATTTATTTCTCTTGGAAGTAATGGGAAATAACATTAACCATAAAATCTTGTTGATAACATCTACTGAAACAGCTGGTATCCTGACTTGTTTGACAGAAGTGAGTTCTTATATGAAACTCGACAAATTAAAATTATGGTAGACATTGCTTAAGTTTCTGAACATGTAGTTCAAGTACCTTTCGTCAACAGATTTTCTGAGTGCCTGCCTCACATCTTCCTGGTCATCAAGAACTCCTGATTGTATTAAACCACATGCTTGTGGTAGTGGCTACACACTTAGGCAATATATTCAACCCTACTCATGCAGTCACACGGATGTTTAAATGTGTGTGTAGAAACCTTGGGAGCATGGGCTGAGGGGAAAGAGGGTTTGACTGAACTAACGGAGAAGCCATTATTTTGCCAGATGTTTCTTTCTGTAGGGAATGAAGGAGGAGGTAATGGTTTGAGTAAGTACAGGGCAAGCCAGTGCTACATTTATGAACCTCCAGAAGCTCAGTAGAAACACAGTAGGGAAGGCAATGTACACAAATTGTTAAAGACATCAGTTTGTCTCATAAAAAATAATAAATTGTTCAATGCATCCATCATTAACTATGTTTTTTTTAGATAAGATATCTGTAGGTTATGACAGTCTCCATTGGAGAGATTGTGTGTGTGTGTTGGTCTTCCTGTAAGAAGACTGAGGCTTCCTATTGTAAGAAGCACAGCAGATATAGCATATATTTCCATAAAATGTCCCATCCCAGCCAAAATCTGAGTAGGGAGCTGAAGTTGAGCAAGGATGGAGGGAAGATTTCAATTTGGGACTTGGTTGATCACAGTTCACCTGTTTTTATCCAAAAGAAGAGCTGTCTATACAATTCAGCTGTTGTTGAATAGGGTCTGTTGCAAATCCAGATTTGGCTAATAAAATCTCTGCAATAAAAACATGTCTTTGATGTCCAGCCCAGTACATAAAAACCAAAAGTATGCTGTTACCAAGGTGAATGGGTGAATGGTTTGGGTTAACATCTGAGCAGTTACAAATGTCACAAGCTTGGAGAGATTTAAAAAAAGCAATTGAAACATCCACTGAAGCCAGGTTTCTGGTTTGAATTTAAAATAAATGAAAATATCTAATATATTTTATGGAGTTGTCAGGCATGAAATTGCATCTTTGAGAGTCCAAAAAGCACTGAGAATTTAATGCATGTACATTAGGTAATGACACGCAAATAAAAGAGATAGCAAATGATTCATGGTGCAGTATACTAAATACCAGACTATGCAACAGGGGAGATGCATGTCTGAAGATAGCATGTGGCATGATTATGATACTGTTCTTCTGTCTGGTAAATGCATATTGAGATAAAAAGTACACATGTTAGATTTACCCTTGTGTGAGAGAGTGTTTCCATAAAAAAAGATAATCACAAACTTTCATCTAGAGAAAGAAGTGTGTGAGCAAGGTTTTTATTTTATCAGATAAAAACCTTTCCTAGGAGAAATTACTGGTTCTTGCTTTTGTCCTTTTCTGCTTATGAGAGAAAGCAAAACTTGGTTGGACATGGCCACCTCTGGTGTCTTCTAGAAAATCATATCTATATATCATGTCTATATATTTCATTACTTCAAAGAAGACAGCATGATAATCAGAGGGAAGCTGAACCCTATGCATTGAAGAGGGAGATGGAGGGGGGGGGGAATAAAATAAGAAGTAAAAAAATAAGTAGAAACAGCACACTCCTAAAGGGTGCAGCTCTGTTTCCATCAAATCTATATTCACAGATTTATTCTGTAAAATGCAAGATATAAATTAATATATACACTTCATATATTTCTGCATAATGAGAAGAATATTTTTCTTGACTTTTGGGATCAATAGAGTTTTCCAATAACAATTTTTCCTTCTTGTAACCCCATGAGAAGATACTAATGGATTATCATATAGTCTTTTCTTCACAACCATAGTGTAGAGCCCAATGGCCTCAATTGCTCAATGTGTTTCAGACATAATATCTTCCACACAGAAATGCTGAATAAGGAAAAAAGGCCAGCTTAATAATTCAGAACTGTAAAACAAAGGTCAGGCAAAGAAAAACAGTACCAGGAAAGCTCAGTAAAGCTTAGGGAATTCTTTCTCTGCCAACATCAGAGTTTTTCATGAAATGTCAGTGGCTGTAGCAGGAAGCCATGTGTGAGTTGTAAGATCACTTGGATAGCAATACTTCCATCTAGAAAAACAAAATCAAAAGGAATGTTGTGTGGTGTTAGTACAAGGAACATGAGGAAACCTCAATATCTGATCCTTTCATGAATGTTTAATTTTGTTTGGTTTAGCAATTCTGAAATCTAGTACACTTCTCTATAAAAGAAGGCTTTACTAAACCATAAAAGACAAGAAAAATAGGCTGCTTTGAGTACAAATGCAAGGCAGCATCTGAGCAGACAGAGAATTGAAGAGTTTGTGGGCTGAGGCAAATTAAAGTATACTCAAGTTCTCAGCATTTTGAGTCTTTGTCCCCCTCTGGTGACTATGAAGCTACGGAGGTCTGTGAAACATTTAGGTTGAAAAGGAAGGTGGTTGTTGTTGCTGTTCTATTTATTTTGTTTTAAATCCAGACAGGTGCAAGTAATCCTGGACTATTCTTGCTGCTTCACTGCTAACAAGCCATACAGGAATACCCTATTTAATGAATTAAACCCGATAAACCTAGTCACAGAGCATTTCTGGCTGTGAGTTGTCTTTTGTGACAATGAGTCTTAATGGAGGTGGAGGCAAGACAGAATCCTTTCCATGTGGCTAAATTATTGGCTTCAAATGGCTTTTTCATGGATTATGAGGAGAGTGGATATTGGGATTTCATAGTCATAGAGGTACTTTTTTTCATAGACAGATGTGTCTGTGTACATGCTCATACCTGTGTGCTTGTAGGGTGTAGAGTGGAATGACACTTTGTGCCTATTCACACTACAATTCAGAAGCAGGATGAAGAGGGTGAGACCTTTTCCATGATGCAGCTTTATTGTGTCATCTTGCTGAAACCCCAATTATTCTTAGCGGCTTATTAAAAACTAACTAAAAAGTGTAGGAAATTAGTATGTTGATTCATGAAAGTACAGATCTGTCCAGAGGTCAAGGTAAGCATTAATAAGGGATAGCCAGAGTGAAATACAGGGCTGAAGTCACCAAAGTTTGCCTAACCTCTAGGACACTATTGGCCAGTGCATTGCTTTTAGTCACCCAGGTATTCAAAAAATTGCAGAGACAGAAAGTGCTTCAGAAAAAGAAACACAAATAGAAAGCACAGTAAATGGGTATTTGCTGAAAATTATGAGAAAAATGAGGACTGATGTGATTCTGAATATCTCCTTTCCCTTCCCTACAGTGCTCGTATTACTAACATAAAAAATGAAAGGCTGGACAAAGCATTCCTGTCTCAAGAGGTGATGATAACATCACTCCTTTCTCCCCAGTACCACCAGCTAATCAGAGGT
Source organism: Onychostruthus taczanowskii (assembly GCF_017590055.1). Taxonomy (NCBI): domain Eukaryota; kingdom Metazoa; phylum Chordata; class Aves; order Passeriformes; family Passeridae; genus Onychostruthus; species Onychostruthus taczanowskii. The sequence continues at coordinate 290,151 of NW_024497741.1, forward strand.
CTTGCCTGGGATAAGTATAGACGTGGAGGACTCTTCCTCAGCCTTGTGAATTTTGATACTTCAGAGTAAGGAAGAAATGTTTTCTTTTCCTTGGTGGAGCTGTATGCTGGGTTAATGTATCTGAAGTGGCTATTATGAACCTGTTTCCCTTGGGAATCTAAAGTGAAAAATCCATTGTGATGGTATTCTAGCTGCCATCAGTTGATTTAACAGGTGACTTTTCATCAGCTGGTATTACACCATCTGGATCTAAAACAGTAACCATAGATACTGGTTGGAAATTTTCTTAACCTGCTTCTTTACTGCTTAAACTTAATTGCCAGAGTGATAAAAAATTGCATCATTTTATTACCCATGTCTTCACTCTGTGAATATTTATACCAAAAAAATCATCTTTAAAGAGTCTGTATTTGTGTCTATTTGTTTCAGTGTAACCACTCTAAACCACTTTTAAGATCTGATGTTCCTTCAATATTTTGAATTCATGGGTTCTATTAGAAAGCCCATGACAGAATGAATCCAAGAAGTTAGTGGACTCTGGAAAATATTTCTTTTGCTCATCATCCTAGAATAAGAGTGTTTTCTGCAATATACATAAACATTTCTAATGGTGTTATGCTAATTTTTACTTATTATCCCACCACTGCTAAGATCACCTATATTACCAGCATTCTGTATGTCACAAGCACAGTGCAATCACATAAATGGACCCATGCATGAAGCTAAAATTAGCATTTTGAGAAATACTTGTGGATGCTACCTTGTGTTGCAGAGAGGAACACAAAATGCAAACCCCTAGAGCTTTAGTTATTTATATTCACTAACTCACTGACTTGGAAAATAGCTGTACTAGAGAAGACTACAGGATTATAGTTAATGTATCAAGGGGCATACTAGTCTACCTATTTATCTTCTTACTGAGCCTAATAGGAGGCAGAATTGTTCTTTCTTCATGGCTCTGAAGTGCTGCTGCAGGTCTGTTTGCCTGTCTCCATATGACAGCTATAGCTTCTGAAAAGACTGAAATCCCCCGAAACACCTAATTTCAAAGTATCTAAGTTTGGGGAAAAGTGAGAAGTGATAATGTCAAGATCCTTGTGTCTAATTACTAAGTCCAGGACTATCTTTCAGATGTTCAATTTGTGAATGTTCAGGAAGGGTTAAATCTTCAGGAATGTTAGAATGATATATCTTCACACACTCTTTGTGGCAGCTTTCCTTTTATTTATGGTAATTGGGAAGTAATGGTATTCTGTCAGGTCACCTGTTGAACATCTGGATTCAGTTTTGGCAAAGTAGTGCATCAAAGGAGTTAAAATTTATTTGACTATGTTTGCGCAGGTCAGAAAACATTTGGCTGTCAATACACCAGGTAGATTTATGGTTACTCATGGACAGAGAGAAAGATTTGAGCAGATTTCAGAGAAATACCAATGCTCTTTTCCTTTGATAAATCTATTGCATTTTCCTTTTTGTTCAAGTCAACTTCCAGCAACAGATGCAAAATGCACCTGGTTTTGATGGCACAGTACAGAATAATATGAACACTGAACAAAAAAAAGCAAAAGGCTGATCTATCCCTTGAGAGGGAAAATTTTTGTTTTGATCATCCTCTATACAGTAGATAAATCAAAAATATTTCATGTTGACAAAGTACCCAAGCTTAAAGTTATGTCTCAGCCAAACCTCTTTCTGAGTATTATAGTACTTTGCTGTAACTTGCTCTAATTGTAGACAGAAATTACAGAATCACAGAATGGTTGAAGTTGGAAGGGACCTGTGGAGGTTATCTGACCCAGCTTTTCTGCTCAACCAGGTTCATCTAGAGCTGGTTGCCCAGGATCAGGACCAGGTGATTTTTAAATATCTTCAAGAGTGGAGACTCCACAACCTCTTTGGGTAACCTGTTCCAATGCTGTCACCCTCACAGTACAAAAGTGTTTTCTGAGGTACAAATGAAGCCTTCTATATTTCAGTTTGTACCCATTGTCACTGTTCCTTTCTGAAAGAACCTGGCACCGTCTTTACTCTCCATTAGGATATTTAATTAATTGATGTGATGCCATTGAGCTGTCTCTTCTCAAGGCTAAGCTCCCAGGTACTCCAGCAGATGTGCTGCAGCCACTTTACTAGTTTAGTGTTCCTTTGATGAACTTTCTCCAGTATGTCCATATCTGTTTTGTACTGAAAAACCCAAAACTGCAGATGTGGTCTGATCAGTGCTGACTACTCAGAGAATACTCGACTCTCGGATAGCACCCTTGTTGACACAGCCCAGGATACCTTTGATTCAAGGATATGTTGTTGAATCAGGTACAATCTGATAATTTTTTCAATAGGCATTGTATCCCCTGCTTTGTCTAGTTTCTCACATTTTCTTTTGTCCAGATGCTTTTTCCTGCAATATTCAGAGAAAATTTAGGTGAGAACTCTTTTATGTGTTTATTTCAGTGTGTTGTGTTCAGGTGAAAGATTTCCATTTTACTACATCAAATAATAGGGGATTCCTTCTATTCCTTCTACAATACACAAAATTGATTTTTCTTCTTTTCCATTTCTACAGTATGCTCAGGGTTGTACTGTACTCCAGCTCAGCAGTACCTTCACACTGATACACATACCTGTGCTACAGACTGATCACGATACAGGTGCCAAATAGTGTTTCTATTCTGCCTCCTCATTAGTGCAGACAGTTTGGGGTTTTTGCAAGCAAAAATATATTAATGGGAAGTTATTGGGGTCAAATGAAGGTGGAAGGACTTATTTGTCTGCTGAAAAATGTAGTTTAGCAGGTATTTCCCTCTAGTGCATCTGCATCTCTAAACTCATAGATATGAGGAATCATGAAGATATTTTGAATTTAGGAACCATTCCAAGACATGGCATTGTCTCTGTTGTATCGGAAAGCAAGAAATATGACTGTTCAGACCCTTCCTTACTTAAAACAATTTGTTCACCAGTGTGACTGTAAGGGCAAGGCATAGCAGGCAAGGCTGCAGTCCTGCCCAGAGGTAGATGATAGAGTCTGTTTGTCTGCTGATCAGTGAGAGTGGAAGGACAGAGATGGTATGGAGAGTGCTGGAGTCTGCACTAGGTCTACTTGACATCAGAAGACTATAACGTGCTGCTGGCAATCAATGCCTGCTTCAGAGAGGACATCTCTGCACACTGGTGCTGGCTGACAGCATCAGTAGTCACTTTGGCTCTCTGGCAGCCTGCACATACAAGAGCTGAGCAGCAGCCCATAGCTGTGTAGAAGCACATGTACAGGTTTGCTCCCTCTGCAACTGGGGCAATCCTGAAAAAATGCCATCTTACCACAGCTCTAACAGCCATGGATTGTGAGACATGAAGGGAGATTTCAGTCTAAAGTGAAAAAAAATGCTCTAAATTATTGAAAATCCTTCAGCTTTTTCAGTGTATGTGAAGAAAGGAATTCAAGCAAATCTTAGGCTTACTGATGGTTTATGAGAGATTATTTTAGAACTCGTTACTTCAGCATTGTCTGAATGCAGTCAGAATTCAGAAGCTGAGACAAAATTGTCTTTATAGTAATTTCATTTTCATTTGTGCCATCTCAAGCTCTAGGCTTGTGTTGAAGCTCAAAGTATGATTTGGTACCTGATGGGAGCTGTTTCTCTCATTTCATCAACTTCACTGACAAGCATGGCCCATGAAACTAACTCAAAATTTCATGGGGATATTTGAACACTAGTTTGAAGTCCAGTTAACAGCAACAGAAAGCAGACAAAACTGCATGGATGTTTGACAGAAATTTTGAAGTGGTACAAGTCTTCTGGCATTGCTAGTTTGCTCAAGGAATACATACAAAAAACATTTTCATCCAGTATTTTGACTAGTTTTTATTACAGTGTAAAGATTAGGCAGAAACCCCCCCTTCTTGCACACCGTGAAGGCATATGTCATATAGACAACTCCTACAGAGTTCGGCTGGAGAAATAGCCAGGAAAAAAGAAGGGTCTAATAAAAAAGGATTGATAAATGGAAGCCCTAAACCCAAACTTATTAAATACCTCAGGATGATGATCTTCAGACTTATGACTTCAGAGAGCTATAGGTGTTCAGAGGTGTGAAGCAGCTCTGTGTTTTCCAGGATAAATGCATGGGGGATTGATTGAGGGTAGCTCTAGGCAAAGCAGAAATTACACTAAGGATATTTCATGGAGGCCAAACCCACAACTTTACAACCTGCGAAGGGAAGCATAAGACTTCCTAAACACCCTGGCTAGAAATAGCTATAGCTGGTAACATAAGCTGACAAACAGGTTTTTTGCATTAAATCTTAAGCTATTTGAAAAAGGGTGGTTTGAGAATTAAGGCTTGAAGAATTCCCCTAAGGGAGAACACTGATGGAAGAAAAGAATACTACAATTACTTGAAATAAGAGGAAAGTAACAGAATTCAAAAGTGGGATTCTTTCCTTGAAAGGAATCTGCTTTGGTCAGGGCGTGATGGAAAGGACTGTAACTGAAGGGAAAGAGGTGGTGGCAGGGTGAGAGGAGCTGAAAGAAGATGGAAGCATCCAGACACCTGGGAAGTCTAATAGGAAATCGTGCCAGAAGGCACTCTTTTCTCTGGTTTTAACTCTAGTGTATTCTGTGTTGTAACAGATTTATATTCTACCTGGTAGCCATTGTTTGCCACGTGCACTATGTTTCCGGGTCATAAGAGAAGAACATATTTTTATATTTGCAATGTGTCTTTTACTCACCCTTTCATAGGATGGACAGGAGCAGGTGATCCTTAGCTCCTCCTGCAGCCAGTCCTTGCACAATCACAGGCTGGATTTGTGTTGGAAAAGAACTCAGAAGGTCTCCAGTGCAAACTCCTTCTGAAAGCATGGTCTGCTCTCAAGTTAGACATAATTGTTTCAGAGCTTGACAGCTGCCAGTCAGCTCTCGAAAATATCCAGGGATGGAGACAGGATAATCTCTCTGGGTAGGCTCCTCTACTTCTTGAGAAATGTTGCCATGGTATAAAAGGTTTTTTTTCCTTAAATCCAGTCTGAACCTCTTCTTTTAGATTATGTCTGTTATTTCTCATCCTTCCACCCTGCACTGGTAGCTATGTCTTGTTGATGAGTTCGTTGTGGGTACTGAGATCCTGCTGTTATAGCCCCTCAAGCCACCAAAATCCAAAGATGAGAGAACACTATCAATACTTTACCCTCATTGTGTTACGGCACCTAAAGACTAAAGGGTACTGTTATCAGCAGTGCAACTTTCCTTATTAGAGCAAGAATTTTCTGAAATGGAGTCACAGAGAATTGATGCAAAAAAAGCCAGATATTTGTTCTTGCTAAACTGTTGTTGCTTTTCCAGGGTTTGATGTGTCTGAAAATAAAATATCACAAGAATTTTTGAAATTTGTGCTTCTTCCTTATTTTTTCCTTTGGCATCCCAACATTAATATAAAACCAGCTCTGTACATGAGTAATATGTAATTTATTAAAATTTGAGAAAAGTAATTTTTAAGGCTTTGTGTAGATTTCTGAGCCTTTATATATATATATATATATATATATATATATATATATATATATATAAAAGTGCATATATATATATATATATATATATAAAAGTGGTGAATATTGCCCATTAAAGCTGATCTGAAGAAGTGCATGAAACAGAACCAGCACAAGGTTTAACGTTTTTTTCTTGCAAGAAGATCCTCAGACAGACATTGTGTCTTTACTTCCAGGCATTAAGCACCTACAGAAAATTTCAAAGTCACTTGTCAAGTTTATCAGTGCTTTGAACATTCTTTTAAACCAAAACCAGAAAAGTTCTGTTAAATTTTATCAGGCCAATTATTTTATTTTGCCAATAAAATCTGTAATAAAAAAGATAAAATATCAAGCCTCATGTCTTGGGGAACTATATGAAGATGTTTACAGAAGGTTCAGCACAGACTTATTTAAGCAAAGAAAATGCTGTAGGAAACAACTCTTACATATAAACCTTTAACCAGAACTTCACACATTGATAACCTTTATAGAAAGGCAAAACCAGAAACTAAAGGCTAGGATTCCTGAAAGACTCCCTAGAAAGGATGGACCTGAAGGCTTACAAAAATTGAATGCCCAGCTCCTAGGGAAAAACTCCTGTCTAATACAAATAGGAAGAAAATTCCAGCTAAAGCCAGTGTGAACTGCAAGATGAAACAGGCCATGACCCAAGTCCCATCAGGCATTGTGTGTACTCTAAAAAGAAAATAAGAGAGAAGAAAAAAACACACCCCAGATTGCCCAAACCTCCTAATCTTTGCAGCCAAGGTATTTTAGCTCCTGCCCAAAATGCTTAAACTTTCCTAGATCCCATCTGTGAGACAAGGACAGAACATAAGGCAAGGACAGAACCTGGTCAGGATCTCTGAAGTTATTCATTGCCTTGTAGTTCTATTTCACTGATAAATTTGAATGTAAGTTGCTGGCAAGCAGACTGGAAAAAGTATGTCCTAAGCTGATAAACACCTAAAATGCAGGGCATATCTCAGACTGCACAGATGAACTGATTCCTTCCAACCATTCTTATGAAAGCAGAGAGGAAATAAATGTTTTCTAACGATAAAACAAAACAGGAAAAAAAATCTCTGATGTTGGAGAAAAAACAAGGTCAGCTTTTCTAAAAAACAGATTTTGGGGGAAAGGTGTCTTTTTTTTACTCTCCATCTACTGTACTGACACACAAGACAGGATACAAACAACTACTATCAAGATCATACTTAAGTTTAAATATTTGCAAGGTCATTTTGAAGTTCAAGGGAATAGACTGAATTAAAAATATGCAAGGAATAATGTTTTGGCTCTCCATCCTTAGAACAGGTGCTACAGAATTTTAATTATTATTACTAAGGAAATGTTAAGTAATATGCTCTTCAGATTTTTTTCTAGGTCCAATTGATAAAGCAAAAACTGAAGTCACATAGGTTTTTTCGTGAAATCTACAATAATGTGAATTATATATATATATATATATATATATATGCATTTCTTTGGTAATTCAGCAATTTATATTTAGTTATGAAAATTTTCATTAGATGAGAACATATAATTGAGCTTAAACCCATGGCCCCAGTTGAAGCAGAAAGTTAAAAAAAATCTCAGAATGAGAAACATTAGTATTTTATCTGCTGTTCATAATTAAATGCACAGGAGCCACTTGTAAGATGACAAGCCCTTACATTTGGTATAAGTGCTTTTTACATTTGTTATAATAACTACTTGAATACACTCGATTTATACTTTGAACGCTGGCAGGAAATACAATGTTATCTCCTAGAAAAAGAGTGATAATTCATTAATATGGGTATATCTTATCAGAGATGAGAGTTTTTCCTTCTACAGTCTTTTCATTCCCTCTGAAATAACGCTAGAACTCTCTGGTGCAACTTATATTGAGAGTTGTTCAATTATCCATATACATCATGCAGAGGAAATTCCAAAAGAATTTTCAAATTATTTTATTAGCTAGTGCTGTGGTCTATCGACTTGTTATCAAACATGATGTCTATTTAACTGTAGAAATCAAATATGAACGTGAAGGTTATGAAAAATCTTAGCAGAAGATTGTGAGGGTATTTTGTTCTCTTCATCACAAGTAAACGGGAAGTATGTGTGAATATTAATCTGAACTTAATCTTTGTCTGGGAGGGCACAGCACACTCAGCAAGTTTGTGCAGCCAGAGCAGTGCAGCCCATTGCCAGCTCTGACCCTGCTGAGCCCAGCTATGTGCGGCAGGAGAAACGCTCCTGCTGTGTGGCAGTGCAGAGGCAGCGCTGGGGAATCCCCATCTCCTTTATTCTTCCAGCTCTGCTCCAGCCTTGTCCCACACTGATCAGCGGGGTGGGTTTGCTGAGGAAGTGTGGCAGGAGCAGCACCTTCTGCTTGTGCGGAGCTCAGCAGTCCCTGGCTGCAGATCCCCCATCTGCTGGGGCTGGGGGGTGTCGAGAAGCTCTGCTGGAGGCCATGCCACAGCCAGGTCTTTCTAAAGATCTGGACAAGTGACTTGAATCCTACTGAAATCACTGTCCCCCAGGCAAGAAAGAAAATCCTACTGAAATCACTGTCCCCCAGGCAAGAAAGAACGAGTACTAACAAAAGCCCAAAAACCCTAAGTGTGTTTAGTCCTGCTCCCGCTTTCAAGTCACTGTTGTTGTCTCATCAATCACAGACACCCCTTTCCTCTGGATCAAGTCTCTGCCTTCACCTCTTTCAACTCACTAGTGAACCATTCAATGTGTCTTCCTATTATGATGCCAGTATTTATTACTCCAATATGGGGAAAAAAACCGTGCATGAGAGAAGGAAAAGAGTGAAGATTATAAATACATTTTCTTAGCTTTTTGCACTTAGACTGTCAAAAAGATTCATGACTGAGCAATATAACAGCAGGATAATTAAAAAGCCATTCTTTTGGAATGTCTTCAGAAGTCCCTGTTTTTGGCACACTGCTAAAATAAAACTCTGCATGAAAAGTTACAAAACATTCTATTTTTATTTTCACTCTAGTGATTTCCCCCCTGCTATCCTGACTCAGATTTCTTTCTTCTTTTCTTTCCTTCTTTCTTCATTTACTGAAGTAAATGAAGCACACATCAAAATTGTTCAGCTAAGAGAGGAATCATTGAAAGGATCATTGCTTTAACAAGGATCTCTTAACTTTCCTCCCATATTTTTTAAGATCACCTTCATTTTTCTTCTGAAGTCAGAAGTCCCCAGGCAAAACTTGACTAAAAATTTTTAAAATGTTTCATGTACCTGCCACCTATGTAAGATTAAATGTATATATATTATATATATATTATCTCTCTACCATTTTGAACAAAATTTTGAATTATTTTTGTTTACATTTATGTTTTAAGTAGACTTCCTTGATTCATCAGATAACTAATTTCTACTTTCATCCAACATATAGCCAGATCACCTCTTAGAACAGCCTGTGGTCTGGCCATTCTCAACTCTGACCTTTTATCACAAAAACCAGGTTGAGGGGTTAAAGAGTCTTATTGATTGCCACTTTAGTTGTCTGAACAAACCCCACAAAATTAAAACAGCTCAGGACCTGGAAACTTCTTTTGGTTTAGGTAGGTGGCCATGTTCAAATAGCCTCATGTTTCCCTTGAAATTCTACAGTTTCTCAGTTGAATTTCAAGGGAATGTGTTGCAATTATCTTCTTATATCTTTACTACCCTTTCTGAGGGGTTGAGCTTTCCTTGGTGTTAGAAATCTAAAACAGATCACTGAAATGAAATATATATATTTATATATATATATATATATATCTACATGTGGATGTAGATTCATGACATTTATAGGGATGGATGTTATGATATGCTCCCAGTTTATGGCCTCCATGTATTAGGCTTCATAAACATCTTTTGTGAAATCCTATCTTTACTCATGATAATGTCAAAATTCCTGTGAATGCCAATGGAACCAGGCTGCCACTGCTCAGTTTTTTCAGGGGCTCTTTGGTAAATTTTCAGCCCTTTTCTGCACGGTAGATTTTCTGTTATCACAGTTGCGCTGGTAAAACCCCTTAGTGCAACCACAATGGGCAGGCAGTGTTTTCTGACTGAAAAAGTGTTTTGTAGGTGTATTTCAACCACCTTCTTGAAAGTCATAACCAAACCCAACTGGAATTCCCTTTTGGCAACACAAAAATGTTCATATCAATAACTTTGTTGGCATTGGATCATAAGTTTGAAGAGGATGCACATGAGTTTTTCATTTAATGCAAATGTAGTCATATCAGGGTAAGGTGGGATGGGTATGGCCCACCTGAGGGGGCTAGGAAATTGCTGCTTTTTAAAATCAGCTGTTATGAAAACTTAACACATAATTAGGAGAGGAAGAGATCTTTGTTACTTTGATTTGTGTTACTGGAGCACTCAAATATTTTGGCCTACTGGAAAACCTCCTAGGACAGGACCTGCTCAAAACAAAAACCATGCATACATAAGGCAGGACAGAAGAGGAGGAGGTAGGCATTGTGGGCATACATAAAAAGTATTGGCACACCATCAGCATTAAAGCATTTTTCACCATGATCTTGGGGAAAGAAAAAACCCAACAAAACTGCTTAGACTAAAAAGAGAACTAATAAGTGACTGTCACAGCTAAAACATCTCCTCCAGCTGTGAGGGGCCAACTAAAAGCAAGTACTAAAATGGTCTTGCTTGAAAATTTTTGCAGCAATCAACATAAGGTTAACACTACAAGTCAATCAGAGGTGGAAGTTGATGTTGTGATAATGAATAAGAAATAGGTGGAAGAAAGCCATGAATGGTCTTTGAAGAGATATCACTTTTGTTTGAGGGGGAGGTGAGGAGCCAATTGTGCCCTAAGAGAAGGGGTATCAAGATCAAAGCAACAGGCTGGGAAAATGATCATTAAAACAGCATTCTCAAAGGCTCTGACCAGACAAGACTGCATTTGTCAAGGTCAGTGGAAAGGATGCTTAAGATATGAGTGTCTGTATGACTTGAACTGCCTGTTACAAATCTTGTTGAAAGATAAGATTCCTTGAAAATGTCGGATGTCAGGAAATGTCTGGTAAGAAGTGCAATGGATTGTGTGCATTCATGTAGTCATACACAGAGCATTTCAGCTCTCACTCATTCATGACTATGCCATTATACAAAAGCAATCATGAGTGGGAGTAATTGCCTCAAATATAGTCCAAAACTGAATATAATTTAGTGACAATGAAGTCTAAGGTACCTGCAATCTAAATGATGTTTTTTTTCCTTGTTGTGACAGCAGGATCTATTCACCTTCATAATAAAGCACAGTTACTACTGTGGTCCTCAGGCTGTAACAGAAGAAATCCTAGCAAAACATGTAAAAGTGTCAATAATCATAAAGAATGAGAAAATTCCAAAGCCTATTTATTTACACATATAAAAAAGAGCATTTTATGAATCTGTGCTGCTACTGAAATGTTTGCTAGAAAAATAGGCATGATGAGCAAGACTTCTAACACACCATTGGGGATATGCATGTCTAGAGAGCTAAGCCTCAGTCTGGAAAAGGCTGGTAGCCTTCCAGATATGATGCTAATTATTAATGCTGGGTTGCTCACTGAGAGTGCTGAAACCCATCTTACCAACTGTGGAGAAAGAGAGAACTCACAACAAGCTAGCAGAACCACATGCCCTTGGGCAGGGAATGGTGAGCAGGTACTTGTTTTGCTGAGGTCTTCCACTAAGCTTCTGTCAGTACCATATTTAGTTCAGCACTGTCTGCCTGAACTGCAACATTTTAAACAGGTTTTCACACACAGATGTAAACGTGGTTTTAGTACTGTGGCACAGACCTCCATGAACCCTCATAAGGCATCAGTAGAAAGCCAGGTTGCTATTGACTAATGCAGAGGAAGACATCAGCACAGAGGTCTAAGGGAAAGTGAAAAAAAATGAGATACAAACTTAAGTATGCCTTAGATATATATTTTATATAACTTCTATATTTTCATGCAAACATTACCACATTAAAGAAGCAATTTCTCTTCTGAAAGATGCTCTAGTTGTGTTATGTAGAAACACAAGCAGTACATACTGAATTTCTGGTCATATATTTGGCCTAACTATATGTAGTGATTTACCTCTACGCCCAAATGTAAAGTGAGTAAAAAACAAAATAAGTCTGAAACTATTGTTCCCAACAGAGTTGTCCTCCAGCGCTGGCTTTTCTGAAATGTAAACAGTGAAGTGAGAGTGTTCCATTTTCAACTGCAGTGGTGTTTATTTAAACCCAAATCTGCAAATATGATTGAAGTTTGGCTTGGATTCAACAATTTGGTAAGGTATTTAAAGCTGCAGTACCATATTTTGAATCACAGACTATTTTGCTTCTTTCAGGCTTTTTGTTATGTCGTTAGGCAATTTCTCCTTCTTCGGCTTATTCTAAAATAATTTTTAAAAGATATTAAAAGTGGAACTGTGGGAAACTGCTATAAAACACAAAACCACACGCAAGGCTTGTCTGCTGAATAGAATCTGGGCCTCAGAGGGCCTTGCTGAGTTTCAAAGATTTGCAAGAGTTTGCTCCAGGGTCATCTTGGAGCTTCTGGCTAATGTGAAAATATAACAACAAGAATTTTCAAAGAATTTCAGGCACTAGGAAACTGTGAAAAAAAGTCATCCTAAGATCTGTAAGTCTCAGTGGAGTAAACAGCATTTGGAACCTGATGCACTTCAAAGTGAAAGGCTTTTTTAAAATACATCAGCAGCATTTAATAATCCTTTACTTTTACATGGTCTGATAAAACAAGCTGAATTTAGCAGAAAGCTTGCAGCTGAGGTCAATGCTCCCTAGATTGCAGCCACATAGTATTCTTAATTGAAAAATGTTTAGAGGCTGAACAAAGAAAAGAAAATGTCATTATCTTCTATTTCCAAGCAGTATAATTAAGGCATTGCATAAATAACACAGCTTCCCTACAGTCACACCAAAAGATCAGTAGCAATGTAGGAAGAGGTGTAAGAACTTCAGGTAGTGGATCTCCAGGTTGATCCTGAAAACAACACTGTTTCTCTAATGATGACAATCTTGACAATCAGGAGTCTTAGATAGTTATTGAATTCCTACTTGTTCTACTGCTTGCTCAAAGGAAAAGGCTGCAGTTTCTCTAGGTAGTTGGAAAGAGAGAATGCATAAACTATTTGCACTGATAGCAACAGAAAGCAATTTCTAAACTTCTTCTGTCTTTAGGAGGTGATGATTGTGTCTTTTTAACACAACTACAACTGCATCAAAAGCATTTTTACAGTACCTGCTCTTAAAATTAGTTTCTTTATGACATCACATGACATGCTTCACATTGAAATTCAGCTGACCATTATTCATTCTTTTTAAAAGAAAAAAAATATTTATTATCAATTTAAAAAAAAACCAAAAGACAACACAACTTATATAGGTATGAAGTTCAGTGAACCACATCATCAAACATTTGGGAGACCTGCACAATCAGATTTAAATTCTGGCAAGAGTAGTGGACAATTTTTCTGTTACGTAGAAAGCTTCTTTTTTCTCCTCCCTTGATTATGACACTGTTCCCTAAAGAGTAACTTGTAAGATATGCCCCTGGCATGATATTTCATACTTACATGTTGGAAAGTTGCAGGCTAGCATCTGCATGGAGCCTTTTGCAAGGAATTGAAAGCATTTTTACCAAATGCCTAAGTTCTGTAATTCACCCAGAACATTCACTAGCAAAATTTTCCTCATTAGAAAATAGAAATGTGGCTTTCATACAGTGGCCTCATGCCAAATAGAAATTTCTCAGTTTGCCACATACCCAGAATGGTTCAAAGGATCTGCAATCAAGCACTGTGGTGCTGTCCTAAGTGGTGGGTCAAATGCAAGCTGTGGCTTTGCATGTACTTCAGCATAGCAAAGCTGAAGTCAGTGCTACACCATTTTCCCCAGCTGAGAATATAGGCCTCAGTTCACATCTGGACATTCGGTGTCTTCACAAGACACTACTGTCTAGGAATTTTTGAAAATTATCTATGTCTGGCACGAAACAGTCTATACAGAAAGCAGATTACAGCTGCTTCACAGAGTCTGTAAGTCCCAGAGCATCCAGCAGCTACATGGGCCCCTGTTGATGGATTCATAGAAAATATTAACCTTAAAAAAATTAATATTAAGCCAGAACCATACATCAACTGTGTGACAGCAATGGCTGGGAAACAAGAATAAGAGCAATACACTCGCTTACATAGCATAAATACACACATGCACAGGCACACCAAGTTTCAGCTTCTGTTTTCATTTTGTGTTAGGAAGAATCTGGGATATCTTGAAACTCTCTTTTTTTTTTTTTTTTTTTTTTTCCTCTGATCCATGGTAAAACACAGAAGCCTCATAATGAAAAGCTGCTACCCTCAGCTTTTGGAGCCTCACCACCACTAGCCTGAGAACTCCAAATCACTATGTAGCATAGGGCATGGCTCTCTTCTTCCCTTGTGAGAAATGTCATCCTAAACCCAAGATTCCTCACAAAAAAGCTTTTGAAAAACTAGATTTTTTCCTGAAAAGTTACAGTTTCAAGAAACCAGCATTTTCAAGGGAAGAGGTGTTTAATTAAAAAAAAAAAATCCTGACTAGCTTGTGTTTGGAAAATCCCTTGAGAATATATTGATTGGTACCTTGATGCTTGATGCATACCTGCTTCACCAGACCATGTCCTAAACATTATACACAAGTAAAACTATCATATCTTTCATCTTGAAGGAATGTGAAAGTAGTCCTCATGCAACACACACATGATGCAAATGACTCAGTCCTGTCTCTGGCGAATATCTGAATCCTATTTTCCTTCAAACCAGGGTATAGAGCCTTGTCCTTTGTGGAACTGGTTCTCCAAATTAACTGAAAATTTTATGGACTGAGGCCAGCAAGACAGCAGTACATACAGTAGAAAGCTATGGATGGGGATTTACCTTAGATTTGGACTTCAGTTGCTGGTGCCAATAATATAACCTTGTGCAGTTACTTGATATTTGTATTTCCTTTTTTTTTTTTTTTTTTTTTTGCATGTGTCTGCATGCATATGCCAGTGAATATTATGATCTTTCCTGCAGATAGGTACTAGATCCCTCCAGGCCAAATTGCTTTAGAGAAACCTATGCTTATAAATGAGCACACCCATGTCAACACTGATGCATAACATACACGTTGCAGTAAACTTCATCAGTCAGAACCAGGGCTTAGTTGTACCAGTCTGGCAAACATCTCATTGGAATACTTTACTCTAATAGTTAAGTATAGAAGTGACTATTCCAGGAACTCTGAGAGGCACATGCTTGGCTCATTTTTATTACGTATGGCTGTAAATAGTGGTGCTGTGCTGGCTGGCACCAGAATAGAGCTTGGCCCTCAGCATTGCACCAGGAGCATAAACTTGGCAAGTCTGCCTTACAAATCACATATAAATCAGACCTGCCCAGGAAACTGGTCCCACTGCTAGAGCTGCTATACACACAGGATTAATCTTGAAGCCAAGTACCTTAAAGATGTTTTTGTTTAAACTGTGGCAATGTAAACATTAAGGTTTCAAGGAGCATATTCCTTCAGTAAACATTTTTACAAGACAAATAACAGTTGTCCTATTTTTATATTGTTTTATATTTTATTTGTGGAACCATAGCATTTAATCTACAATAATCTGCTGAGAAAATAATACATATCTGCTTTTTTTTTAATTACAGCTACTGTTTCACAGCTTCTCTCATCCCACACGGTTGTGAATATTTGTTTTGCTCTCTAACATATGCATATGCATATTATTTTATATATGATTTGAGAATGGGTATGGAAATGTATACTGGAATCTTGGTGAGACAGAAGTATTGTAGACTAATATATATTGGGAAAATGTCACATTTTGGTCCATATCATATGCTAGTTTTTTCCAAGGAACCTTGTCATTAGTAAAGCAGGTTTAATTTTTCTGCTCCTAGAAATTCTTTAAATGGAGGAGTTCCTGATCTATTCATGCTGTTTCTGAACACAGGGAAGTGTAGGTGCATCACGTCCAAGTGAAGTTAGTGTGTGCCATGTTCAGCAGTCTCAGCTAATAGTCAGAGGATGAATATTCAGAAATCTCTTCTGAAAAATATTAACTTTCTGTTCAAGTTTGAAGTAGACAGTGATTGATT
Organism: Onychostruthus taczanowskii; assembly: GCF_017590055.1. Classification (NCBI taxonomy): domain Eukaryota; kingdom Metazoa; phylum Chordata; class Aves; order Passeriformes; family Passeridae; genus Onychostruthus; species Onychostruthus taczanowskii. The sequence continues at coordinate 305,843 of NW_024497741.1, forward strand.
TTCTCAGCTCTAATTAGTATTGACAAAAGACTTAAGTACTTTGATCCTTGTTCTTGTGCATTACCCATGAAAGAGACAGACTGAAACCCAAGCAGGAACCACTTATTGTTGAAGTCGTGTATAAAGTTGCCTCAAAATATTTCTGGATTGCAGCCAAAATGAATTGATTTTCAGAAGAGAATGATGTTTAAGGAAATATGTATGTATATGTATACATCACATCATGTAGCTAGATGTCAGAAGGCGAAGTAGAACTTCTCCACAAAATATAATGTTTCATCTTTAGACTGGAGGGAATTTTATTGGCTTGAAAAGTAGATCTCTTACTGAAAATATCTACAGAAAGAGAAGTTATGTTTGACAAACCTGTTCCAAAGTAACACTCCTATCATTAGTAACAGCATTTATAATTAAAACAAACAGATCACACCTGTCAAATTAATTTCAATTACAAAGTTTGTGGCTGCTGCCATTAACAATTACATTTGGTACAAGTGCATGGGAGTAACTTGTACTGCTGAGTGTGTAATATAATTTATTTTCTTATGCAGACAGGTTTTTGTTTTTAAGTGAATCTAATATAGTGATAAGGCTCTCAAATAGCCATACAAGTTCACCACTATACTTCAGAGTTATTTTCCCCACATTCTGTAAATATAAAATGTACACCTCTGACGCTGCATGCTTTTGAAAGGTAAAGCATCAGTATTTGTTCTTAGGATACTGCTACTAAAGGCAAAAGGTAAAAGAGGGGAGTACTAAGCATTCACTGCATTTTCTCTGCAATACATTCCACCTAAAAAACCTTGTACATGCAACTTTCACAGCAGTGAATTTTTCAGAAATCTTCTTCCCAATCCTTGTGGAAAGGTGCTTGCCAAATTTCTGTCTCTTATTTTCAACAAAGGATGCACTTAAAAAACCAGCAGAGTGCTTGCAGGGCAGAAGGTTGAAACATGCTGGAACAAAGGAGGATCACTCTGGACTCTGTGGTCCCCCAGAAGGATGAAGAGAAATATTTATTATTCTTGTCATCTCACTAATGATTTTGTGGGTGTTTGTAGTGATTCTTACTGCAGATTAGCCACATCAGTACCAAATATCCATTAAGTGATAAAACAGAATTCCTGTACCAGAATACCCCCTTCAAGGAAAGGGGATGCAATTTAAAATTAAGAAGTACAAGACAGAGATAAACAGAATTGAATGGTATCAAGGAATAAACTAAAATATTAAAGTCATCTAATTACATGAGTAGTGACTTCTGATATGGAGGAGGATAAACCGTTTCAGTGGAAAACAGTAAGCAGGATATTAAAGAAAATGCTAGGGTAAAACAACAGAAAAGATGGTATGTCAACAGAGATTTAAGTGAAAGAAATGGAGAGTTTGCACACTGGAAGAAGCATGACCCAAATTCCACATGCAAGGATGGGAAGGGAGGATACAGCAATGAAACAAGAGGGGTGGGAAGGGCAAAAAAACCAAAACGGGATTCAAGACATGAGAAACAAAATTTTGTCAGAGCTTTTGAACTGAATGTCGAAGGAGTGAGAGAGAAAAGAGGACTTAGAACAAAAAAGGAACAATTATTTATCTGAGGAAGAAGAAATTATGTTTAGCTGATGAGTATTAAGTAACCTGCATAGGGGAAGCTGGGTGCCAGAAAATGCACAAAAAAGGAGGCTGAGGTAGGCCATGACAGCAAAATGATGAGTGACACAGAAGAAAAATAGGTAGGTTTAGAAGATTATAGAAGCAAAGAAGACAAAATTGAATGTGGACCCAAATATTAGGAAGTGAGGAGTGAAAAGTAGTTTCATGGTTGTAAATCTGAGTGTCTGGAAAGACGGAAGACTCGTCAACAGTGATGAAAGAAATGGCATGGGGAATAGGTTTGGAGAAAAGACAAGAATTTCTCTTCTTTCTGGTTAGTTAAGCTGGGGTCAAAGGGAAGGGGGCAGAGAAAATGCCTGCACAAAGGAAGATCCTGAATTTGAAGAATTAGATATCAAAATTGCCAGGCATAGGCATTAGCCAGGACACCAAAGTGGCAGTGAGCTGACCCAGGAGAACAGCATTTATTAAAGCATGAGAAGATTAAGGCGGTGCACCCAGACATCTGTGAGTCCACATCAGCCAGCAAGAGATGCTTAGTTTCTAAACCTGCACCATGGCACCAAGCCAGTAAGCTAGAGCTGCTGCATCAGCAAGACTGACAACATCTGAGGAAGATATTGAGTTAGCAAATTCATTGAAGTCTGCACTTGACACAAATCCAACCAATAAATGTTGAGCTACAAACTTTCCATATGTTAAAACTACTGATTCCTCTGAAAGCTGTGCACATCTCTTGGAGGCCTGAAACAATATCTTCTGAGATAATTTAGCCCTGGCACCTAGAGCAACTTAACAAAGGTTATTAACCTTCCATAAGTTCACTCTCTGCAGTAAAGAGAAGTGTTAGAACTGATCATGATCTGACAAGGGTTGTACTTTAAAAAAGAGTAGAATCTTCACAAAGAAGCAACACCTCTGTGTCATCTACCCTGAAGTAATTTACACAGAATTCTCTGTATTTCTTGTCCACAAACTTTAGAATGCAGTGCTGGTTTTATTTAGGAGTGAAAAAAATTCTATGTAATGTAGATGAAGCAAGGATTTGTTTTAATCACTTTGGACATTTACATGAATAATAAGAATAACTGGAATAAATAGAATCAAAATTAAAAAAATATGGTAGAGACATTAAACCTCAGACTTCCAGGCTCAATCCATGTTATGACTTAAGAGCAGCAGGAGAACTTTCCACACCTTTCTGCTAATGCTGGTCGATATTAGAGACAAAATATTGGGGTGCATTGCACTGTGGGTTCCATGACAGGTTCCTGTGCTCTTACCTGTGCCTGATGTAGGTACAGGTACCCAAATAGGCAGGTCTAGAGAGGTCTAAAATAGAGACCTTCAAGTTTCTCACTGGCAGTCGTTCATTTTCCTCTCTTTGCTTGCTTTTCTTAATTAAATACTAAGAGAAATCTAAAGTTAAATAAAAATTATAGTTATAAGATAGAGCTCTTTTAAGTCTAGTTGTAGAATCAGCTTGTGACCATAGCTGAACATGACAGAATTTTGCTGAACCACAGCAGGGCAGATCATATGTTTGCCATGTGGAATCCTAACTTTTCTAATGCATTTGAAGTATCCATTTTCAATTTTAAAAGGTCCATGTCAGAAAAGTGAATCTCAAAATATACAGCACCAATCCTCTGCTCTCTTTATTCCAGTCAAAAACAATTTACAGAATTTAGCTCAACAGTCAATTAATTTCATACCTAATTCTCCTTCCCATTAATCTCCACTCATTTAAAGAATCCCTAGACTTTTCAGAAAGTAAGCTTATCATCAAATCCTCCCTGGGAAGGTGGATGAGAAAAGCATGAGATGGAAGAGAATGAGCTGTTAAACCCCTGCTCTGTGTCACCATGTTTGATAGAGTGGAGGGGTAGGTGCTGTGTTGTTCTGTCAGTGGAGGGAAGTGGGAATAATTGCCTCAGTGGGGCACTGCTCCTGCCTGTCACCTTTCCACTGTCAAGCAACACAGTCATAATCCCAGACCAGACAGTGTCAGTTTAGCCGTGGACGTTCTGCTGCCATTGAGCTGGCTGGTGATGCACAGCATCAACCTTTTGCATCCCTCAAAGGAAAAAATGCCTGACTGGAGATTTTGCAGGGCATCTGGGTGCTGCAGCAATGCAACCCTAGTGAAAAGAGCCAGCTGCCTCCCTTAACCTGACCATTTAATCTGTGCAGGCATGATAAATTGTCATGCAGTGATCCAAGGGTGTGCACATCTTTACAATGCTACTGATGGGTGTCCGTTCTGGCTCACTTATTTCTAGCATTGCATCCCTCAGCATCCCTATTGCCTTGTTCTGTATTAAAGAAGAGAATACCCTGACACCTCATGGCAGCAGCAGCCACCAGACGAAGGAAAATCACATTAAATCGACATTAAAGAGCACAGGAGATGAAAAGATGAAAAGACCTCTTTATATTTAGTATAGAATATACTAAGGCCAGAAAATAAAAAAAAAGCTGGAAAATTATACTTTGAGAAATAAAAAGTGGAGGAAAGCTTAGTGAAATCAGACCAGTCTTCAGAGTTAAAGAGGACAGAGAAATCACAAAGTCTGCACAAAAACAATAATAAAAAATTCAGTAAACAAGAGATTGAAGAAGAGAATTTGGGTTGTCTGCTCAGGAAGAAGTAAGTGAACATGAGGTGTTGAGGGGATCATGAATCATGATTTAATATGAAAGGAAAAAGCTTGCCAAAAAATGTTAAAACAAAAGAATAAAGGAAATTGTCAGGCATAGAGCTGATAGAAATCTGAAATGCTTGGATTTTATAATTAACAGAGAGCAGGGGGAAAGGAATGAAGGACAGACAGAGAGTTTTTCCAGGAAATGTCAGCCTGGACTTTAAACAAACCGTCAAAAATACTGTGCGTGGGGATAAAAATGAACAGAAGGGAGAAGGCTCACTTAAACTGTGACAACAAAGTGTGATAGTGAATGACAAAGAAGGAAGCTAGTCTTTTTTTGAAAAAAAGCTACAAGTGCATAGGGGGTTATCAAAGTCATGGTGCTTCCTCTAGAGATGATGTACAAGATAAATTCAGGGGCAAATATAGCCAAAATTAGGAGATACAAAAAAAATTATACAATGCATCAGATGGACAGACAAATGATGTGGAGAGAAGTAAAAAGTCTGCCAACTATGAAACTGAATATAAAGCTGAGTTGGCAGGTAATACAATCAAGAAATTCTCCCAGGTCTCTGTCTGACAACCTGCTGTATTCAAGTTCTATAAATGTTTGAAATTTGACTTAACATTTCTGAGGAAATATCTCCACAACTATGTGAGCAATCTGATTCCCTACCTTCTCTTTCTTTGAATTCTTCTATTGTGCAATGGCTGCACCACTCACTCTTTACTAGTAGCGGAGGTGTAGGGGGTTTGCTGTAGGATTTTCATCCTAAAAGCAGCTGAAAAATAGATCAGTCCTGTCTGAAGGCAATAAGCACTTTTTCTGTTACTGACACAACAGATCTTTCTTCAGAAAACAAACAAAAAGGACCATTTTCCTCACATTCTGTAATTTTTTTTTTCACTATAGTTCATGTAGTAAATCTCAGAATTGTCCCTTGGTAATCTAAATTAAGCTGAATAAGTTTTTCCCTTCATCTATGGGATTGACTTTCTACACAGAGGGTAGAATTAGTCTGCCGGCCCTTGGCATTGAAAATGCAAATTGAATCCTGGCGTTGACAAGAATGTTTGGATTTGGTATAAAAGAGACTTAGTCACGGTACATTTCCAGCTCCTGATTATGCCAAAGCAGGAGGGCTGAGTGAATGCCAAGAAACAGCGGTTGCCACTCCCCCGCTGAGGGAAGGAAAAATGGATAGCCCACTCCTGGCCCACACGCACTTTCTGTATTTCACTCTTGTGAGCTGCCTGAAGAGACACTACAAAATACAGAGATACATGGAATTTCGAATCTTGTGTTTATTTTTGTTTCTGGTATTTTTTCGGAGGAGACTTGCAGAAGGAAACTCCTCCACTACTGACTCAACAAGCACTTTACCAAAAGTTACCAAGTGTCTTCCAGTGTTTTTCAAAAAGAATATTTCAAATAGACCCATTTATGTGGCTTTCTGCATTTATGTACAGATACAGTAGTCCTTATGGACCCACCATATGGGTTATGTTGATTTAGGTGCAGGGCTCCTCAGTTCTTACAGAAAACTCAGGTTTCTCTGACTCTTTGTAAGGACTTTAGCCTCAAAAACAGAATGGACATGCAGCTGTGTCCTGAAAAGTTTCCCCTGAACACTTCCTGGTTTGTAAGGCAATAATGGATGAGTCTTTGTAAGTCCTCAGGTGATGGACCAATAGTGACATTAACCATCCTTATATAAATGAAAACTAGAAAATACATTAAAACCCCCCATTCTCAGCTCATCTTAACCAAACAAATATAAATAGTGCATTTCTTCTAGTTATTTTTACATTCTGGTTCACAAAAATACATTCTAAAACATGACTATTAAATTTCAACACTCACAAATAGCATGGATTTAATAATCTCTGCTCTATCTTAGCTTCTAGTAGGCAAAATTCGTAAGACAAATGAGTATCATTTATCCTCCTGTATGCTGTAACTGTATCTGAATAAATTCACTGTTTGTCTAATGAGGGAAAGGAACAGGAATTGCATATTGTAACCTTCTATTTCCGCTTAATTAGGATTCACAGGAAATGTCTAGCTCAATTGCATTGAATGTTTGAAGGGGTTACACCTCTTCAAACACCACTGAAAAGAATGGGAACTCAGAAGTTGTATTTGCCAGAGGAGGGGAAAAACAAAAGCCTACCTAGATTCTTGTGGACCTCTTGTCTCAAAGTTAAAATTTCTTGCTTGCTGGCCAGTCCTGACCATGTTTCACCTTCCTTTCTGTACATGTTATATAACACAAAAATCAGTAAGAAAAGGGAGTTAAGGTGGTGAAATTTTCTTTCAGGAGATGGGGGAGTGTTGTTAGGTTTGGGTTTGGCTTGCTGCTTTGGGTTTTTTCTTTTGCATGATAACGCTTGTAAAAATTACCTCATGGCGATATTGTTATTAATGACTTTGGGAGTTGTACTCCATTTCAAAGAGTAAGTTCATCTTACTTCATGAAAAGGTGCATTGTCTTCACTAAATTTTGTGGCTGAGTAAGGACTAAAAGCCATGTTGAAACTAAAAATAGAGAACTACGCAGGAGAGATTTCCCCAAAGCTGATTTTATTCATTTGCATGTGAATAATTTCTTTTGCAGCCTTCACATCATTGAAGGCTGGGCATTCCCTTTCCTTATCCACAAAGCCTTCCTTTTGGAGGGAAGTACATTCACCAGATAGATGGGGAGGCATTGCCTCCTTTAAGTATTCCTAACAGAGATTACTAACAGAAGAAGGCAGATTTTTGTCCTCCAAATGCACTTTTTCCTCAGTAAAGCTGACTTCTGGTTGGCTTTCAGGAGTCTTTTATGTGAAGGACAGCTAAATGCCCCTTCCAGATTGTTAAGGAAGGACTTTCTCTAAAGGGACCACTGATGGACTGAGGCTTGCTGCTCAACCTGAGGAATGTTGTTTTCAACTTTTTTGTACAGATGACAGAGAACATTTTCGTATCCACTCTTTGCTGAATGTGTTTGCTTAGTGATCCACCATGAATATGCACTAACATTTGAAAAAGAGAATGCTTAATCTAATAGCACCAGACTGGGATGCACTGGAGTATTCTGGATATTACCATACAAGTAACTGAAGCCCATTTGATTTTAAATTCCCATTCCTAGAAATACTTTTCCAAGGGTTGTGTAACATCACAAGAAATCCTCAGATGTTCTGTTGCCTTCTCAACTTACTGTTTCTGGAAAATAATGGGTATTTTTGAAGATATTTGTGATTGTTTTTTTCTTACTTTTAACTTTTTGGGAGTCTGTCTGTCTTGTAGCTGAACTTGGTTTCCTCGGGATTTAACAGCTGAAGATATTTATGTTTGGAAAAGTGTATTCTTTGTGAAACATATGGATTTGTGAAAATAAAACAGCACAGCAACTGGCAAAATCAGAATGAATAGAGTGTTAAACTAAAGGATTTTGAAGTGTCATGCTGACAAACTTTGATGCAACAGGCCAAATTCCAGTTTTAGTTGTGGGAACTGAATTAATGTGGGAACTCCTTGCCCCTCTCCATCCACAACAGAATTTGCCTTCTTTGGCAATGAAACTGGGGGTTATGGTCTTCATTAGGTACATCTTTGTGACATGGGGGGACCTTGAAATTGCAGCTTTCATTTTTCTTATCCTCCTCTCTTTTTTTTTTTTTTCCCCTAGACTTTTTACTTGACTTTTTGAGTGTAGCTCTTCTCTGACTTAGTCACTCTCAATTCCCTTCCCACCTAATGGAAAGAAATGGGTATTTCAAGGGTGTGATTCATCAGGGACCTTTAAAATGTTTGACTGAGGTTTAAATGAATCAGGACTGAATTTAACTGACCAGGACATTGTTGACTGTGGTGATAATATGGAACTGCCAGCTGTAATGGAAGTGTCCAAATTCCAGAGATCACCATTTGACTCATTGAAATCCAGCCTTTGTATTTTTGTTCACAGGCTGATATTAAAGAGACATTCCTCTGGCACTCTGTGGAGTTCACTGAGGGTCAAATGACTTCTGAGCCTTCTGTGATTCAGGCTACCTGTTAGCTCAGGAATTGCATATGAATTTGCCTGAAGTTTGCAGTTGGAAGTTTTCAGCCTATCTGAGGAGGTGAAACATTTACACTTTCTTGATTTCAGAGAACCTAATCTGGCTGTATTTTGCAAACTCTATAATTTCAGTTCTGCTGTAGATTGCAGCAGGTGTGTCCCATTTTAGGCATTCCAGCAGCTCTTTTTTTCTTTACTTTCTTCATCTGTTTCTCCCCCCATCAAGTTCACACAGATCTCTATGTTCTGTTTTCTTTGAAGAAAATTCCCATACTCTTGTTTCTTCCTGACCATGCCCATTAGGGGCAGACAGCTGGTTAAGCAGTCTTGCATTGACAACTTGGAAATCCTCAGCCACAAACCCACTTCCCACAGACCCTTAGTGGTATCTGAGCAGCTCTCCTCTTGACTGAGGAATGGGTCAGCAATTGGAGGAAGTCAAATCCAAAGCTTTTGTATTTCTCCTCCACTGTTTTCTTATCCTCCTGTATCTCCCCAGCTCTTTGCTCCTTCTTGCTGTTTCATAAGACTGACATTACTTTTTTTTATCTGCCTTCAATCTCTTTCACCAGCCAGTACTCCAGTACTCTGGCATCCTGTAGTTAGTACAGCTGTTGAGAAGACTGTGTGGCACGGTCCACGACCCTTCTCCAGCTCTTCTTGATCATGGCTTAATCCTAGTGCAGACCCATCCTGTCTATGGATGTCACAAGGCAGTTGACACATGGGGGATTTTCTGACTTCCCACTGTCCCCATCCGAGCTGAATTCCCTATTGCTTTTGCTTCTAATAGAAAGAATTAGATTATATCTGAATGCCCCACTCAGTACCAGAACCATAAATTTATGATCTTAAACTCAAAGCCTGGAGAGTCAGCCACACAAACTTTTTGATTCTTTATGTCTGATAATGCTTTCCAGTAAACACTATTTCCAGAGTGCATTACACTGTTTTCCGAAGAAACAGAGTTAGAAACAAAAAAGCAAGCTTTGGAGACTGCACAGACACTGGATCCACCACCTTCCACAGCAGAAAGCAAATAATCTCAGATTACCCCACACTAATAAATATTTGAATTATTATAATCAGCTAGAGAATTTTGTCGACACTCAAAACATGCACAGTACAAACCACTGCAAATCAACTTCTACCACTAAAGGAAAACAGTTTTCCAGTCAAATACTCTGTGGGGAAATGTTCTTGTCCTGCATGGCACATTTGCAGTTATGATGTTTCAATTGAGGACAACAACCTTGGGAAAAAATTCTTGCATTTTAGCATAACCTTATACTTTGATTGACACCAAAAGTTTAGGTAGATGATTTGGAGACTGTTTTGAGACACAGGAGATGGGATCTTCTGGATCCAGCTTTTTTTTTCTTCAAAAATAAATAAACTTTGTTCTGCCTTGTTGTATAGCTTCCCTCAGCCAATGACATCAGGAGAGAAGATGGCACAACCTAATTTTTCAGCTGAAGTTTTTTATTGTGATACCATCCTAGTTTAATTATTGATGATTTGGAATAGTTTCACTGAAGGTAAGAGCATTAGTCCTGGATGATACCAGGAGAGAGAACTGAATTTAGTTCCCTCTTTCTGATAGTGAGCATTTCACAAATAGTACAGATTTGTGGTAGGTCCTTCTTGTTTATTTTATGTGTGTGTCCATATTTGTTTTGGGAGCCTGCAGTAATCTTGCTACAGTCTGAAGTCCCAAAATATCACAAGAAAGGTGTCTTGCACTGTCTCCAGTCTAGCCAACAATAAATAATTCTTAACAATGCCAAAGGAAGTTGATTTATGGTTGATTTCTCAAACAAAAGCTCTGAACAAAGTTCAGATAAGGAAGTAATCTTATGGATGCTTATCTGGAGTAAACTAGTATATCTCTGGGGTTACATTCAAGGCCAAAATGACCACAAGATAGAAAGCAGAGAAATTGAAAAATTTATCTCATATGAAAGTACTGAAAGGGTTTAGAAACTGGCATGTTTCTCATCAGGTCACCAGCACATTTCAAGAAACCTAATTAATTTTAGTGTGTTTAATTGTTGTCTGTTCCCCTCCCTCTGGTTTCTAATTTCCCCTTTATGCAGCTTATAAGCCAAAAGTTTTTTAAGACTGCAAGGTTAACCCTGGGTGCATGGAATGTATAAACCAACTTTTCAGCAGTAGGATTCATACGAGGGGGAGAATGCAGGATTTGCCAGGTGCAGACAGATGTAGATGATGGCTGCAAAGCTTTAATACTCTGATGATGGTAACTGTAAACTTGAGAATTCAGACAGTGAGAAGGGCCAAAGCATGGTACCAATTGGAGCCTTGCAACATTCCTGAGTTGCAAGTGACAGAATGACAATTCTCCTCATGTTATGTCAGTTATCCTCTAATCTGACTAGGCATAAAAGGAAAATATTTCTTGTTTATCCATGCAACTGAGCTCTGCTTAGTTCTGCCTCAGCGAACCCAGGTGCTGTCAACTATTTTAAAACTTAATAATTTTAATTTTAAAATTTAATTTTGTAGCCAAGAACCACCTATTGTTTTCCAAGGATAACAATGACTTGTTTGATTCTGAGTAATCTTAAGGCACCTCGGGGCATGAATTAACTGGAGTGAATTTAGTTGTGTTAGGTTATTGTGCTGTAGAGAAAACCATGGCGAGTGGTGGGTGACCTACTCATCTGCTGCATGAGGGATGAGGGATGAGGGAACAGCGTGGCTGGGAGACGGGGCAAAACCACTGTGATTCTTAAAGACAGGCAGCACGGGAATATCATGGCAACTTTTCCTAAAAGCCTGTGCTTGAGCACCTGGTTGCTGAAAGTCATAATCAGTATGTCTTTAAATTCTTGTTCCTAAGTCACTGTGTAAGATGTATTATGATTCATATGTATTTATCTGTACTAAGTGTGTAGTAAAGTAGAGAAACAATCAGAGAATATTTTGACTTACTGCAGGATAAGACATATGGCAGTTTGATCAAATTCCTAGCAACACATTTGGGTGTGTTCAGCCCAGGGATGCCTTTATAATTAAGGTGAAGTTTTGGATGCTCACATCCAGTCAACAGACTGGACCACATGCCAGTTACCCATATTATTCTTCCACCTGAAACCACAGCACCTAAGGCTTAATAGCTTACTAGACAAAACAGGAAAAATTAATCCTGGTTTTGCAAGAAGGCATTGGAAAATACCTTCTCAGAAATTACCACATTTGTTCAATAATTTAGAATGGTCTATGCAGTGTGCTGTACAGGGAGTGAAGCATGGTAAGTAGAAAGGTTTTACTTCCATTCATTTGATATGATATATGTAATTCACTTAGGATTGTGCTTCCTGTGATTAATCCCATGATTCAGTATGAATGACTTAAAATTCTTTTGGCTCTATGATGTACTCATGCACTTCATAATACAAAAAAACCCCTGAAGTTCATTTGATTGTGCTACAAACAATAAGATGATGATAAATTTAAATTTAAAATTGAAAATTAAAAAAACTTGGAGGAAAACATTTTAGTTTAGTGTCCTTTAATATTTTTATTGTAATATAATTTTTAATTTTGTGACTGCACAATCTTTTTCCATCCAGTGCAAAGAACAAGCACGTATTTACTTAGCAGTTATTTCAGTGGTGGTTTTATTTCCCACTGTGTCTATTATTTATGTTCTCTTAGGCTTTTCTATGTGCTCATAACTCTGAAACAGGCAATTACTTTAGAAATACTGTTTAGGGTGCCTTCAGAATTTCCCTGAGGAGTGGTATATATATTCTCCCTCTTTCATATACAAGGATATGAAACTTGCACAGAGTAGGGTTAGAGGTACTTGCTAATTTCAGATACCAACTTTGAGTTATCTAGTACCTAAACTTTTTAAAATATAATGCATCTTTCCCTATACCTGAGAGTTCCACCTGGTACAAATTGTTATTGGGAACACACGGCCCTTTTCCTTCAGGTACAACTCTTTAGTAGGTGTAATTGTATACAGCACCTAACAGACAACCAGCACTGATTATTTTAAGAGATTGTCTTGGATACTCCCAGCTGGGGCAAGGATAAGAACAGGTCCCCACAACATCAGCTGCCTTAACTGGGTTCATCTTAGTGAGAGCGAGCTCTCAATTCTGAGCAGAAGGGTAGTTCCAAAATGCTTTACTTTCATTAGCTGGCTATGCTGCACCACTGGTGCAAGTCCTTCCTGAGCCCCAATTTATTTTGTTTTTAAAAAAAATTAAAAATAATCCAATCAAAAAAGCTTTTTCTATCATTATACTGACTTCCAAATTAATTCTGAACAGAAGAAAACTTTAGGATTATTTTTCAGAGCATTTTTGCTGTTTAAGCCGTTGACAAAACTGTCAGCAAGGAGTAACAGCAGTAACAAGTGGTTTGCTTCTAGGTATCATGCGCATTTGGGCTATAGAGAAATAGTAAGACTTGAGAGGGATTATGATCCCCTAACCACAGTTCTGCTCACCAGTGTTCAAGCTTTCGCCCAGACCCCATTTGTAATGGTTTAACTCCATTACGTATCTAAACACCCAACAGCCTCTCACTTGCAGCCCCTATCCCCTCCAGTGAGGTGGTGTAGAGTATCAGCAGTGTAAAAGTGTAAAAACTCATTGGTTGAGATAAAGAAGGTTTATAATTTAAAAAAAAAAAAAAAAAAAAAAAAAAAAAGAGTAATTGCCTAGTACCAACCAAGCAATAGCTATACAGTCCCTGAGTACCAGCAGCCACTGTCAACTTCTACCCCCAAGTTTTGTATGTTGAGCATGATACTTTTGGTCCGTGTCCCCTCCCGACTCCTTGTGCACCCCACTGATGGAGTGGATGAGGAGCAGGAAAGGCCTTGATGCTGCATAAACCCTGCTCAGCAATAATTAACACATCCTAGTGTTATCAACACTGTTTCCAGCACAAAGCAAAACTGTAGTCCCATACCACCTACTATGAAGAAAATTTACTCTCAATCAACCAAAAACTAGGACACTTTCCTTCTATTGTGTCCCTTTCCTACCTGTAGTTCTTACTACCAGCTCCATTTGACCATGCAATGCGCCTTTCCTTCGTTCCATCCTCAAACAAGGCATTTTCCAGTTCTCTGATGCATATGACATCAAGTAATCTCTGCTGACTGTGACATTCCCTGCTGGTTCCTGTCCTAAAACATCTGGAAGTATTGGTCTTAACAATATATTTTAATTTAAAGTAATTACAAAGTATCTTAGGAAAAATTCTTTCTTTTCATCAAGTCTGAACTGAAAGACTCAGAAAAGAGCAGCCCACACATGTGGCAGAGAACAAGAAATTATGTATGAGACGGACATAGGGACAGATGAAGGTGTTAAATTTGTATCAGTGTGATTTATTTATATTTTTCCTTTCATCTTTGTCTGACACTGCAAATTTTAAGGATGTTTCACAGCAGTGAATAGACAGTGCAGTGTTTGTTTTCCCTATTTGGTGGACAAAAGTCTACTAATAGTAGTATTCTCAGGGTCAGAGAGAGTTATCAAATCTGGTCATGGTAACTGCTTAGAGTAAAAGAACCAAGCAGTAGTGTACTAGAGCAGTAAAAAGTCAGAACTAGGGAATAACAATGTGGCCTTCTATTTCTGTTTCATATATTCATGTGAATCTCTTGCTGTGTAACACACTCAGAAAGGTGATGAGAGGCTGTATCTCAAATTTTCTGTCTCGCCTGTGAAACTGACTTGGTGGTAGGAAGATCAGGCAGGGACTAGGAAATCTGGTCTTTTGGTCCCCCCTTTGTTGGAAACATCTGTGAATTCCAGAAACTCCAATGTGTTCCTGCTCATTCCTACCTCTCCTGCCCATTAATTACTTGCTGTATGTCCCTCATCCATATGGATATGTTTGAGAATTAATGGTATTAAAGATAAGGAAGGATTGGCTGATACTGCAGCCATACAGATCTCACAAGTCAGGCAGGGCTTTGGATTATGGGATTTCTCAAGGTTCCTTCTAACTTTACATCCACATGATTTCAACTTTTGCAATACTCATATTATATGGTGGTTAAAATCTGATAGTAGATATCTGATAGTATACATTTAACATGTATACATATAAAAAGTTATCTTTTGGTTTCAGTGGGAGGTGTGACTGGATTTAACTTACTTTTCCAGATGAAATTATAAGTTCATTTCCTCCTTTATTTGTCTTCCAGAACTTGAATTGGAGGGTGCATATTTCCTGGGGCACAAATAATATAATGACTGAAGTGAGAGGTTCTGGGATTCTCTTTGTACACTATTATAAAATATGCAGCAATAGAGGGAGTTTCAGTCACTATAAGATAAAAATAACAGAAGTCTGAACTCAGGTCTTGAAAGGTACTTACAATATTTTTCAGGTGAATTTTATGTTTTGAGATTGCATATTTAATTCAGGTTTTGGTAACTTCATCTGGCAGGGTTATGGCTTAATAAATGAGTGGAATAAAGATACAGAAAATTTCACGCCAATATTTGACAGCTCTTTAATAACTGCAGGAATGATTGGAGACTGCTTCCTCTGAAAAATATTCTACATGCGAGGTAAATGGATGAAGGAGAAAGAACAGCAGAATCTGGGGTTTTTCAGTTCTTGGCACTGAAGGTGAATTGGCTAGAACAAGAGATTTCTGAACACCTTATCTGAACTCTGAGAAACTAGCCCAATTTCCAAGTATTTTGAAAACATTTTTTTCTCAGATTCTTAATTTTTCATTAGTTTTTATATCAGTACAATAAACAGTAAGTGACTGATGATTGAAATAATGTTCATAATAATCTTACATGGAAAAAATCCAAAACTTATGCTTATATTAAGATATGGGACCAATGAAAAAAGGAACCATGAGAGTCAGATGGATATTAGATCTTGCCCACTATTCTGCTTCAGTATCTGAAGCATATTTTCCTGTGTAAATATGAACTCATTACCTTAGACTCAAAGATTTTATTGTTAACATACCTGGAAGCAATTCTTATCTTTAATGTTCTAAGTTTCAGCATCAATACCAGTGCAGCCACACGCTGGTCATTCTACCTAACAAACAGAAGTTTTCTCTTTTTAAGATCTATAGCAGTTGTGAAAACACAAAGGCATGCAACATAGCACAGGAAGAAAGTGTGGGGCCTTTATAAAGTAAATGACATGGCTAAGCTGGAATAAGTATATTCTGTGGCACTGCACCTACTGAAATTTAGCTTCAAAGAAAATGAAAATCCAGATGTAGATGTGGCCATAGGAAGTACTCATTCACAAAAAAAAAAAAAAAAATCCACCCCTCAGGGCAGAAATTAACCACTTTGAACACTTTGAAGCCAAATATCTCAAGCAGGTACTTGATTCTAGATTGGAACCAGTAAAGGGATACCACAGACAATGATGCTACAGTGTCCTGAAGTCATAACAGGCATACAATATTGTGGTTACCTGATTTTAGTATATAAAGCAATAATGACTAAATGTGTTCTAAGGAAGATTAATAGCTAAAGGGCAGTGTGAACTTTCATTCAATCTGAAAGATCAATTATTAAAACTAGATTCTACTGTAAAAAAATCTCATACTGAATGAAATATTCCGCCTGTGCAAAGGACCAGTATGAGGTCTATGAACCTTTTAAATCTTTAAATTTTTGCTGCACAGCATGATTGTTCCTCAAGGATCCCACAGGCTTTCAGAACAAGGGTGAATTTTATGAGAGGTGGACCAGTCTGTAATTGCCGTTCAGAGAGCAGTAAATAGTGAGAGAGATGGCAATCTGTTCTCAGACCAATATTTCTAGAACATGGACCTAATTTTTAGTGCAGTGCAGGAAATCTGTTCTGTCCTGGCTCTTCAGGACATAGTGAAATTAATATCTCTGCATTTTCTAAGGGAGCAGCTGAGAAAGTGTACACAGCTATATATACACAGCTATACTGTCAATTTCAACACAAAAAAGGAAACACAGAGTGGGAAGTGAATATTATTTTTTTCTCATTGTTTTCATTACAGACCATGTCTACAATATAAAAACATTTGGAGAAAGGATCAGTTTCCACCCAAACGGATCAGCTCAGAGTGAGATACACTGCCAGGAGTGCATGTGGATACTATAATGGAGAAGCCTGAAATAGTGCCATGTCTAGAATAAGCACTCTGAGAATAAGAAAGAAAAAGACAGCATATTTAATGAGGCACCAGCTTCTTCTACTTCATTTGATATTCTAATTTCTTACAGGGTGAAGACAATAAAGCAATATACAGCTTTACAAAACACAGCCCTCACAATGAATCATCTTATTTATGCAGGATGTCATTTCTAAACTACATTCACCCTTTCTATATGCTCTTGAATCCCTCCTTTTCTCTTTGTTAATGCCTAGTTTACAACAGAAAAATGGAACACAGGAGACATTTTGTTGGTGGGGGGGTTTTTGGTTGGTTTATTTTATTTCTATTTTAATTTTTTTAAAATAATTTTTATTGCTGCATTGGACAATATTCATTGTTGCCGTTGACTTTCTCTCAGATGCACACTGAAGTTTGTACAACACAAGTAAAAGACTCTCAGAAGAGAGATCCTGATGGATCCTCTGAAAGCTTACCATAAAGAAAACAGGTCAGGTCAGATTCAGGGTTGAACAGATTCTGTCTATAAATCAACTTTGGGCATTCATTTGCAAAGCCCCAGTTCACTGGCAAAGGTGTTGAAAGTATCCTGAGAGGATGCAGAGAAATTCTTCACCAAAGTACTTCTGGGAAACCTTTTGATATAATGTGACTTCTAACGTACTTTAGGAACGTAATCTACCTGCCTTTCATTTTTACTGTGTTAAGGGGTATGGGATTATGCATAATTAGTTTGTACTTAAACACCATTATGATTTTTCCTAAACCTGTAAGATCCTGAACTTTGGCTAACCACTTGGCTCTGGATGCAAAAAATCCCCGTCACAAGTAAAAGAAATGGACAACATGAAAACTAATACTAACAGAGGAAGTTAATTGGAATGTGGTAGATTGTGCTCCCAACAGTATCACAGAAAAGGGGATTTTCTGCAGCTGAATAACCACAGATGAGATAATATAACTGCAACACTTCCTTGATGACTGTGTAGGCTGAAAATATAACACTTCTTCAAATATGCTGGTAGGTCACAATACATGTAAAGGGAGGCTACTAAGGGCGCCCACACTATTAGTTTACATTTGGAGATCAAAATATTATGCAGGCAGACAGATAGACTTCTGTGGACAGACTATGGAAATGGCTAGGGTGCAGATGGTCAATTAAGGCATGTGTGTCCTTTTAAGGACACAGCTAGAACATAACACTCATGCAGCCAGCACGCTCAATCACTCATAAAACTCTGTGCAGTGTGGCGGCAAGAGGCACACTGAAACTTCTAAAGCTGAAGTTAGCAGCCAGCATATTGATCCTTCTCCTGTAAGACTCAGCTGAAAAGACTCAGTGTTTTTTAGACTCATATTTTTTAACAGACTGAGCCCCAAAGCAAAGTCTGTTCAGTCCAGTTATTCTGAAAAACAAGATTTTCCTCCCACTGTTATGTTGCTTCTATTATAACTTTGGCCAAACACAAAAAGGACAAGAGTTTTGGGGCTTTTGTTGTGAAATGCTTATTTAAAACAAAAATAGTAGGTTTTATCTTTTCCCACTATCTATTTTCCCATTTGGGTTGGTTTGAGTTTTTTAGGGTGATTGCATTGATGCTTGTTCATTCAAACTGGTTCACATCTTTAATTTTCCATCAGACTTTGGAGACATCACTCTTGTGGCCTCAAGCTGAATCTATGCATTCATGGTAGCTGACCAGGCAAAATGGGTCATTTTAATCCACAAACATTTTTTCTGTATGCAATTACTCATTTTGTAGTTGTAGATTTTGCCTGGCTCACCTCCAATACGAATGTTAGAAATTCCAATTTTTTTTCCAAATTTTAATAATTATAATATTATTTTAAAATCACAGAAAAAGGTTAAAAATTAATTCATTGATGTACTTTGATGTACTTTGAGTAGCTTATTTGGGTTATTCTGTATCTTGTTTTCCTGTCACCTGCATCCAAAACACAGTTACACAGTTGTAAAAACCTCATATGTTTTCTTAGTTGTATCATGATAAACAGTCTTATGACCAACAACAAGAGGCAAGAAATTTCCTAACAGGTTGATAATCCCTAGAAAATGATGGTTCCTTGACTCCAACATCTCATTCTAGAGATATTGCCATTTTACCCTCTGAAGTGATCTGAAAAGTAGAAACCACAGTTAAGACACAGTTCCCCACCAGGCACCTATATGTGGTATCTGGAGTTTCTGTTAGAGTCCTGTATTCCTGACTGACCTGTAAAGACCCCATAAACAAAAGCATTGTTATAAATGCATAGCTCCAGTATGTGCATACATGATGTTCTCAGTCTTGATGCCTTAATCGCAGCTTTGTGGCTAATCAATTTACAGTGAGATGTAAACAGGAAGTACTCATTTCTCAAATGCCTGCAAAGTGTGGTGAATGGCCTGGACCTTCAGGTCCCAATCAAAGGCCTCTGAGATGTGAATGCAAGAGATGCTTGAATGCAAAGATCCCGTTGCTCACTAGTGTTTTAGTTTTGCTTGCCAAGAATTGCAGGACTGGTCCTAATGCTTAATCATACACAGGCCACTGATCAGTGCAATGCTGAATTGTACACAGAGCAAAAGAGACATTAAATTTATTGCTCTCTTAAAGTAGACAAGCTCTCTCCAAGAAGGCTGGAAACACCAAAATAAAAAGGGAGAGCATAAGTATCCCAAATAACTCCCAATTTTGACATGACTTTGCAAACAGGTTTTCACAAAATGAAATTGTGCCCTCTGCTGTTCTCATGCTCTTTTTCCCTTGGAGAAGAGGGATTTCCATGAAAACAACAGTGGCATCCATTTCACTTCTGTAATTCAAGCCTTTTTGCAGTGTTTAGAGTAACGTAATCACATACCTTCTGTAGCCCAGGTATCAGACATGCAACATGCCTTTGGTTTTGTCCCTGAAAACCCAGAGCTCTCTCCAAAGACACACACTATTCACCACATCTTCCTGAAGCTGAGACGGGGTCACTGACAGAAGGGCAAGTACACCATGGCTGGATCAGTGCTGGTTGTTTGCATGTGCGTCTCCCTGAATTCTCTCAGGGGAAGCATTCCTGTTGTCAGGAAACACTTCACAGTAACTTTTTTTACAGAAGACCCATGTTTTCACACTGCATTATTTTTTAATTACTTTGCATGCTAATTACCTTTATTTTCTAGTGCTGGTTATGTTAGCTGAGTTACAAAGTAAGCATCTGTCAGGACAGAAGTATGAGAACTGCATTAAGGTTGCTGTTGGCATGTCATAAATGACCAGGGTGTCCCGTTGCTACTGTGAGATACAGATTGATATTTTGTTGCTTGATCCATCTGGGTGACCATTTTCAAGATTAACATCTTGATGGGAATTCTGACTGACTAATTCTGGAGTTAATTTATCTTCTCTTTTATTAAACGAGCTGTATGGTATCACAGTGGATCTGTAAATAACCTGAAATTATCCAGATTTTTGTTTTCTTACCTGTCAATATGAGATTGTCTTGATCATGACTTTTTCTCAGCCATGAGATACTGTAAAAAGAAACAGGTTAAGGGATAAAATAACCTTCAGATCTCTGAAAACATTTCAGGAGTTGCCAATCTGTCCTGTGCTATGTCACAGAGATCCCAGCATGGCTTCTGGTTTGCCTGAAATCTGGCCAAAGCGAACTGGTGCCCAAAGGAGCCCACCCTCAAGGTCACACTGCCTAGCACCCACTGGCCTTGTGCTGACTGAGGGCTTGTAGGGCCATAGCCCATTAGCATGTGATATCCTCACTCGCAAACAGTTGAACTGTGTCAGGGTTGAAAATTAGTAACTTTCAGACAAATTCATGGAAGGCTCTGCTGCATAGCTTCCCAAATGCCTCCACCTATGTTTTACCCATTTGAATGAGCACTGCTGTCCCAGCCCAGACACCTACTGCCTCAGCAGAGTTCCCTAGCACTCTGTTTCACTCTCTGGTCTCATCCTTTCAGGTTATCCCAGCTTTGCTTTAAGCTGATGCCACCCACTCCTGCTGCCGACATCTGCTGCCATCCTGTCTGCAGGCTGCTGCCAGCCATCCTGTTGTGCTTCTTCCACAGCTGACGATCCCAGCCCCTCAGCTGGGGGTCCAGGAAGCAGAAAACAAACAAACAGGCCAACATCAAAGCAGCCCTCAGCAGTCTGCTCCCACCCCGATTTTCCCCTTTCCATCTGTTGACAATGAAAGGAGCTTCCTCCAAGGAAAGCAAGGGCTTCTGAGCTCTACCCCCTATGGCTGAGTAGCTGCACTCTCTGAGCCCTTATTTTGTCTTTCTTCCTTTCCTCTCAAGGAAAACTGAAGGAATAGGAAGGCTGAAACATTCTGTTGGAAAAGCAGGACCAAGCCCAGGACAACCCTAGGACACTCTATCAAAACTCATGGCACTAAAAATTGTTGCTCAGGTGCTAACTGTGGCAATGCACCAAAAATACAGCCTTATGAAAGGTGCTGCCTGGCAGGACAACAGTTCCAAGAGACCCCTGCCTCAACTTGTGGTCTGGCCTGGCTGGGAGCTAGGAAACGTTCTGCTCTAGGCTATGGAATTCAACACACAGGAACATTTGCAGACACTGTGGCAAACCAACACGGAGTATCCTACAGCTTGTGTTGAAGCTCATAAATTTTCCAGGATCTAAAGCCCCCTTGGAGGCAAGAAAGTGGCATGCTGGAAGTGGCTCTTCAAAAGCTCACATTCCTGAGCTGTGTGTGGGGATATTTCTGGGCACCACTAGTCTTCCCAGGACACAGCTGTGGTAGGGATTGTTTTAACAATCTAAGTGTCCATGTATCTGACTGGGAGCATTTCACAGCTTGTTTCATTTATTAATGTAGAGGTGGGAAATGCTTTCTAGACCCCAGATCTCTTGTTGGCATTGGCTTGATATCCATCCAGGAGCAGACTAAACAAAGTATCCAGTCACAACAGACATTCTTGTATTGGCTAATTGCTTTTTAATAGAGCAGTCTTGTCTCATGTAAGAATATAATATGTTGTATGAGTACATGTGCAGATACAAAGGAATCTGGACTCTAATTTCCCAGCCTCTAGGATAAGTCCTTCTGGCTAAGAGATTGTTCCACCTGAAGAGAAGGCCCCAGGGAAACCTTACAGCAGCCTTGTAGTGTCTAAAGGGGGGGCTACAAAAAAGCTGTAAAGTGGCTATTTACAAGGGCATATAGTGATAGGACATGGGACAATGGCTTTTTATTAAAAGAGGGCAGGTTTAGATTAGGTATTGGGAAGAAACTCTTTACTGTGAGAATGGTAAGGCACTGGAATAGGTTACCCAAGGTGGTTGTGGATGTCCCACCTCTGGAAGAGTTCAAGGCCAGGTTGGATGGGACTTTGAACATGCTGGTCTAATGAAATGTGTCCCTGTCCATGGCAGAGGGATTTTAACCAGATGATCCTTAAGGTCCCTTTCAACCCAAACCATTCTATGATTCTTTGATTCTCCAGTTCTCCAGGTTAAGTGGGAATGGTGGAAATTTCACTGTAAGGAAAGAAAATAATGCTCAATGCAATTGAGGGGGTCAAGAGAGAAAAAAGCAATAGAATATGACAGGTAAAATCCTTCCTGTTGCCTATATAATTTCTGCCTTTTGCTTTAAGCAACTGCTACTGTAAACACAGAGTTATTATGTAAAACAGAACAGCCTGACTACACCACGCCATACTTTAGAGGAAAAGGTATAAAATGTGGCTGGGGCTTATTGGAATTTTAATATACTCTCCTTTGAGTGTCTGGTGGGCATGTGCCTGCCTACTTTGTATGGTGAATTTAATGCTGGGTGTTTTGAGCCCATTGGGAATTATCAGAGTCTGTGTAAATACTGTAGGAAGATAAATTCAGATTTAATTTCTATTATTGTGCTATATTCCTTATTCACACAGGTACACAGATATAAAGCACTACAACCAAGTAGGTCCTCTGTGGATCTAGCCTGCAACACAGAAGATTAAATTCTGATAATTTTAAAATATCAGAATAGCACCAATTTATTTTCATTTAACGAGATTATAATCTGGCCTCCTGTCTTTTAATGGTCCTAACATACTGCAAATTGCAAAGTTCTCTCATTAGGTTTAAATAAACATAAATTTAGTAAACTATTTCTACTTTAAAAGAATAGCACTGATTTACAACCCAGCTCATGGCTTTAATCTCTATGTACTTGGAACCTCACCAAACCTAGAAGTCTATATTAAAGTAAATGTAAAGAAAGAAAAACAAAATTTCAAGAACAAGAAAATGAGAGATCCTATAAAAGAGGTTCTATAAAATATCCTCTGTTTTAGCAGTAGCTTTTCTCTCTCAAATAAATAAATAAACTAATAAACCCACTCCTTCATTTGGCTAAGATTACATGATATGGCACATTGTATTTTAAGGCAGATTTTCTGGGATCACAAGCAAAAAGTTTGGCTGTTTCTCCTTGGAAAAGAAAAATACAACAGTGTTGTAATAATCTCAGAGACAAAAAGAGAGAGGACTTTTCTCTCCTTAGTCCTCCACTATGAATTTTTTCATAAATCAGCCTTAGCCAGTGGTATAGCAAGAACCATTTGAGATTTTCAAAGCTCTAAGTGTTAATTTCAGACCTATAGAAATTTCACTGATATTTTCAACTGGTGATACTTCTTACAGACAGGCTGGAATCTCACGCAGAAGCCCAAGACAAAACATGACCAACCCATCTCAGCATGACTGAAGGCTGAGTATATCAGACGGATGAGGAACTTGTGTTTGGACTTTCTATCCCACAGGCTGTACTTCACTCCCAAGGCTAACACCCATAGGTGAGGGCTACTTTCTAGCTTCCTCAATTTTTAATTGATCTAGACAGCTTTCTAAGAGTTTTGGTTTAATCCCATTGCAGAAGGAAAACAAAGCAGTGTCTTAAAAAAATCAAAAAATGTTTATTTTGGAAATAGGATCCTTGTACCAGGGCAGCCTCCAGAAATCAGCCCCAAATGTGATATAAACCTCTTCAATCAATGTGTGCCAACAAGAATTGTGGCTAGAGGTAAGGCTGGAAGTAAGGCAAAATGGGATTTTCCTACAAATTTCCATTAAGGCTGCAGAGAATAAGTATTGTACCCCCTCACATTGTTAAGTCCTTCTTACTTACTTACTGGTCTATTTGAAGAAAACAACAACAAACAAGCCCCAGATTGTGTATTTCTCAAGGGAAAGAAGAGACATAGGTTATACAGGCATCAGAGGGTCTCTTTAAGATACACTGGTATTTTATCTTTCTATAATTCAATAAAAAGCTAAAAACTGCAGTACAAATGGAGACATGCAATCGGCTGGAGCCACATGGTGGACCATAGCCCAAATATCTTTTCTGCAGAGGGTTTTAATTTGATAAATGAGCAGAGGTAGCTGGACTCAGTTTAACAATAAATAAGCCCATTCTGCCATCTACTGGCTCTTTGATATCAAGGTGGTGAAAATCTGGTTAATCATTAATGTGATAAAAATGAAGCAGAACATGCCTCAAAATATTCACAAAATTACATAAGAATTATCAGTTAAAAAAAAAAAAAAAGCTACCAACGATTCTTCTTAGCATGTCAACATGTTTTGTTTTGCTTTAGCATTAACAAAACGAAAATTCCATCTTGCTTATTTCAGGTGTCATGTGACATTTGTATTTAAAGTAAAGCTGGGAAAACAAATCAGATTTGTGTTAAAATATTTATGTCTGAAAAAAAGTGTTGTGAGGTTTTTTTTTTTATCTCTTAAAATTTCATGGTTCAACTACAAAATTTCTAACCCTTTTAATAATGAAACTCTCTCCTTTCAATGTTCCCTAGATTTTATCCATGACTTTAAGTAATTTCTGATTTATTTTTCACGTTACAAGTTGTACTGCATTTTCTCTAACAGAAGTTTCTCTGCAAAACATGAAAACACTTTCTTAGCTCACTAGGAACAATGATGGTCTTAGAGTTACTTTTAAATATAGAGTAATTTTTCTATTTAGATTTTTTGGGTTTTTATACAAGATGAATGTAGGTCAATGTAACTTTCAGACAGGGTCACTGATATAATGTGGAGCAGATCTAACTACCCCTGTCCTGAGAGCCACTTTTCAGTCTTGTTTCCTCAACAGAAAAAACTTTTACATCCAGCCTGGAACAGTCTGGAAGATTTCTGGCAGTGTTTTTGGTAGTATTTTTGCTGATGCAAACCAGCAAAGATGTCTTTGGTCCATGGTAGTTGTCTTCTGACAGACACACAAAACTTGTAGGCTGAGGGTCTGAGGTTTAACTAATATTTTCTGGTGAGTGCTCGCTGAAATCAAATTATTGATATACTGTAGGAATAATTTGTTTTAAGATGCTTAATGTGAAGTTCCAAAAACTGCAGGCATCAGTTCAGGACTTGGCTCTTTTAACAACAAAGAGACTTTCTGATACCTGTATAACCTATGTCTCTTCTTCTCTATGAGAAGTACACAGGACCACCCATCTTTCTGGCAGTGATTTTACTCCAGAGCCTGTGTAAGCACAACTGTCCATATGAGAGCAGTGAGTAGGAGATTTAGTAGGATTGACTTACACTGGGTGGAATCCTGTGCACCAAGTTTTTTGTCAGATCATCAGACTGTGCTCCCTCAAAATGGAGGAGCTAAGTTTCTCTAAGAAACTGCTAGAAGTTTCTCCAAACTGGCCTTGATGCTGGCTAAGGCTGAGCCCATCACAGTGACAGTGAAAAAATCTCTGGGACAACATAGTTAAGAAGCTGGGGAGGGAGGAAAGAACCCTACACAAGAGCAATTGAAGACAAAGAAGGGACGAGTGAAAATATGCAATAGAAAAAGCTCTGTGGTCACCAAGGTCAAGGAAGAAGGAGGGGGAGAAGGTGTTCTAAGTGCTGGAGCAGACATTCCCCTGCAGCCCATGGTGTAGACCTTCACGGGACAGCTGCGCCCCTGCAGCCCATGGAGGTCCACAGAGGAGCAGAGATTTACCTGCAGCATCTGGAAGGCCTCATGCTATTGCCCGAGGATGCCCAAAGGAGGCTGCAACCCTCTGGAAGCTTGTGTTGGAGCAAGATTTCTGGTAGGCTTGTGACTTCAAGGGGAATCCACACTGGAGTAGCTTGTTAAGACCTGCAACCTATGAAGAAGTTCACGGAGGACTGTCTCCCATGGGAAGGACCCCATGCTGGAGCAGGGGACGAGTATGAGGAGTCCTTCTCTTGAGGGAGAAGGACTATGATGAAGGGACCACAACCCCTATTTCCCTCACCCTTGTGCTGCTGAGAGTAGGAAGTGGAGAAAATTTGGATTGGTGTTGAGCCTGGGATGAAGGGAAGGGTGGGGAAAGATGCTTCTAAGATTTGATTTGATTTCCCATTATTGTACTCTGATTTGATTTGTAAAAAAATATTTTCTTTCTCGAGTCTTCTTTGCCCATGAAAGTAATTGGTGAGTGATCTCTCCCTGTCCTTACCTTGATCTATATTAGAGTAGCTTTGGAAGGCATGTGGTATCTTGCCAATGTCAGCTCTCCACAGTGGGGAACAACCTGAATAGAGAGGAAAGAAATTTATTCCTCAATATCCTGAAGCTGCACTCAAGGTAATGATACACTAGACTGAGACTACAGGCAAAGGTCCCTCCTCACATATCCCTGGTACACTGAAAGTCCTGGAAGACTTAAAACAGGATGTTCTGGGACTTGTTACACATGATCTAAAAAACACTTGGCCCTCAGAGGATGCAGTCTAAAAGGTTTCCTCTTATCACATATCTCAGGTCTTCCCTCAATAGGGACCTCAGTACAGAATTCAACTGCAGGAAAACAAACATGGATGTTCACCATAAGAAACAGCTAAAAGAAATTGTATGCATGTGTGGGGAAAAAAACCCTTTAAAAAGTTCCTGGACAAGTTAATGCTGAAATGTAAGGCCCCAAATTCCATTTCATTGAAGCTAGATTTATTTCTTTCTTAATCCCTAAAACAACTCTAACATTGATGGTTGAGGATTATTCTACTCAAATGCAGATATTGGTCACAAAATTCAGGCTGAAATTTTCCAGGGGG
The DNA here is from genome assembly GCF_017590055.1 of Onychostruthus taczanowskii. Classification (NCBI taxonomy): domain Eukaryota; kingdom Metazoa; phylum Chordata; class Aves; order Passeriformes; family Passeridae; genus Onychostruthus; species Onychostruthus taczanowskii. The sequence continues at coordinate 332,391 of NW_024497741.1, forward strand.
GCAAAACTACCATTTCATTAGAACAGCATATGTTGTGAATACCTTCTTCAAGGGAAGCATTGAACCTCTTTTTTTCTGCCTGTTGACTAAAATACACTAGAGAATGTCTGCTCACCATTACTGTAATACCCACAAGGATATCTTGATATGACTTCCTGGAGTACCTTATCATATAAATAGCCTTGAATGTGTCATTCTAACTTCACAGTCTCATGAATTACACAAATGTGGATAAGATAGTTTCAGGACAACCAGTCGGTTTCAGCCTTTTTTTTTTTTTTTTACTATCATGTCTTCAGCACAAAATTTCAATACATTGTCATTTTCCTCTCCTCTGAATAACATTTGTCTCAAAAAGAAAACATGAGATTATAAAAATTAGTAGTGAAAAAAACCAAGCTTGTATGAACTCAGGCCAGTGGAGAGAGTTGCTCCGACAATAATATTCTCATCACACGCAGATTAGAGATTTGTAAGGTGACATCTCTTTAGCCTGCCTCATTAGGACAAGAAAAGTCAAGTACTTTGCAATGTGCTGCATGCAGAATGCCTTCACCTAACACTGTCAGCTCCTGGGGGGACCCAGACAACCTTTTCTGGAGCTGGATCAAGTGGTGTTTTCAACCCTGAGCCTAGACAATGAGAAGAGGTGAAAGAGGAGACTACAGCAAGGGGACCAGAGAGACTGCAACAGTTTGAAACAGCTGTTTTGGAAGTAGGCTGTGCTGCTTCAATCAGTCTCCTGCTAGGCTTTCTGGAATGGGATAGAGAGTGGCAGCAATATACTAAATCTATATTCTGTGGTACTTTAATATGTCATGTGTGACTTCAAGGAAGGCAAACCAGGGATGTTGGGCTTGACATACAATACATTAACACAATAATTTCTCCTATGACATGGTTTGTACAATTTTAAAACAACCTTGGGAATGGTGCAAAAGGCAAGCATGGGTAATTTAATCTGAAGAGAGCATGACAAGCAATGAGCATGCACTAAGATTATGGAAAAGTGTAATGCAGAAAGTCAGCCAAAAGAGAAAACTTCCTTTTTAATTGTAGACTGGCACATAACAGTGTACAGATATTGTTACACCAATTTTTGTAAGAGTTTTGAGCTTGCTAACCAAAATTCTAACTTTGTCTTTACAGAAAGTGAATTTATTTTCTTTTTCAAATTGATTTTACGTAAAATGTGAGTACAAGCAATTCCAGAAAACATTATGTACATTTTTCAGTATCAGTATTAATAAACAAGACAGCCAGAGTGCTTTCTCTAGGTCTGTGGCAGAATTTGATTGTCTCCATACTGCTACATGTTTTTAGTCTCTCTCCAAACAAAGCTGGATGCATAAAAATGTGTGTTGGAAGTGGTCCATAGCCCATAGCCACCGCCAGCTCTCTGGTTTGCTTCTTGTCTCAGAGCTGAGACAGAGACTACTCTGGTAGTTCAAGTACTGATAATCAAATTACCTCAGAAGCTCCCTGAAACTGTTTAATAACTACAAGAGGCTGCGTCCTCAGAATTCCCAAATCCACAATCAGTACTACTATGCTGAAACTTTTTGAAGTCGTTGCTGTCAAGTATTAATCCCAGGAGTATGGGCTAATTTTCAATCAATCTCCTGTGTTTGGATTGGATAGAAGTAGATGCACCTCCTGATTGTCACTATCCTCCGTCCTTTTTCCAGGTCACAGGAAGAGAAGACAGCAACCAGCCACCACTTCAGGAATCTCCCTTTTGTCACATCATGCCCCTGTCTTTTGAACACTACACTATTTCATCAGTGATGTTGCTCCCACACAACTATTTTTCGTAGAAAGCATACTCATCTTCATAACGTTGAATGAAAATGGGCAATGCCTCATAATTATATGACTCAGAGAAAACTGAGTGCAGAAGTCTTGTCAAGAATTAACTGAAGAACATGAATAGGAAGCATCCCTGCTCTTAGAAATAAGATTCTTTATGCAGTCACAATGGAATTATGAGATATTTTCTGTGATCAGTATTTTTGTGCATAAAGAGCAGTAGCTTTCCAGCCAAAGTGTCCATGTGAGTGGATCTGATGCCTAGGCTTATTTTCAGTCACCTCAAGCAATTGGCTTGTAAAAGCTACATGGCACACAAACTATCAATAGGGACATAAATGGCTTGCTGATTGTGTGACTGGCTGGGGTAGATGGCTCAGCAGAGACCTCATGAGAATGAGATTGCATTATGTGTAAATGTCATCAACGTATTGCTTCAAAGGCTTATCTTTAGAAGGAACCAGAACTTCAAGGGTATCCTAGAAGCAAATCCAGACTTCTCAATTCACAATCTACTAACCACAGACTGATGCTATATGTTCTTGAAAAGGTTTCCAGGTTCTCCTGGACCAGGAATTATTGGTATCAGATATAAAGAGCTACTTCTTCTCAAAAGTTGAACTGAAATAAAAGGATAAAGAGATTAGGAAAAACAATAAAGAAATTAACAGAATATTTTTAACTGAAGAGAAGGTTTAGTCTCAGTTTGGGGACATGGTTTCATTTAGCTTTAAAGAATTTTTCAGCCAAATCTAATGAGAAGACAATTTATATTGTTGGCATTTGCACAGAAATCTTGTAGTATTTAGCCATCAGACAATTGTTTTCTGGTCTGGTTTACATTTGGGATTTGAGGAGGGACACATACAGCCTCTGCTGGTGGTGTTTTATACCGTAAAATATTCCTTGGCCCCTATATTTAGAAGGAACTTCCATCAGCTGGTTTTAAGAACTTTCTAGTATGCATTGTTATCAAGAACAAGTTGGGGAATATTTGAGAGCTACTTCACTCGTGGGCTGAACATGTGGAAACACCTACAGCAGTATACAGAAATGTGGGTGTTGTAACAGAAGCCCTTAAAAAACTCACAGTGCTTTCTTTCATTGCTGTGAAATGCCTGAAACAGGAATCCTCAGGCTCTGACCTTGCTGGAAGAAAGGTTTTGGGATTACTAAAGAAATAAAAAGCTGTTGCTCAACTAAATTCCCTCATTACATTTTTACCAGGAACAATTTTTGTACCTGCCTCAACTCACCAATGTCTGGAAGAAAATTCTCAAATATATATTGACTGGACAACCAAAATATTTTGTGTGGAAATTCATATTGTCTTCCCATACACTTCATAAGCACTTTAAAGGCAGCAAGTGAGCATGCATGCTGTGTCTCTCTTCACCCCTGACTAGTATAGCACAATACCTATCTTGATATGGCACTTCAGTTTGTATTTTGGAGATGTAAAAGCAAATTACCAAACCTTTCTATAATCTACCGTTTGGATAGAAAGCCTCCACCAGATGGTGCCAGAAGTCCATGAGAGTAGCCTCAAGGGCTCTACCCGAGCATCTAGGGTGGTCAGCAGAGCCTCTCCTTGCTGTGTGAACTCAAGTATGCATATTCCTTCAAGAACATGAACTCTTGAGAAGAAAAATGAACTGTATAAAAATTTTACAAATTAGAAGAACAAAGTTATCGAAATCAAAGGGAGCGCCCTGAAATAAGCAGGCTGAATGGGACATGCAGGACTGAGCCTCAATGTATGACATATTACTGTGTTATATGAGTGGTATATCTGATACATAACTGGGGCATAGAAGCTTATTTTAACCCATTCAATTTGTATTTTAATCATTATGGTAATTTAAATATCTTCAGGTTTTTTCTATTTAAAAAAAAAATTATTTTTACTCCACAACTCTGTGTGCTACAGCATAACCCTAAGGTATCCTTCTTCACTGAAATGCACTTCTTTCCTAAGCTCCCAGACACAGAAGCTGATACTTAACTTACCAAGAAATTCAGGTATTGAGAAAAATTATTTTTCACCATCATTCAATCAACATGCACCTTTCCTGTTCCAGCTATGCTGGCTGAAGACATTATAATATTTTTGTTAGCCCAATGTCAGCTATACAGCTTCACTTGAAATCACACCTGCAAATCAAAAAAGCATCAAGAGTGAAGACTCTCCTATCTGCTTCAGTCCAAATAAGCCAGCTGGCAGAGATACTACATTGAAATAGGTTCAGCAATTCTGGATTATCTTGACTGGAAAAATTTAGTGAACCCTCTTAGGAGTTATTTTTTTGAATAGCAGAAGACATAGCAGGGATCCTGATGAGCAGTTTTAAGTAGTCTGACAGTGTACCTTCAGAATTACAACTACGAAAGCACACGAGATATGGAACTCACTGAACAAATATAATGCTAATCCAAGGGGGGAAATAACAATTCTCTTTTACAAAAAATAGCCCAATATTTAATAGTTCTACATTTAGTGGTGAGGAAAAAATAGCTTTCATTCTTATGGTGAGGTTTCAGAGTTCAGAGTAGATGCTTTCTTTCTGTGCCCTTTCCTGAACTCATAGCACAAGCAAAAGAGTCAGGTTTCCCCTGTCTCAGGAACAGCCAATGAGGGGTTTCCAAGGACTTGACAAAACTGAAGTCATTTGGCCACCGTGTATCAGTCCAAAGTGCCAAGGAAAATAAGCCTTTCTCAGTCAAAAAGAATAGTTTCATCGTTTGGGTTAAGCAGGGAGTAGATTTTCTGAAATTTGAGAAAAAAAGGCTCTAAGATAATTAGTTGTCATACAGAAACCAGCAGCAGATGTTTCATGAAGAGCTTAATTTAGGGATTATAATTTATTGAAACATTATTTTTTTTTTTTTTTTTTTTTTTTTTTTTTTTTTTTTTTTTTTTTTATGAAAAGGCGGTTTTATCACAGTCT